>NW_026578134.1:0-600000 GCF_029603195.1 Condylostylus longicornis | reverse complement strand
AACTCCAACAGTATTAACATAAGTGTTTCATTATAAATGCTGTAAATATCACCCTAAATGTCTCCAATTATAATGCACGTAACTAAAAATGATAAACTTGTCAATACTATAACGTATTACAGTAATATTTTTAAAAAATTATAATAATTTTTTGAGACATTTTTAAGACCTTGATGACAAGCATCTTGTATAATAATATTGATAAAAATTACTAAACTACTTAAGATGAAAAAATTTTTCAATTAATTTTAATTTTGTTTTTTTTTTCTGTTCTGTTTTTATATTTTTAATTATTATAATTTTATTTTAACAGAAATAAATGTTAAGTAGTTAAATTTAATTATATTCATGCCGTTTTCTTATCTCTTCTTGATTCTCTGAATCGCTAATCTTCTATATAATTCAATCAATTATTTTTCATTTATAATGAACTCAATTTAAAGAACTAAAATATTTAATTTTTGACAGTAACCATTCCTAATTAATGCTAATTAGAGCTATTTATAAAATTCCAATTTAAATAGAAGAAAATAACAATGAAAGAGAAAAATTACAGTGGATCCTTATTAATTCAATCAAAAATAAAATAAAGTATAAAAAAAAAATGAAAAACAATTGAAATTAATTGCTCATCTTCAGTACTAAGGAGTAATATTGATGTTACTAAGGTAACAGGACAAGCTCATGGGCAAGTATTTTTGTTGAAGACTTTAATTGTGTTAATAAAATATTTTAATTACTGGAAAATATGAATACTTTAAGCATTAAGTCGTTTAAACATTAATTAGAGAATTAAAAAAAAATATTGCTGGATTTTGAAATTTTCGATTGCAAGAACATAAAGTTTGAACATGTTTTTAGAGACAGTAAATAACATATTCTTGGAGCATGTTACTGAACTATTTCAAATTACAGGAATTTACATTAAATTATAGGATGAAATATTTCAATGAACCAGCATATTAGCAACGAAAGCACAAAAATACACATTTTGATTTGTACAAAACAACGGCACATATTCTGTTACCCTATATTTTAACGTTTAAAATACAACTATTTCTTATGTTAAGTAAAATTTCTTTGTAAGAAAGATATTTTAAATATTCTAATATTATAATTTCTGAATTTAATTATATAGATAATTTAATTAGGAAAATAAAATGTCTCCTATGAGAATCTTAATAAAAAGAAAAATTAATTATTTAATGATGAAAAAATGAAAAGTTTTCTAATTTTAATATTTTATTTTTTCATTTTTATTTAAAATGAAATTGGCATGAAAAATTTCATATTACCATCCATTTTATTTTCATTGTAAATAAAATGGACAGTAATACAAAATTTTTGATTTCGTAAAACTCAAACATTTTTTAAAAAAAAAAAATTAATTAAATTTTAAGATTTTATTAAGTTTTTGAACAAAATAATGAATAATGTTTAACTAATTTTGGACTACCCTTAATTACTAAAGTTTATGAATATTTTTTTTGATATTTTCTTTTTTTTACCAATATCAAATAGTAAAAATTAAATAAAATCTTCAATTGGAAATTAAATTTTGTGCTTAGTTCAAAAGTATTGTAATTATAATCAATAAATTGCTAATTCAATTAAGGACAAATAGCTACACGGCACTGAATATGGTTCCGACAAACTAAATATTAACTATATGAGTTAGACAAACCATATCTTCATAAAAGTTCTTGGTACACTGGCTTTACGCAAATTTCTTTAAAATTGCCATTATATTTTGTCGATATTGTAAACAAAACGTGTATTGTAAACAAAACATATAACTAATCAATTTTTTTATAAAAATTTCGAATACGAGGAAATCGATTAAAATAATTTAAAAAAATTGCATACTTTCAGGGATATTTCGTTTTAATTTACTTTACAAATTTAAAACTTCAAATATTTTTTAAAACACAATACTCATGAAGTTTACTAAATTATTACGAAATTAAGTAAAATTTTTAATGAACCATAATTATCTCAATTCGCTAGCTCATTAGTATTTTACGAACATTTTCTATATCACTTAGTTCATTGTTAACTATAGTTAAAAATTCTGTTTTCCTTAATGTTAAATGAAAGAAATAGAAAAAACCTCTCCTAAAACTGCTCCTAACTAGAAATATTCCTTTAATATTCACCATTAAATAATTTTATTCTGTCTGAGAAATTTAAAATTTTCAAAATTTATACAATAAAAAATAAATCATACATAAAAACCATATTATAATAGCAAAATATAATATAAAAATTATAAAGATATTAAAAAGTTAAAATACAAGAAAAAATGCGAAAAAAAAATCCTTAAATACTTCCGCACATTTTATCCTTCATGCTATTTTATTATTCCATGATGTTTTAAAATTCGGAACATTGAATTTCTTATTTTAAAATGAAATAAAATGAAAAAAATAATTGTGTAAAAAATTTTATGTAATTTTATGTTTTGTAAAAATCCTTTTTTTCCTTCTTTCTATTTTATTTTTTGTTTTTTTTTTTGTTTTCCATCTAAACCAGACCAAATAATTTATTCTTCTTTTCAAGATGTTATCTTTTATATTATATTTACAATTTTATTATTGTATAACTTCTTTTTATCATTAAAAATGTGTTTATATTACATTTCAAGGTTAACATTTTATTTTTTTTTATTGTCAATGTAAACAAATATAAAAACACTGTCAAAAGAACATCACAGGAAATAAACCATTGCCAAAAAGCATTCCCATATAATATTAAAACATTATCACATGGCGTGTATTTTTTTATTTCTTTATATTATGAAAAAAGTATACAAAACATTTTCTTTATTGTAATAAAATCTGCTCTAGTCCTTTCAAACATTTTATAGTACAGCATGAAAAATACAGAGGATATTCTATATAAAAGTTATATAATATAGGAAAGAAATCTATAATAATTTCCGTTTTACCAATCATTATAATATTATATGTATATATAAAGAACAAACAAATAGCAAGGATATCATAAAATATATGCACTTATATAATAAGAATTACATAAGAGACAATATATAATACAATAATACAAAAAATAAATAACAACAAAATTGGAAAACGGAAAGTTAATGAAATTTTCAATATGAGAATGTGTGAAAAACGCACAAAATCAAACTAAATACATAAAAAATAAGCGAAAGCATTTTAAAAAAATAAAAAAGAAAAAATAAGTCTGCTTTAAGAATAATAAAATTGGTTTTCATAATCCTTAGAGGTTTTTTAATACCAATTTCTTTGCCTTTTATATTCAAGCCCCACCTCTCTCATTTTCTTTAAACTCATATCACTTTTTATATCACTGCCTCTATAATCCCTACCCCGCTCTGAATCTATATCTATTCTCTTTCATCCTATTAATATTTTTTATTTTTATATCGTCTCATCATTTCATAAACAGACGCTTTTATTCGGTTCGGTTTGTTTCATTTAATTTTTAGCAATTTTTTTTCAGTATATAGCGGATTTTTATATAAAAAATGAAAACATAAAATGTATGAAACAGAATCCTGCTGATTTTATTATTTTCGCTTTTTTACACATATTCACATGATTGCACGAACACGTATTGAAGTATAAAAAAGAACATGGACCAAAAACAGAAAAATGAAGAACAGAAAAAGGTAGAGAAAAAAATAAAAATATAAAAATTAACAACACTTAAAAGAATCAAAATCAAAAAGTACATACATGAAATACCAAAAATAAGAAATGAGAGAAAATTTTGAATTAAATACTGAGAAGATGTTTTCCAATTCTCTCCAATTTTTAAAATATGCTCAGTGCGAACAAAAATTTTCCACTCCCCACCTTTCTCAAAAGAAATTTTTATGAATATTTTTCTCATTTTTTTTTTTTTTTGTGTTATCTTAAGTGTGTTCGCGTACTTAAACTCGTTTATTTTATAAAGAGAAGAAAAAAAAAAAAAAAATAATAATAATAAATAATAGGTAACTAGGAAGTAATCCTTGTTTACATAGCAACAAACGATTCATGAATGGCATTCAAAATGCTTTCAAATATTTCAAATATTTGACTTTTATTATTTTTTCTACTTTTTAAAATATTTTTAAATCAAAAAGGTTTTTGAAATATTTTACTTTTTGGAAATCATCATTATTGATATTTTAATGTTAGCAATGTAACAATGTAATTTTAAGGGGACCTATTTTGAGAGAAGGCGATCTATTCGCAAAGAAGGCGATTAATAATAATCTTTATCAAATAATTATACTTAATACAAATATTTCACTGAAATTCAAACCAACCATTTAAATCGGCATGAAAATATTTTGCTAGATTATTGTTGGGTTTGAATGATTTTTATTCAATATTAAATGCAAGGATATTTTACAAATGTAGAATTCAGTTTCAGTTTTAAAAAATTTTCCTAATTATTATAATATTTAAAATATATAAAATAAATATTTAATTATTAATTTTTGTCCTCAAATTACATGCCGCATGCAAAAAATTTTACTAAAATTTATTAAAATGCTACCAATATTATATTTTATGCAACAATCCTTAAAGAAGGATTTTTATATTAAAACCCAACAATGAAACACCTAACAGTGAAAACAATAAAATTTCAGATAATTTTGATCAATTTTTCGGGAAATCTAAAAGTTTAAATTTAAAATTATAATAAGAAACTTGCCATTTAAATGAAAATTATAAATTAAAAAATTATTAGGAGAAATTTTAAAAGATCTGATATTTGCCGAGAGTTCAGTCATAAATCTTGATTTCATCAACTAACAAAATGGCAAATGACATAAAAATCATTATCTTCTTGTTTATTATTCTTGTTAATTGATTAAATGAACAAGTCTCGCAAAATATAAATGAAATATGTAGCTATATTAGTAGTACATCTTGTGTTAGTAGTGTAATTTCAATTATAGAAATAACAATGGTAATACCATTTTTCGAATATCAAATTTAGGAGAGTATAGCTACCGATATTGGGCATCTATATTATAATCCTCATATTATACATACTTAAAAATGTTATTCTTTTATACACATATATACATTCTGTATCTATGCATTGTTTACAAAATTCTTTACTTAATCTTTTTTATACAATTTTTTTTTTGTGCTAAATTTTAAATGTGTACGAATATTTTCATTATGTTTGTACGTTGAAAAAAAAAAATAAACAAAACAAAAAATTTTACACTCACATTAGATTTTTGCATGTACCAACAACATTTCGTTATCATCATTGTTTATATAACATATACCTATATACATAATGTATTATGTTAAAGGTAAACATGCACCTGTACACACGTTTAAAAAATATTTTTAACATTTTCATTTTTTCATAACAAAAAATAAAAAATAAAAAATTCTATTGGGTAAAATTTTTACAACTTTTGTACAATAACAATGTGTTATCATATCCTTCAATTATATAATTCTGAAAATCCTTACAGCGAATCCTTTTTCCCAGTTTCTTTTTCAAAATTCGTAAAATTATTTCATTTATACGACTTTCTCATTCTTATTCGAAATTCACTGGCATTTGGTACCTACTCATATTGTGTGGAAACACGGTTTAAAATAAATTTAATGAAAACCCCACACAGCATGTGTGTGTATGTGTGGTTTTGTGCCTTTTCATATGCATAATTCACGTATGTATGTGTGCATGAAAATTGTTGTATGAAAGTATGAGAGGAATGTAAATGAATATTTTTTTTATTGTTATTTTTTTTTTTTTGCTTTGCGTGTTTTTTTTTTTTGTAACATATTTAATTTTCTTAAATTGCATGTATTTTAAGTAATAAAAAAAAGTTTCATTTTACGCTTTTTTCCACCATTTTTTTCCACCATTTTTTCACTTTTTATTTTGTTATAAACTGAGCGCGTGTTTTAATCTCGTCACGTTTATTTTACCAATTTATGATCTTGTTTTCTACATTTTCATTATATCCTGTATGTGTTTTATATTTTTGGGTCTCGTTTTCTGATCCTTCTTACCGACCACATTGCATTCAATAAGGAAAGTATTTTGATAAAATCGAATTTCAATTGCGGAGTATTTGAAACAAATGCATTTCTCTTCGTTTGGAGAAACATGATTGCAATTCTTTTCGGTTAACTAAATATAGAAATACAGGACCTTCGACACATAATTATCACGAATTAAATAGCATATTTCGTTATTATTTCCTAAATCAATGAAAAATCTTTCATGGTATTAGAATGTTATTCAGATACCCATGGAAGCGAATTATATTACCATGGCTCGAAAATTAAATTTTCTATGTTTGTAACAGAAAAGTATGTTTTATATTCTTGACCATGTCTAAATAAACAATAACATATTAACGGAATATCTTCAAATTTATTTCGCCTCTCCTTATCTTCTGACATTATATTTTCTGTTTATAACTGCGATACATTTTTGACGAAAAGTAAAACCCAAACTACAATTCAACCACTACAAAATTGTTAGCCTATATTATCTTTCTTAAAATTCTGAAAACTGATTACAATGAGTTCTTTAATATGCTGACCGTATCAGATTAATATTTTCTTCCTATATTTTAGATTCTGATTCTTTGTGATTCTTTTGAATATATCTCATAATATTTTTGGGTATTCGGATATTATTATGGTGTTAAGTATAATCAGAATATTCTTAGCATTTTGAAATTTTTTTTTTTCTTGTTTAAATTTTATATTCAATCATACTCAATATCATTTTAATATGGGTGGGTTGGTGTTTTCCATTACCCCATAAAATACATTTTTATTGCAAATATAAGCATTCTGTTATCCATGGTCTTACACAGATTTATCTTAACTTTGTATACAATATTCTAACAGAATTTTCATATATATATATATAACGTATGTACGCATGTTTATCAATGTATAATATTGAGTAAATATTTATTAAAAGTGTTATTAATAAAATACTTTTTAGTATATTATGTATAGTCTATCTTTGTACGGATATAATCATGGCATTTAGCATATATATTCATTATATACTCAAAAATTCGTAATAATGATGACATATTTTTAAGAAATGAAAATATAGAACCTTGACATTATTTGATTTTCTTGTTATTTATTTTTTCTGCTTGTTTGTTTTTTTTCCCTATATTCTACCACATACACTTTACTTTGTTTTTATGATTCCTTGAGTAGTAGTGAGGGTGTGATACATTAAGTATAATGTATAATATAAAGTCATAAATTAAAATCAAACAAAAAAGCATTTTTAAGAATTTTTATATCAAATATTGATGTGAATTAGAAATCATATTGTATTAAGTAGGTAGTAGCTGTTAGGTACTAGCTGTTTATTTCTTTAATACAGTTCCTGGATTTATATCAGAAAATAAAACAATATAGAAAACTAAATAATATTGAAAAATTTTAGTAATAAGAATTTATCGCATAAAATTGATATTAAATGATCTTTGAACTGGGGTTTGATATTAAATATACCAAATTTATTTTTCATTATTATCATATAAATGGATTTATTATATTTTAATTCATAAATCTCGTAAAATGGATCAAAATATAATTTAACTTAATGGAAATTTCTTCATGCAACTGCAGAACAGATGGATGACGTAATCAAAGGAACGAGTTAAAAGCAGAAAAATTAATTAAAAAATTTTTCTCCTCGAACTGGACTCGAAACAGTGACCAACCGCTTTCTAGGCGGACGCTCTACCAACTGAGCTACAGAGGCATAAAGAAATTGCCGACGAAATGTTCTCTACATTACTTTATACTGTAATCCAAATGATTACTAAGTATTTGTTTACTAAGTATTGACTGCTACATACAATCTACTATTGACCAAAATACAATTGAATATTATTCTAGTAATTAAAGAACTATAAAAAATTAACATCATAATAATTCATCAAATGTCTAGTGTATAAAGTTTTAAAAATTAAACTTTAATTGAATTCAATTATTCACATATTAAGCTAAATATTAACAATTACCACTAATTAAGCTAATACTACTGTATTGTTCGGACACATTTTACAAAAGTTGATCCCAAAATAAATTTTAGTGACGAAATTATTTGTCAAATTTCTGTCAAAATTTCAATTTTTTAGAAAATAGGATCCAAATGTCGCTAATTTTTATTTTATATAATTTTAAAATCAACCTCAGAGATCTGAAATTACAGCAATATTCAATAACAGTTGCTCTAAAACATTCTTCATCATTAATTTTTTATAAATTCCAAAATAATATCAATAAAATAATATAAAATTTTAGCATTCTGATGAATTAGACAATTATTTTTTTATTGAGGTTCTAGCTATTTTTAATAATATCAGTCTATTATTGCTTCACCTTCAAATCAAGGTGAGAAAGATTACATTCAACTATGCAATAATCTTTTGATCTGAAATCAAAAAAGGAAATAAAATTTTAAAAATGATATCAAAATGTCAATGAATTTATTATAGTTTTCCCTATTCCTAAATTCTTTTCATGTTGTCTTCTATTTTTTTTCATTTATTTATTATTACTCGGTGTGTGTTATCACTTTAACTTTTTTTATTATTATCCTTATACTTGTTTCAGTTTATTTTTTATAGCTTCTCTTCAAAGTTAAACATATTTTATTAGTGTTAAGAATGCAAAGATTTAAAAATTAAATAAAAATGTCACATAAACCAATATAAAATACACACTTACGACTTTAATATACAAGGATAAAAATCAGAAAAAAAAGTTTTCAATATAATAACAAACTTGAAGGCAATAATGAACCGTAATAAAAAGGATATTTTCAAATATATGTACACGTATAATAATCTAATACCATAACATAAAATAAACCGTTTATAAATATTTAAGAAAAGAGCAAACAAAGGTAATAAAAATTATAAAAAAAAAAAAGCAAAAAAAATAAAAACGATAATAAAAAGAAATTTTCTAATTTATATGATCAACCCCCAGGTGTAATAAATAATTTATAGATTGATTAAGTGATGATGATTTTAATGGATTTAAGTTTTCTCTTTTTGGTATGGTCGACCTCATATACTCGTAATATATGGTGTTAATATTTATGTTTTCTTTTGGTATTCTTCTTATTGTTTTTTTTCTTTATTTATGTAATTTATACTGTGTTCTGTGATATTATAATATAGAGAACGAATTATTAAGAAGAAGGTATATAATAAAAAATAATTTCAGTAGTGTCCTTAATATTAAGGATGTGAAAAAAAAAAATAAATAAATTTTTAATGTTTTATTATAAGAGAATCGCTTAAAAGTACTAGATATATGAAAATATTTTATTTTCAAAAAGAGAAACTATTTAATACACTCATGTTATTAAAAAATCTCTTAACATTTTAGAGAAATTTTTAATATATTTTTAGGAATTAGGAATTTATGTTTGAATTTAAAATTTTAAAATATCAGAAAAAATGAAAAATTCTAGTGATATTAATATTATTTACAAACATTAAAATTTGAAAATTATTGATAATTAATAAGACAGATGTTATTGAAAATACCACCATATTGATATTAATAAATCTGTAACATAAAATTTTATTATTTGCTTTATTAATTCATATTAAATGTGGTAAAGGTGTTTCATCTGTTAAAATAAACCATCAGTGACATTATTGTCACAATTTATTTGATTCTTTTACATTACTTTTAAAGTTTTAGATTTTTTGTACATACTTATATGACAATTTTGTTGATACAATTAGATAACTTGGTTGTTCATACATATAAATCTAACTAGATTTTAATATTATTGGTCATATTTTTATTGACTTCAGTAAAATTAAATATTAAGGCTGTTTCCCAACGTATCGTAGTAGCAATTGCCGAAAATATTTTAAATGAGCACTACTTATATTGCACTTTAGTATTTTCCAGACTAAAAACTTATGACAATTAATAAATCTTTCGGAATAGAATAAGCCTTATATGAGAGTAAATTTTTTTATCACATTTTTACCAGTAGCATCAAGAAAATTTTTATAGCAAAACTTTTAATTTTAGAATTATTCGATTATATTTGAGAAAATTATGGCAATATCGAATTAATATTGTCATATTGCATATTATGTTAAATACCTTTGTTTTTTTTAGCAAAATAAACAAATTCGTATATTATTTTGTTTTTTGTATTATGAACATTTGAGGAGCTTATATTTCTTAAAAAGATCAATATAATTTTGCTTAGAAAAGCTGAACGAATTATGGAAAATTCATAATAATCAGGACATTTAATTAATTTTGGAACATTTGCCACAAAAAACTGAATTTTTTAAAAATTTATTCATAATATCGAAGACAGTTGATTATACAAAATTACTCTGTAAGAATCACCGCTCCGTACACAAAATAAAAACACTGACATCTCCAACATAATATACAGTATAATAAATCAATTTAATTGATTTTTCTAGTAGTTAATGAACTACGTACCCAAATAACACACTTAAAAATTTTATAGTAAATTAAAAAAAGTTTTTACATAATAATATTTACACATGTTTTTCTTCTAGAAACGCGCAGATAATTAATTTTAATAATATGTAATAATTAAAAATTGTAAATTTTCCTACCAGCAAATTTATTTTATATATATTCGATTAGAAACCACATTTATATATATTACATGTGGATTTACTCAAAATAAATAAGTTAGGTACTTAAAATTTTTGAAAACTTTCAAGACATTTTACAATATCATAACACGCTAAGCTATGGTATTCGTGTAAAACATGTAACAAATATTTTTTTTTTCGGAATCTCTTAGGAATGATTAGGTATACACGTTAAAATTTCAAAATGATATAATACACTGACATACTTATATGTATATAACTAAGAAGTATTATGTGAAATAATCAAAAATCTTTTAATGATCCCCACTTGTATACCGCAAAACAATGAAGCATAAAACTTTCAAAATTACTTTAATTTGTCAATATTTCTGTATACATAGAGTTTGTTTTTATAGTCATTATTAAATGTACATATACATAGAGAGATATTATATCAACATAACATGCACATTTTATTACTCTAACTATTTTATTGTAACCGCAATAGATATACATGTACATGCATATAAAAAATAAAAACAGAAAATAAGTAAAAACAAGGAGAGAACACACAATATGTAGAAAACTTTTCTGTTATCATTATTAATTCCTTTTAATTATCTATACAAAAAAAAAATTATAATCTTGATTTGTTACCATGATTTCATTTTATTGTTATTACTTTACTATTACTATTTTATACTTATAATCATTTTGACATATGGGTTCACCATCATTACCAAACCAACCTAGAATTTCTTCTTATTTTTGCCCCATTTTATTAATTTATTTTTCATATAATGTATGAATGTATGTAAGTAGTATAAATAAGAATGAAAATAACAAATCTGAAAGTTTATTAATCTTAATTTCTGATGAAATGTTTCGGGATTAAATAGAGTGTTATATGGAAAACTACTAACATGACACATATCAAATTATGTATATTATATTTTTTGCACCTACTATTTTTAGTATGTTGAAAATTGAAGGCAGTCAATATGACAAAGTTCTAAATTTCTGATATACTAGTTCTATTTAAAATAGTGTACACAATGAGGCAGAAAACTCGTACATATATACATATTTTTCAATGAATTTTGAGAGAAAAGATCTAATAAGTTGCTTGTAATTTTGCTAATCCAGCAGGTACTAACAATGACTAAATTTTAAAATAAATTTTTCCTATTAAAATTTCATAAAAATTCATGGTTTCCTTTTAAACCCTAATTTAGAATAAATTCATTCGAGTTTACATTCATCGAGTTACAATGTACTAGAATAAGTGGTGCGACTATCCAAATGTATGCTTCTAGTTTGTAATAGTGATATATATAATAGAGATATTGAAGAAAAATATTTTTTTTTTATTATTTCTGATAATATTTTTTTTTTTATTTTTTTAAGAACATATTAAAAAGCAAAAGTATGTGAATGTGTATAAAATTTTTAAGCATATATAACCATTGTGATTATAAATTTTAGCATTATAAAAAAAAAACAATGACAAAATATAATGGTGACAAAATGAAAATCATGACGGCAAAAATTAATGTTCCCATATACTACTATTTTATTTATTTTCTTTTTATTTTGAATTGACATATGTACGAATGTATATGTATAGTATATAATCTGTTTGAACAATGTTAACAATTAACATTCAGAAATCGGATTTTCCAGTTTAAATATTTTTCAGTTTTTTAAGCACATTATATAAACTGTCTAAGTTCTCAAAATATTATTGTCCAAATTTACATTGCACACCTAAAATTGGATTTAATGTGGAAAACAAGTAAATTTTTAAATGAAATCAATTTGGCATGTCTATATATTCTTCCCATAATATAAGCTATTGGAAGCTAGATCAATTTATTTTTAAAATATTAAAAAATTTTAAGATATTCCAATAGTTACAAGTAGATAGATTATAAATAGCCACAAATTTTAAGCAACATTATCTAGGTATCATTAAATTCTAAGTAACATTT
The DNA here is from genome assembly GCF_029603195.1 of Condylostylus longicornis. NCBI lineage: Eukaryota > Metazoa > Arthropoda > Insecta > Diptera > Dolichopodidae > Condylostylus > Condylostylus longicornis. Next base: position 587,397 of record NW_026578134.1, on the reverse strand, counting down.
TCTTGGTTTTTATAGTGTCGGACGCATAAATTTTGTATGCAGAAATATCTTTTCTTATTACTACAATGTAAGTACCATTAGATTAATGTTATTTTACTTCAAATTAATACACTCTAAACCTATTGTGAAACAGACGACTTTTTAATAAATATAACTTATATGAATATTAATGTTTTTATGTATATGTACATTAGTCATTCAAACCACTACATAAAATTACGGGATAAATCATAAAAAATTACAATCATAAAATACAAGAAATCATTGATTTATCTATAAAATTTTATGATCCAAAGATTTTCCTTATATATAAAAATAAATAATAAAATATAATTTAACTAAAAATCTGTTTTTTTTTTTTTATTATTATAATATTAAACTATAAACATATATACATAATATTCGTATTGCACACATATACACATATACATTTATGTAAAATAATTTAAATATCGGAAATATTTGCGTTCTTGTACATTGATACATTCACTAATATTATGTAAGTATGTAATCTTATTTAATTTCTTTTATTCTTTTATTATATTTTAAACATGTTTTATGTCATGACATAAAAGCCCATAGCAGTCATTTGCAGAAATTATTATCATTGTGGTTTTGTTCTGCTTTTTTTTTTTTTTGTTTTTCAAGTGTCTTTGTAATAAAAATAATCATATATATCATTTTTTTGTCATATAAAAATATTAAAATCGGATTGATAGTGTTGCCATTCAAAAATATATGTATGTATTAAATATGTAAATGTGTAAACTATAATGTGTATACAAAAATTTTATTATAAAGTATTAATATGAGTAGTATATAAAATATTATTATATTGAATAAAAATAATTTTAAATTGTATAACACTTTTGGTATTTAATTTAAAAGACAATGTATTATTATTTTTAACATATTTATAGGAAGAATAATAAGATATCAAGTGTCTATAGAAATTGAGACCATTAACATACGAATAATATTATTGTAATAATAAGGAAAGCAAATACTTTTGAAGTAGTGAGTGTATCTATTTAATAATTTGGAAAGGTAAAACAAAAATTGCGTTATTCATTTTGGAAATTATATTGTGGTTATATGAAAGAGACAAAAACTAAACTATTCCGAATTTGAACAGAAGTATTAGTAACAAAATTGTTCAAATTTTTTAAGCATTTAAATTTATTCTGAACTAGTAAATATGATAAAAAATTTCAATTTCTATGTTATATTCGAAACAAAATTCAAAATCTTATTACTTTTATATTTCTTATAGTTAATTTCCAGTTTGAAATATACTTTTGATTCAAAGATATTCCATGGAAGAGGAGATATACGGTGCCCTACGAATAACGTTGGCAAAAACAATTTTATTGGATATTTCACAAAGAATTCTTAATCATTATTATCTTACTCTCTGTAAAGTGTACCCAATAATTTTGTTTCAATTCAAACTCAGTCGGCATAATATTTTTATTTTAGATAAATCATCGAAATCATATAAAATGATTTTAATAAATATGAAATTTTTAATTAAAATTTTATAATTGTAAAGTAATTATGCAAATGGAAGGTAGGTGCTTTGAATGACCATTAGTATAACAATATTCTATAATAAAATTGTATTGACTATTTTTTTTAAAAAAATATTAGTCAAATACTTTTAAATGCATGTTTTTGAATTCTTAAATTAAATTCATTAATGATATTTTTAAAATTATAGGACTTTTATAAAAACGGAAGCTCTAAATAAAATTAAATTTTTAAAAATATTTTATTCTTGTGCATATTAAAAATTTAGTTTAATATTAATAAAATTTTTTGGGAATTTCTTGGTTTTTCTTAAACATTAACAGAAAGAAAAAAAAAAATTAAAAATTCTACTGTTCTAATTCTCATCCTTTCCGTTATACATAATATTTATAACTACATTATATTATAGAGCTATATATGATTACAAATAATAATTCAACCATATAACAATATAATAGTAATAATAATATATGAAGGCTGCTAAATAAACTTGATTGTAAAACTAGTGCGAAAATTATTATTCTATAAATATTATATTATGCGGTCATATAATAATGATGAATGTACATACATAATATGTACACCAAGAAGATGGGAAATGAATGAAAATAAGATATTTCCCAACTAAAACGTTGCATGGAGCAAAAAACAAAAAGAAAATAAGAAGAGCAAAACTAAAGAAAATTTCCTATTTTATATTATGTATAGATACACGCTTTCAAATTTACAATATAATGGTATAGAAGTAGAGGAATAATATTTTTGTATTCCTTGAGTAAATTGTTATTAAAACGAGAAAAAAAATAGAGTTGACCTTGTCAACTCTGTGATACCCGTACGAATTTGTTATCCTATGCGCGAATAACTAATGTGCCATAACTAACTATGGGGCAGACTATGACTTTAAGTTGCCGTATTACCATATTAATTTATGCAAAATTTCAGTACTATGTGTTATTCAAAATACTGGTTGTGCCAAACTACTATTGATGTTGTATGGCACCTACCAGAAAGAGCCAAGAAATTTTAGCGAATTTTATCAAGCACATCGGCCCTACTAATATATTCACTTGTGTGAAATCTCAATATCACAGCTTTTATAGTTTCTGAGATATAGCCAAATAACTTTTGAAGTTGTATGGCAGGTACCAGAAGGAGCCAAGTAATTTCAACGACTTTTATGTGACACATTGGCCCTACTAATATATTCGTTTGTGTGACATTTCAATATCACAGCTTTTATAGTTTCTGAGATATAGCCAAATAACTTTTGAAGTTGTATGGCAGGTACCAGAAGGAGCCAAGTAATTTCAACGACTTTTATGTGACACATTGGCCCTACTAATGTATTCGTTTGTGTGAAATTTCAATACCATAACTTTTATAGTTTCTGAGATATAGCCAAATAAATTTTGAAGTTGTATGGCAGCTACCCGAACCGGTACCCCGATCATGTCCAATTTAAATAGGGTTCTGGCACTTACTACAATAAATCATTTGTGAAAATTTGGTGAACTTAGCTAAATTAGTTTTTGAGTTATCGTTCGGACGGACGGACGGACGGACGGACGGACGGACGGACGGACAGACAAAGCTAAATCAACTCAGAATTTGACGCTGATCAAAAACATACACTTGAGTCTATATCTAACACCGTTATTTCTTAGCGTTACAAACGGTAAGGCAAATTTAGTATACCCTTCGAACATACGTTCGTACGGGTATAAATATACAAGTATATAATTTTCATATTATATAATATAGAATATTATAGAGAGAATAGCACAAATTCTATAATGTCTCAGTTGAGTAATATAAATGATTGGGAAAAATGATTTTACTTGTTATAATGGCGGTTTTGTTTTGTTTTCATTTTATTTTCTTGTAATATTTTTTTTTTTTTTGTATTCATGTCTCTTACGTTTTTGTTTTTCTCTATAGTTTATTCTTTAATAGACAACTACACAATATAATTGTTAAGAAACGACGTAATGGAGTATAACAATTTTGAAAAGGATAGAATATTCCCTTATGTTTTTGTTTCTTGTTTTAATTTTTTTTTCGTTTATTTTTTTTTTTTTTTTATTTTTATGTATTACTTTAATAGAATGTGAGATGAAGAGTGCATTGCTGTTCTGGTCAAATATTATTCACATTTTTAAAAATAGAATCCCTAATGAAACAAGCAGCTAAATTATTATGTAAGTACTTATACAATTTAAAACATATTTGAAGCAAACCTTGTAAGTGCTACTTTAATTAAAGGGTCTGCTTCACTTATTTTGGAAAATTAAATTCCTTGGTGAATATTGGTAATGTGTATAAATTGCAGTGGTTTTCAAAAATTCCTAAAAATTCAAAAAATTTCATATAAAAATTGCGTAAACAATAAAATGGTTTTAAATTGGGTGCCCCTGAAAGTATGCAATTTTTATTATTTTTATATTGAACAAGGATAAGAAATAAATTTTTATTTTAGAATATGATTTTTACATGACTATTTTTAATTTTTTGGTAATTAAAAATAGGTATGTAAATATTTCCAATAGTGTAAGTGAAAATAATTATTGTCGCGATTTAATAATGAAAATGACCTGGTTTAATATTTTTATTTTAATTTTAAATTTCGAGTTGTCGGATAATCCGATTAAAAATTTTTTTTTTCACTTAGTTCTTTAACTTATAAAATATTTGATTTGTAGTGTAGAATTCGTTTTTCCTTTTCTTTTTAATATTTTTATTCATTTTTCTGCGAACATATTAATTATAATAAAAGAATGAATGAAATGTAAGAATAAATCTCGGTTCTAATTTTTCGTTCGAATTGTGGTTCTTTTTCGATTTTGTTTTATTTTTTTTTTTTTTTCTCCATCTTCATTTTCAAACAACATATTTGTTTCACAATACCACAAAAGATTCACATTTTTCCCAATGGAAAAATATTATGTATAGTTGCTGTACAAAAATATTATAAAGTTTATTGTATTATTTTAACAAAAGAGTTGTGCGCTTTAATATTAAAATTTCATTATATTTGAGCGTATAATACATAGTAATAACATTGGACAATGAAATCACATTATATAATAAGTAAAAAGATTACCAGACAACAGCAATTATTAAACTATACAAATATCTAAGTAATATGAAATTATTTCTGTATTTTATGAAGTTACGGCAATTTTTTATTCAGTTGATTTAAAATAGAAAATTTTTTATATAATTAATGTTAAGCGTAACGTAGATATTTAATAGGAATTATGTTTGAGTTTTAAATCAATAATTTAAAAACAATTATAAGCAAACAATAAAAGTTAAGAATTTTTTAACATTTTCTGTTACAAGTTCAATGCGAGAAATTTCAAAAAAATTAAAAGAGAAAATGTACTTTTGAATTAGAGAAAGTTTTTTATTAGTCATTATTTTATTTAACACTGAATAATGGCAGAAATTGTAAGAACATTGTGAGTTTCCCGACAGATTAAATATTTTATATACTAATCTTTTAACTTATTTATTTTCAGTGACTTGAAATTGAGTAAAAACGAGTGTTTTTTAATTGAAATTTAATTCAAGTGACGCAACTTTATTTAAAACTTGTACTGAAATTATTCAAGATTTTTTTGATACCAACTTCTAATTATTGTTCCAATTTAAAACCATTCGAAAATAAAAACATTGCATGTGTCTTAATTATATTTAATGTGCTTAAGTATTCTTAAATTCATAGATTCAACATTTCAAAATTTACGAAAATAAGAAAATATTTTTAATTGAATTTTCCAAAATATCCTAGTAAACTGATAAATTCTTTTCCCATAAAGTAGAAAAATATTTTCGAAAAAATTTACAATTTTTTTTTTTATTACACTTTTTTCGAAAATTTATTTGCAACATTGTTATAGTCCCCGTACATCTTTCCTTTTTCCTACAAATATCCTTGAAAATTTATTGAAATTTTTTTCTTATATATAATGAGTTTTTGATTAAATTTCGATGCATTTTAATTATGCGATACATATAAGGAAGAGATGTTGAGTAGTTAATGCATGCTTCAATATTTTTGAATAAAATTTACATGAAAATAATTTGAAGATTAAAATTAAATCCCACATATGTGTTTGTTAATATAGAGCTAATGAAATTATACCAAGAAAATAAGCATACTTTATAGAATACTATCAAAAAATTACTGCAACCCTGACTGAATTTAGTTTTTATATATACTTTTTTCTCTCGATTTATAAATATTTTTAAATCAAATAAAGTAATGTTCACACCGTAGATTTCATAACCTAAAACTGTAGGTGTAAGAACATAGGGTGCTTCATTCACTATTGTTATGGGGGAAATGAAATTGCCGCGGGATTCTCCTGGGTGTTATTGAGGATGGATCAAAATTGAGTTCATTTCATGCTATTACTGGATATGTTCCAGTGGAGTGTCACCCGATTAAACTAAGGAAATCTGACTCCGTTTTGTGTAGATAAGGTGCAAAAAAGAGACTGCAATAGAAGTTTTGTACAATTGTGTTAGAACAATTTTTCAATTCCACAACACACCATAGTCTGTTGCAGTGATTATGAGGGGAAATATTGCCTTGGCTGTATCTCTCTTCGGAAGTTTACAATGTAAAGTGTAAAATGTCTAAAATCATAAATTCAAAATTATACCACTATTCAAGCTTTTTTTTGATTTATGTACTCGTAATGCTTTTTAACTATGACAATGCTATGAAAATTTTATTAATATTTGCATCTGGACACGGTTCTTATCGATGAATAAGTGTAAATTTATAATTGAATATGTGATTAAAATCACAACTTCCATGCTATAAACTGAAATACAGAACGAAATTTATTAGAACGGAGGAATACGCAAATGCTGTCACAATGTTGGAAAATGCGTAATGGTAGAATGAAATTTTATAAAACATGAAGAAGATTTTATTCAAAATTAGGTTATTATTAATTTTCGAATTTATTATGCACCGAAAATGTTATAATATTCGAGTATATTCTAACACACAACTTAATTATGGGAAAATATTGTGACACACAACTTTTATACAGAATATTACTTGTAAAAGAAGCAGAATTTACATACTTTACAACCTTTACAATTAAGTAAGGATTATTTTGTTGATAACTTTCACAATTTTTTAATTTTATTATTAATATTCCAGTGGAACATAAAGCGAATTCGAATTTTAAAGTAATATTTTTTTATAAAAATTTTATTTCTTTTTCCAACTTATTCTACTTTTGCATTTTATAAATAAATTTTGGCAACAGGATATTCTTTAATTAAAATATGAAGTGATTACATTTGTATGAAAATTATAATTTGGAATTTTTTCGAGATTTTTCAATTATTAATTGAATTTTGAAAACAAGAAAATAATAATTATTTTTTATGATTATTATACCATCTCTACATGTTTTTAGTGATTTCTCTTATTTTTTTCGTAAAATCTATGTTCATAATGTTAACGAAATTCGCTATCATCGCACTATTGAAATACTGTTTTGCTTCAGTATATAGTGTTATTCACGTGATATTCTAACATACGTGATATTATCACGTAAAAATTCATCTGATTAAAATGCATAAAACGTAATTTTCGGTTTTATTTTTATTTTTTTATTTTTTTTTTAAGAAATCTTCATAGAATTTTAATTAGTTTTCAACCTATCCAAAGTAAAATGTGCACTTTTACAATTTATCCTTGCTACATTTAATATGTGTAAAAATTTGTTGTTTTTTAATATTTTAGTTACTGCATTGGTTGCCATACGGATTTTAATAAATTTCCATTCGATTTTATTCATCTACACCTTTATTTTTTATTTGAAGTTTTCCAGTATGAGTAGGTTCAGACCACTAGAAACTGTTTTCGTTTATATGGATTTTATATATAGGCGTTTTACTTTACAATATTATTTTCTAAAAAAAATTTCTAAAAATTTACTAAAAATATGAAATTTTTTTTAATAAAAAAGTCTAGCCATAAAATGATTTTGGTTTTCAATTTTACTTAAAGGAAATTAAAGATTATTATATAAAATTAAAATTAAAAAATATTACATCTAAAAATATATTTGAAACGTTGAATGAATATAAAAAAAAATTTTATTCAAATATTTTTAAAACCATTTAAGCTTAAAATATTAATATACATACATACATACGTTAATATAGTTTTATTTTTATTAAATTTAAAAAGGATCACGTAGGATGTAAAATATTGTACAATATTATATAAAAAAAAATTTTTTTTTTTGTGGTATATTTTTTGTACGTTTTACGTCATGTCCATATACAAAACATTATCATCAATCTATATTACAATAAGATTATAAGGAAAATCCTTTAGAAATCATGTCTTGTGACAAGAGTAGCCTATATAACATTCCCAAATTTTATATATTATATGATATACTAATACATATACTACTATAATATTACTACTATTACAATATTACATAACATCTACACTTGTAAACTTTAATGATTTGAAGGATATTATTATTGAAAAATAAAGAACATTTTTGAACTAAATTACGAAAAAAAAAAGACAAAAATTTCTATTGAAAATCGAAATATTTTCAATAAAACTTATTTTTTAATTTCATATACTTTGTAAGATAAAGTTCTGAGAAATTTAAAATGGTAATTAAAATACCTATTAAAGAAAATATGAAAAATCAAAGTGAATTTTTTTGGTTTCGCCGTCTTAACTTAATTATGGTAGTATAGAAATTTTTAAATATTTCCTGCAATTCAAAAGTTTTCCAAGAATTCTACTACATTAAAATTTTTGGTTTCATATTATAGTAATATCCTTAATAAACAACCTTTATGTAGACATTTCTAATAATTTAACTTTAGCCAATTTTCAACTTAACATAAGCGTTCACGTGCACTAAGTATTGTATAAAAAATTTTTAATTAAATTATTCAATGAATTTTTTTATAATATTTTAAAAATGCTTTAAAATTGTAAATGGAAGCTGTTAAATCCTAATATAAATTTAATTAGAATAAAATAATTTTATAATTAATTTTAAAATTTTATTTTTTAATTAATTATTATAGAATAGGAAAACCTTTATTATATGGAACTGCAAAATACAAAACCACTTTGTAACATAACGAATAAATTATAGGTTTAATAAAAATTTTTCATTAAATTTTCATAATTTCTTTAAATTTATTATAAATATTTCCAACACTTTAATAATTGCTTTTATTGAATAAATTTTCAATTCATTTGCTGGGATTTAAGAGAACGAGTTATTTTAAATTCAAAATTATTAAATTTTCTACAAACTTTCCTTTGTAAACCACAATAAATTTAAAATGGTTGTTATGAAGAGATTTATACGGTTCATTAATTGAAAAAATTTTATAGAAGCTTAATTAATTAAACGAAACAATAGTATTTTTATTCAATTAAATAAAATCAATTGAAAACAAAAACTAATTAATTTAGAATTTAACAAAGTTCTTTTATTTCAAAATTTTTAATATGAAATTTTTGCTCAAGATAATATTTCAAACTATATCGGTAGTCATTCATTTTTGTACTATAAACATTAAATATTTAATTTAATTCATGATATTCCGATAATCATTTAATTCGATATTGAATAAATTTCTGAGAATTCAAGCATTATTTAAGTAAATGTTTACTTAAATAACATAAAATTGAATCAAACAGCAGTTTGTAAAGATAAAATGATTTTCCTTCAAAAAGTGAAAATACTCCTTTTAAAAGCAATTTCTTCACGTACTACATTATTAAAATTACTTCCATTCATATACGAAAATATTTCAAAAATTGCATACTTTTAGGATGATCCTACAAGAATCATTGAAAGAAGAATTAAAATATGCGTTAGTACAGTGCTCGAATTGCAAAAGTTAAGAAAAATTAATTTTAATAATTTTTTAGGTTTTGCTTTACAAATTTCAAGAGGGACTTGGGACAGGGTGGTGAAAAAATTTTTTCTAACGGCACAAGGTATTTTAACAATATCTAAAAGTTGTTAAAATTTCAAGGCTTCTGCATACTGTCGTTTAGAAGAAAAGTGATATCCAAAATTTTAGGAAAAAACGGATTTTAGATAACGGTAGATTTTAACTGCCATCTTGTTCTTTTTAAGAACAACAATGATTTTCCAAAGTACAAGAAATCAGTCACTACCAAAAGCAAAATTTAAAAAAGTGTTTGTGGTGTCATTTCAATAAATAGTCAAAAAATGGCCATTTTAGTGATTTGGCCGGAGGCAAAAATATTCTTCTACGGAAATAAGTTTCTAGCAAAGAATTTATGTAAAGTATATATGAAATTTCAGCTTTCTATGTTCAAGGTTGTAAAAGTTTTGTAAACATATCCACGAACGGACGGATGGGCGGACGGACAGAGTGAAACTAATAAACCCTTTTTTCAGAAAATATTTTTGAAAAATCTTAAAAAAACATAACCTTTCACAGATTATTCTTCATTTATTTTATTATCCATTAATTTAATTAAAATTAAATATATAGCTATAGTGCAACAAATTCATGCTAATCAAAATTACAAATATGTACAAATATATTTTATTCTTATATAATAGTATTCAACTTACATAATATAAATTCATTTTAATATGCTCGATTAATTTATTTAATTTTAAATTTTTCTTTTCTTACATTATATATAAAATACCATTGGGAAAATACCACTGAGATTTTGTTGTATAATAAGCATATGCAGTATAATTTTTTTTAAAATAATACAAAATTTATAACGCTGCATTACCAACATAACCAACAAACAAAAAAAATTATTTTATATACATTATACCTAATAAATTCAAGGTGAAATTTTAAATTTAAATTTTCTCTATATTATGAATTTAAATAATTTTTGTTGAATTGCTTAAAGGATTTTCCAATTTATAAAATTAAAATATACTTCAAGTATAACAAGTATTGTAATACAAATTCTTTGGATTTTTTATTATTATTAGTGTATATTAGATTTCATTAGTTATAAACATCATATTATGTATAAAATTTGCCATATATAATAAATATAGAATAATTAAATTACCTACGGTTTATTTAACTTAGATTATTATATTTTGTTTTATAATTATCAAGAAATTACAAAATTCTATTTTTTATTATTATTTTATACAAAATGTTAATGTTATAAATCCAATTATAATATTATATTATATGCTTAATAAAATTTTATTTAAAATTATGTGGTATTAATAATAGTATATACAAAAATTTATGCATCTGCATAAAATATTGAAATTATTATAAGAGTTAAAGAGCGCCTATATTATTATTATTAGATATATTATACAAGATTATAGAAAAGGATATCTTACTTAATTTGTTTATTGCATATATTCAGCAAAATTATTACGTATATATAATATTTGTTCAGCAAAATTATTACGTATATAATTCGAATAGCGTAAATAAATTACACGATATTATAATTTCATATTATGTATGTACATTTAAGTGGTTACGCACTTTTATTAAAATTAGCATTTTAGTTATGATGTTAATTTATATAGAGGATTGAAATATCAGAAATTTATCATACAAGAAATTAATGTAGTTTGATTGTTTAATATATATATGTATATATGATATACATGATCATTGTCATAATCATATTTACGATATATAAAATTCATAATAACAATGCCAATAAAATATTGGTTTTGATAATAATCCCACATAAAATTCTATTATATGGACAAAATTACATATAGTTAGTAAAAAATTACATGTATCATAACTATACTCGTAGATATTAATATATGTACTTGTATAATTATTTATCATATAATAAATATCCTAAATAAATCATTTCATTGGCTTGTTTGTTATTCATGTTTATAATTTAATTATATTATTATATGTATAAATAAGTTACAATGTACATAAATTGTTATATTGTATAATTATGTTATACAAGCATGAAAACTTAAGAATAAAATTAAATATTGTATTTAAAATTATATTCGTATATTTATAGAAAATAATTAACAAAAATATATATACGTATGTATAATTTTTAAGGACATTAGAAAAAATGATATTTTTATTGAAAAGGAATATAATTAGGATAACATAATAATAATTGTTTAGATTATTAACATTAAAAATGATGTATACAAACTTAATTATTTTGTTATACTAAAAATATATTAAATTATTTATATTTGCAAACAGAAATTTATTTAATTAAGTCATAATCAAATCTTAAATAAATTAAATGAAAATTTTAATAAAATCAAAATGAAATTATGCGTATAAGGTGAACTTATTAAGCATAAATTACAAATATTAATAGGTTAGTAATTTACTGTGTAAATAAAGCGTACGATATTTTTAAAGCACAACGACAGTAAAGTGTTATATGTTTGCTATTTCTCAACTATAGCCAATATCTTATTATAATTTTGCACCTTTTACTAATAGAATCTATTAAGAAGAAATGCTTAAAACCTGTTACGGAGCATTAAACTTTATTATAGTTACGTAAAAGTAAAATTTAATGAACCAAATCTGTTCGCATTTGTTGCATAAAATATAAAATGGTCACATTTTATTTCTTATATACACCATTAAAATTCTATTTCAATGATGTTAATGCAAAATCTTATTTTAAAAATAATTTTCATGAATATGATTGCAGCCACAAAATATAATTATATACAATTCCATTAAAATATAATACTTATATAGGAAAATTTTTAAAGAAAATAATATCATAATATAAAATTCTTAAAATGCGAAATAAAATTTGTAATTTTCTAATTATAAAATCCTATTAAAATATATTATGAAAGCAAATTATTTTTCAATGTTGAAAGTAAAATGAAAGTAAAGTTTTAATAAATATTTAATTGGTTATTGTAGTGTACAAAATACCAGGGTGGTTCAGAAAAATTGAAATTGAAAAAAAATCTGAAATGAGCAAAATTTTAATATAAATATGTGTTATATACAAACTGTTCCCCTGAATTCAAAGGAGCTTTCAAGAAAATTCATATATAGTATGTTGCCACATATAATTAAAAATTACTTTATATTTTTAACCTTCAAAATCCTAACCTTCGCGGTTATTCAGAAAAAAATTAAATATTAACGTTTTTTTTGCTTTCTTAATTTTACCAATACCTTATCAATAAATTTTTAAAATAAAAATTTCAATTTTAAAGAAGTGAAATATCATATACAACTACACATTTATACACATTAAAAAAATTTAGAATTTCTTTTCTTATATTTCTTTTTTTTAAATTAATAAAATGAAATCTTAAAAGTATGAACAATCAAATTGAATGCCACATATAAAAAAATATAAAAAATGAATTATTACGATTTTGTTGAATTATACACAAAAAAAAAAGAAAGGAAATGAGAAATTTAGTAAAAATAAATTTTTTCATCGGAAATAATTTTCGTTTTCTTCAGAAAAAATGAAAGGTACAAAAAAATGAAATATCGAAAAACTAAAAACAAAACAAAAAAAACTAAAATTGCCGTCAGATGTACAAAGAGCCAATCTTTCATCAAGGATTTTCATCACGCTACAAAAAATTTTCTTGTACACAAAAAAAATAAAAAACGAATTTAAAATATTAAATTATTTCGAATATATAAAAGAAAACTGTTATACTTGAAAAACTGTATATAAAATTGTGTGTGTTTTGGAATACAAATGTGACGAAAGAAAAAGATTTATGTAAATTTTTTCATTTTACTTCCAGCTATTTAAAATTTAGTAAATCAGTCAAAACGATTATCAAAAATTTTATTAAGAATTTTATTGTAAATTTTTATTACAATAGTCATTCAATTTTTTTTCTAGATTCAATTAAGCACATTATTTTGTTTTTGAAATTTCCAAATTTCATCCTTATATTTGCATCTTCTATATTTGCATCTTCTATATTTGCATCATATTTTTACTCGCATATATTAAATTAAATTATAAGCAATATTGAAACTAAAATCAAATTATAAAATTTTACTGAAAATAATACTCTTGAATATTCCAAAATTTTTGTTATACATGCATTACATGTACAATATCCTATTATTGCAGTATATCCTATTATTGCAATATGAATACAACAGAGTAATTTTTTATACAAATCATAAATAGTTGATAAAATACTAGCAGATATATAGGTTCATATGTAGAAATATTTTACCGCCTTGCTTTAATTCATCGTATTTTTAGAACTTATATCCTTGAAAAATATTTTACTATACTCTTTAACAATCTATATCTTTCATTAAATACCCTTAAATAGTTAATGAATTTCTAAAAAAGTACAATATATACAATATGAAGAAAACATAGAGCAAAAGCATTCTACATTTTCAAAGTATTCTTCTTAAAAATCAAAAAAGTCAATATTGAAAATTAATAAAATAATATTTAATTCTTCAAGGAGAAATTCATTAATTAATTAATATAAAATTAGTCTTTTTACCTATTCACATACTTATATAAAAACCAAATAATTCTAATAAATACTGGTAAATATTTTAGGTGTGCTATAATGCATGCCAAAAATATTTAAGGCTGTTAAATCAATTAATAAATTTATGAATTATATTGCCATAGTAATTAGTCTTTTAATATGCCTATTTATAATTTTCTGCTTCCCTTTCAAAACTTTCATGCTTAACTAAAAATAAAGAAAAAATAAATTTAACTTCATATTTTTTTTTTTTGTTTTTTTATACAAAAATCTTCATTTCACGTACAATAAATTTATTCTTTCATTCACTTTTTATTCACAAATATTCTAGAACGTATTCCATCATTTTCATCCTTGTAAATAAGAAAGGAAGAAAATAAGGATGAAGAAAAGTTTTTCTGATTTTTCTTATTTTTTGCTTTTATTTTTTCAACAATTTCAAAAATAAGTTTTCTTGTTAATAACAAAATTTTCTTTTTTTTTGCTTTTTTATTGTTTGTAATATTAATTTTTTCCTTCTATTATATTATGAATTATATAACTGGAAAGTAATCGTTTGCAGGTTTCAGGATTAAGAAGAACAACAACAAAAAAAATAAGAATAAAATAAACAGAATTGTTTAATAAATAAAATAAAAATTATTATAGATCTTATTCTTCTCTTCTTTTCAAAAATTTCTAAACCTTTCAATATGAAAATAAAGAAAATCTAAAAAGAAAATTATTGAAAAAAGAAAATCGAATCAAAATCACCATAAAACATTTTAACTTGTCAGTATCTATATATATATACATTCAATGTATACAAAATAAGAAAGGGAGACAATAAGATGAATTGGACACTCACAAATCATAATAAAATTTTTCATCAGTTTTTCATCAGAAATGTACTTTATTTCTTTTCTTCATTTTTTTTTCTCATTCCTTTATTTTCTCCTTAAAATATTGTTTTCCTTATTATTTCATTTTATTTTCATATTTTTTTTTTTCATATTCTCTCTCTCATAATTTTTTTTCTTTTTCTTCTCTTTTTTTATAATTTTTTTTCTACAAAATATTTGTAAGGACATAATATTGCTCTCTATATACACAAATGAATTAAGAAATAATATAATATAGAAAACTTAAAGCAATCACAGTGTCTAAAGTGGTACCGTCTCTTTGCCAGACTCCTTTAACCATTCTCTATAGCTTATTATTTGATTTTTTTGTTATTATTATTATTTTAATATTGTTATATACAACAATACGAATGAAAGTAACAGATTTTTTAAAAAACAAAAAAAAAATGTATACAAATAGCTTTTAAAAGTAAATATTTTAAGGCGGGGGTGAGTGAATAAAGTGAGAATAGAAGAGAGAGAGAGAAAGAAACTCTTAGTTCAATTGGATTTAAAAATGAGCTTTAAAAGTAATTTTCATTCATTTTTTTCTCTCTTTTTTTGCTTTTATTTTTTGGTTTTCTTATATTGAAAATTTACACAACATTTTCATAATATTCTCTTTTAATTTTTAATTCATGGAACACAATTTGAGCAGACATTTTGGTTATGAAAAACAACAAAAAGAATAAAATATAAATAAACAATAGGTGAAAAGAGACATAAATATTATTACATAATATTATATACAAAAGTAAATGGAAAGAAAAAGAAAACAATCGACCATAAATAACTCTTCAAAAAGAAAAAAAAAGAAAAAAAGAAAAAAAAAATTAAAAAATAAAAAACATTTTACATTTTTATTTTATCTTGTTATAATTTTAAATATTGTCTGGTATATAGCACAAAGCATTAGTATGTCTGTGGTAATAAAGCAAAGCCTTATAAGTTAACTTACCATGAAATAAAAATTTTTATGTAACTAGGGCAGTTCTAAAGTGACCAAAGTTATAAACAAACGGTCAACTAGTCCTGTAATACAGTAGATTGTTTACATCAACCATTAGTCACACATTGGAGATAGTCCGTTTTGGGGTTGGTTATTAGGGTTATTAGTTGAATTTTCATTTGTAAGCTGTCTGGAGCTGTTACTGTTGAAGATTTTTATACCATAAAATTATTATTCTAAGAAAGTTTTCTGCCGAGTTTTTGCGAAATAATAGAAATTGAATTCGTGTCACTGAAAACTTTACAATCGGACACTTAATATATTTGTGTTAATTCAAGACTCTTTAAGCTACATAAAAAAAATAAGAATTTATATTTTCAAATTTAAATCTCTAAAAACTACCAAACATCAATTTAACAAGTTCTGTCATATTACCAGTAGATATAATGTATATGTATGTATGTATGAAAAATGTTGCAAAATAAAAGTTTCATTTTGTTATTTACGAATTTAATAATTGTAATGGGATACAAGGATAAGTAAATTGTTTAAATTATAAGAAGAAAAATGAAAAATACAAAATAGCATTTTTATGGCTTAGTTAAAAGCATAAGGAAATTTTTTCCTCCATTTTTTTTGTCTTTTTTTTTTATTTTATTTATTTTTGTTGACATGAAAGTTGTATTGTACTCATTTTGATTTTATATAGAAATTGTTTTACAAGTACAAAATTGTAAATGATTTGAAAAGTATTTGAATTTTTTTTATTTTGATATGAGAAGAAAATATTTTGTTCTCGAAAGAATGTTAAGAAATGTGAAAACTTCACTTGATTTTGAATGATTCAATTTAAATTAGATAAAAATGTGATGAGGAGCAATGTCATTCTGGGAATGAGCGTTTCGGTTTTTTTTTTTTGGATTATTGTTTTAAATTTTTCTATTTAAAATTTCCTGTAGCCGTTTAATTTACAACAGCGGACTTACCATTTAGATTTGTCGATTGTTATCAAATATAGAAAAATGTGAACGAGTAACGTGAGCCTGATCTTGTTTTAAACAAATTAAAGCTAAAATGTATCGTTTTAAATTTTCTCGTCTTTAAAAATTAATTTAATATACGCAATAAATAGCTTAAGTCGTAATTACTTCCGAAAATTAAATTTTTTGCAATACAAGTTTCAAAAGCGATTTTCCACGGTGACATTCATATGGAACACACATTATATAAATAGGATTGCTTAAAATCAAGCGAATTTCGCCGCCGATGTGAAAATAGCCTGAATTCCTGTTTTAACTTTGGAGGCTTTTTTTCATTATTTGTTTCCATGTGTTTGTGACATTATGTGCAAAATACTGTACAGTTGATTTTGCCGTTCCGCAGTTGTTCTGGGTTAACATCGAAAATCGTCCACCATTCCTGTTTACCGTTTTTATTATGTTTTTACAATTAGTATGTTAGAATTTTGTAATTTAGTATATCACGGCGTTTTAACCTTTGAAAACAAATTTAAGAATAGTCAAATAATAAATTTATGATAGGGAAATCAGATTCAAAAATGTCAAATATCATAAAACTCAGGTCACTGTTATTTTGAAAATAAATTTTACATTTAAAGTACCCTACTTTCCGTTTTTCAACCAAATGCATTAAATTAAAAATCCTCTTATATTTGAATAGTACGGGTGTGAGTGATTAAAATAATTTTCAGCTCAATCAATTCGTTTATAATAAAAATGGGATTACAAAACACAACAAAAAAAAAAGTTTTGTTTTGGAAAATAAAATTACTTATCTTCTGAAAAAATCTTATTTAATATTATATTTTAATATATATTGCATACATTTAGGATACGCTCAAATTTTAATAATAAATTCGAGAATATCGTTTTACTATAGCATCGTTTTGTGATTGAAAATTTTGATTTAAAGATACTCTGAATTAAGAACTTGGACATAAAAGACTTGAGGCTTTTATGGAAAATTAATACATTTGTCTAAGATAGTTTTTAAGATTAGTCTAAGAGATTTTGAACAATATTATTTGAAGTAAACATTACATATTAATGTGATTTGCTAGTAGTTTAATCTTTCAACATTAAAATTCACAAAATAACAATATTAATAAAATTAAGTTAAAAATTAATAATAAATTTGCACAAATTAATCCAATTTGACTTGTTTCTTACTGTTTATATTATCGTGTTACTCTCATATATAATACAACTTTATTAAAATTTTTCAAGTTGTTTTAAAAATTAAAAAAGGAAATTTATTAACATAAACTGCGTACATTATTTAATGGTAATTTTATTATAAATGAAATAATTTAAATTTATTTTTATATTTTATATTTTTTTTATACATAATATGTATACTCGTACAATAGTACAAGTACCTACACCATACAAGTCTCATACACCACTACATTTTTAATTTATAAGTAAATTTGCAAGACTCTCTTTTCATTTATTTTATTTTCTCGATTTTTTTTTTTGTTGAGGTACTTTATTTGCCCCAGAATTTTTGAAATATGACTTTGGTTTTTTTTTATTATAATCAATAGGTTATACCTATATTTTTTATTTTTCTTGTATAATTTTAAAAAATAAATATTTTTGGAGTATTGTAAAAGATAACATATGGTTATACTTAACAACTTATTGAAAATTTTTGCCCTCCACTTACAAAAAAATTTTCCAAATTTTTCACGAACAAAAAAAATGTATAAGAGAAGAAACATTTTTCATTTTTTGTGTATAACAAGAAAAAAAAAGTTTTTCTTTTAACAATATGAATAAAGAGTAAAGAAAAAAAAAGTATTTTAAACGAAAAAACAAAAAAAAAATTAAAAAAATTTTATTTTCTTTTATTGTTTATGTTGCTTTAAAAGTAATAAAACTGTAAAAATTGTTTTCAAAAAGAAATAAATTTTCTATATGAAATTTGATTTTCTGGAATATTTTTATTTTTTTTTGGTTATTTTACATACTCTTTAATTCCATGTATATTGTTAATAATACTCCTGTATACTGTTATTTATTGGTAGGTACAATAAAAATAATTTTGTGTTGTTGAATGGATAGGAAAATTCATGTAAAATAAAAAAAACCACTAAATTTACTACGATTGGTTGAACAATTTCTAGTGGAATGCAATGGTAATATTGTAATAATTTTCAAATAAGTTTTTGCATGTAACTACATTTTTATGTATGAATCCACTTACATGTGGGTACAATTGGTATTTATGAAATATTGCAATATTTTACTACATGTTTCCTTCTTACTTTAATTAAAATTTCTTACAATAACATTGCGACTGTTAAAATATTGAACAAAATTCTATTTAAAAAAATGAAGTAATAATTTTTTTTTTTCAATGATTTAAAAAAAAAATACAATATTGATTTCATCTTTAGAGAATGAATGAAATGTCTGGTTGTTGGCTGTGCATATTTGATTATTTTTTTATCATGGTTATTGTGATTACAGTTCGATAAATAAGTATACCTATACACTTAATTGCAGTAAATTATATTATCAACATTATTGTAATTAAATTGAGTTTATCCTTGAAAAGACCCTCATTATACTCGTACGAACGTATATTCGAAAAGTATACTAAATTTGCCTTACCGTACGTAACGCTAAGAAATAATGACCTGAGATATAGACTCAAGTGTATGTTTTTCATCAGCGTCGAATTCTGAGCTGATTTAGCTTTGCCTGTCCGTCCGTCCGTCATGCACTTTTTTTTTAGTTTCGACTGTTTTTAATAAAGTATTGCAATTTTTAATAATAACTACAATTTGATAATTGGAATAAACTAATTCAAATAATGTTAGTAAAATACTATTACTGGTTATATAGCAATTCCAATTCAGTTAATTTTATACAATTACTAGAGTATAACAATAAATAATTTCCAGTTTTCTAATGAATAATTTCAAGTTCCTATAACAGTAGCCTTCTAATATTTTTTTATTTCATAATTAAATTTAAAATTCATTGCTCAATTTAATTTAATTTTTTTATATTAATTTTTGTATAGAAAATTTATAGTATTTTTGTCAGTAAATTAGAATGTTGAATTGTGTACACATTAACATAATAAAACTTAACTGTATTTAAGTTTATATATATATTTGTTGTTTAATATTGTAGAAGAATTTAAAAAATATTCAATAAATTCAATATTTTATAAATTCAATTTCTTTCAAATAATAATTTCAATGGTTATTGGTTTCTCAAATTTCCATATACGAAATGTTCATTTATTATTCATAACATTTGTTGCATTTTTTATAGCTTCCTCAAAACCAAGTTTTTGTAATTTTACATAATATTATAAAAAATTGTTTAAAAGTAAATTTTGCTTTACAAACGAATATAATATAAAAATGAAGCTATAAATTTATATATTTTGTATTGAAGTTTTAAGAAAGGATGCAGTTTCATGAAAATTATGTTATACGAGTACTTTAATGTTAATTTAAAATTTTTCTATTAATGTGGTAGTAAAATATAATAAAATTTTATAACAAAGAACACTTTCAATAAAAAATATTGTTTATAATAATTACAAATTTTATATACGGGCTCACAATACTTATATATAAAATTTAACCTTATTATTGTTGATTTAAATTTTTTTTAAAATTTCAACAATAAATTCTACAATAATCAAATTTTTGCCTCTCATTTTGGAACAAATTTTTGTTCTCTGTTATTTTAATTTGATTTATTGCTGTTTTCCTTTTTTAAAAAAAGGGATTTTAATTGAAAATTTGGATATAATAAAGCAGTTTTTGAAAAATAACACCACAACAATTGTACTTAAAAAAAAATTCTACATAAATTTTGATTTCTAAACATAAAATTTCATATCGTATTAATTGGAATTGCAATTTTATGCCGGTAAAACAGTAGGAACAGTAAAAATGCTAGAGGCCAAATATTAGATAATGCGTTAAAATTTAATACAAAAATGATTTGAAATTGTGGTAGGTTTCTGGTACTAATCAAATTGACAAATCAAATTGAATCTGAACAAAAATACTTAAAAGAGTACTAGGTTTTGTATTACAAGACTAATTGAATAATATGTGTATGCCCTAAGCAGCTACGATTTAAAATACTTTTATTGCATTAAAAGTATGATCTGAAGAAAAAAAATTTTGTAAAACTTTATTACAACGACATTAGTCTGAAGTAAACTTTTTCCTTACTTTATACGTCTTATATTTTATAATACTATATAATATTCTTTGCTATTATTATATACTACAATAGGTTTACTATTATGTATTTTATGCAAAAAAAAAAAAACTTCTTCAAGTGACATTAAAATACTTTATGAAAGTATTTTAAATAGGACAACATTTTAATACAAAAATATTCTACTTAAAACTTGTTCAAAAATTGCCCACTTTCTGAAGAACACTACTTATAGATTATACAAAGATTTTATTATCTCTGTTTACACTACAAATCTTTTACTCAACATCTTCTTTATATTGTTATACTGATCTCTTATAACATCAAGTGATTATCTTATATAATTTTAAACGTATAGCATAATAGTGCTATTAAACTTTATGCGACAACGCAAAGTAAAAGAAAAAAAATGTCTTGTATTGTAGAAATAATAAAATTTTTTATAAAATTGAATATGCTATAACTATATTAGGTGTTTTAACTGCCGGCAAGTATAGTTAATATGAATAATTTTTTTGAAATGTCCATTAATTTAATTTTGTCTCAAACACAAATTTAATTTTTATGTTTTAATTTTATAAAGGAGCAAGAAAATACTATAAATTTCTAAAAATACTATTTTAATTAAATTGAACCTGAATTGTACACTCTGTGCACAAAATATATTGAACTATTGCTTACCAATATTATGTTTTAAATGCGCGCTCACAATGTAATGAATGATTTTTTTAAAATTTAGAAGCATTTTTGTGGCACTATACGCTACCATCCAATTTAAACGGTTAATTTTTATATTATAGAAAATATACTACAAATGTTTTATTCATTCTTGTATACATATAACAATTATTTCTATATAACTAAACCACATAGGCAAGAAAATAGTTCACTATTATCCATTCTTTGTGGAAGGCGACGGGAAGTGATACATAAAATACAATATAAAATATATTGAAATATCTTACTGCAATACTCGTAATATGTAAAAAATTATTAAGTATGTTTTTAATTTTAATTTAAGAATTAAGAAGAAGAGAATTTGCTTTAATAAAATTAGAAACAATGGAATATTTCAAACAGAGCAGTCTTTTTATTTTCTCTAATTACAATTAAATAGCAAGAAATCTTTGATTTAAATTAGCGTTACCTAGTATTGTATAATATTGGTAAGAATGTGTTGTTATTTAATTTTCTAATATAATCAAGATAAACAGATCCGGACCCCATCTAATGCCCAACTTAGATAGCCGTTCTAGACATAGGTAACAATTATTTTTTGAGAAAAGAAAATGAAAAGCTTCTCGTTTACTATTACATCCACAAATTCTATTACAATATTTAATAAGGATATTCACTAAATGACATTTTTTCACCTTAATTCAACTATGATTATGTAAAATCTACCATATAAATATTTTTAGAATAAAATAAGCAACATAATAATTTTGTTCAAAAATTTTTATATCTATAATTTTCAAAACAAAAATTTTTAATCCTTATTGTAATCATAATAATAAGGATAATTAATTTTATTACATTTTCATTAATATGGTAATATTATATTTAAAATTATCCTTTGCGAAAATGCATAAATGAAAATTTATAAAATTAAAACACCCAACATATTATTTTTTCGTCTTAAAATCTCTCTTACACTCTTTGATCTCCATTTCTATTCTATTCCTTTAGTATCTTAAGACAAGAAAGCATAATATTGTATTGTCAGATGAAAGCATTGTACAAGGAGTATTTTTTTCGTTTTTGGAAGAATACATGGAAAAATACTTTTAAAACAGAGTAACAAGAACTTCGTCAAAAACAAAAACTGAAACTTCAAAGAATTAATCTCAATGAATTTTGTTTTGTTGTTTTCTTTTTAAATTCCTTGTGTTTATTGAAGTTTTATTATTCCTTTTCCTTTTTTTTTAGTTTCCTTTAACAAATAAATTCTGAATTGAAAACAAAGGTAACATATGCGTGTAACGCAGTATATGTCATTGTTTATGCCGTGTAATCGAAAATATTTCTATGTTATGTTGGAAAGTTTATATATATGTATATATGTATACATACACTTAAAGGAGAATTTGAAAGTAAAGGAATTTTTTAATATTTTGTAGGTTTGTGTATGGTACAATATCTTTCTGTGTTGTATAGATTTTAAAAAGCAAAAAGAACCCTTTAAATTTTAAATGGAAATTATTGGAAATATTTTTTGATATTTTCTTCTCATTTAAGAAAAACCCAGTTTTTCCCTCTTTTTTCATATATATATAAAAAACAAAGTTCTTTTTGAAAGAAAAATTCGTAAAATTATCTTGCATTTTCCTTTCTTTTTTTGAAATTTCCAATTTTTAAGCTAGTTCCTTAAGATGATTTGGTTTTTCTTTGGTTTATTTTTTTTTCTTTTTGTAGAAAACTTTTTTAAGGAATTTAATTTTTTGTTTTTTTCAATTTTCTCTTTTTCTCTTTGAATTTATATTGAAACTTGTAAACGTATTATTAAAACAAGGAAAAAGGGAAAAAGTTTACTCACATGTTTTATTGTGTAAAAAGTTTGAAAACTTGCATATAATCTTAAAATTTAATTTTTAACTTAAATTTAATAACAATAAGTAAAAAAAAAAATAAAGTTATAATTTTATTAAAATTAGTATTTTGAGCAATTATGGGAATAAAAATTATTCTATTCCCTTTGTTTTAAAACTTTAAGGAAAGTATATAAGCTTTGCTACGAAAATTAATTTAAAGCGTCCAAAAGTCCTTGATTTCTTTTTATAAGTTTTTTCAAAAATGGTAAGTAAAGTACAATTTATTGGTTATGGTATAATTTAAATGTCCGTTTCCGTAGATATTAGCTTTTAAATTTCTATGTAATATAAAATTTTGATTGACTTTCCTTACAGTGATTATTTTACAATTACAGTAAGCCTACACAAATATGCAAAATTTTTTGTTAGATTTGGTGTGAATAGAAAATTTCTGTAATACAATTTCATCTTGTATAATTGTATATAACTAACTCCAAATTATTTTAATACATTTAATGCCATTCCTAACACAATTTTTCTTCATTCTATACGTAAGAATCTGTTTATTTTAGCATAATGTTCGAATTAAATTTTAGATGGTATTTGAGTCCAAACCTAATATTTATGTTAATACATTATAAATAAAGTATACTTAAATTTGAATTACAAAAATATTTAATAAAATTTTTACTTATTTGGAGTAGTTAAAATTTAATATACCTGATTATATAAATTACAAGTACTCCCCACATATTATGGTAGCCACTTAAATAACAATTCAAATATCATTTACGGATAATAAAAAATATTCACTCGTTTAAGTCTTTACTTGTTTAAAGTCCTTTTTAATATTTTTTAAATGAGATTTTGTACAAAAAAAAAAATTTTTTTTTTTGTTTTCTTATATTTTTTATAGATTTTTGGTTTTTTTTTTTTGCAATTTCTAAGAAAATGGAAGGGTTAAATTGAAGTACTCTACAAGGAATTTAATTTTTTTTTTTGTTTTTTAATATTTTAATAGAATCAGGTTTTTTTTAGTTTTTGCAAAGTAATAAGAAATTCTCTTGAAATTTGAACTCTCATTTCTTTTAGATTTTTTATAATCACTTAGTGTTTACTTAATCATTTCATTTTCGTATATTATAAAATGCTTTTATATTGTAAAAGTTTTGGATTATTGGAATTATTTTAAAAAATTTTTTATAATTTTCAATTTTAATCTTTTATTCATTACGTTCGCGAATATTCTTAGTAAACGTTTCCCTATAGATTTTATTAATTATTCCTCCCCCTCCGATCCTCTGCCTTTTTTTCACATATTCCTTAATTTTAGAACACACTAACGATTGATTCTTTTATAATATTTCAAAAGTTCATTTAACTTGCTTACTAACAACAAATTCTTAAAATTAGTTTGATTTTTGTTGTTTAGCTAAAATTAATTTACTTTATGGCAACACATGTACTCGTATATGGCAACGCATGCAAATAAATTTAATAATGATATAAGGTTTTACTGCATATATATATATAAAAAGTACAATTCTCTTATAAGAGATAGTTCTCTATTATGTTAATGTTCTATTGATTGGGTTATAAAAATGCGACAAATGGAGAAATTATATTCTGAAAATCAATACCGAAATTGTCGACCGTCGCTTAAAATCGGCGAACAATAAAATGTGACATCTTAATCTAATCCTATAATATTTTAACCCTTTTTTTTCTCTTTATTTTAATAAATTACAGAATTATTATATTTCAAGATGTGACATAGCTAATAATATAACAAAGTGATACAGAAACGAGGAAAATGTTATAAGAAAAGAGTGTATTCATATTCCTAGGCGGCTCCTAAACTCTATGATATTAATTCTATGTAAATTTATAATATCGCATTTAAAAATAAATAATATATGTATATTGCGTCAATATATATATACAGATTAAAATGAATATTTATAATTTATAAGCAATAAAGGTAATTACATTAATTTCTTAATACTTTAAATCTTATAAATTTAGTGGTATACCAATAAATAATATTAAAATCATGGAAAATTTTTTAATTTATAATTTTGCATATTTTATAATTCAAAAAACACTGACGCAAAGTAATTATTTTATACTTTAATCTTATATAATTTCTATCGAATATTTTAATCCATTATTAATATTAAACCCTTATATACAATAATTGTATATACAAGATGCCTAATTTTAATTTATTGCTTATAATTAATATAATATTTATTTTCCTAAAAACCATTCTGATTTGGATTATTTATTGTCATTTAATTACTTTAGAAAATTGACAAATTTTTAATTGGAATATTAATTATAAAAATTATTACAGTAAGATTAATAAAAAATGGTTTTTTTTTCATTTAGAAATCCAATATTAACTATAATTTAAGAGTTCAAATTTATTATTCATATACAGAAATAATTTATGATTATAGTTATACGAGTATACATAGATTAGCTTTCTACATAATATAACATTTTAAAAAATTTCAGTAAAAATTTTTATAAAAAAATTCTGGGAGTGAGTTTAGTTAAGATTATTGTATTATATATTATGGATATGTAAAAATATATGTGTTAGGTATGCGTACTTGATATTAGACTTGATTATTGAGAAATCTATCTGAATTTATATTGACCGCTTTGTATTGCTTACAGTACATATTTTGGCACTGTTATATGATTTAAATAAAGGTATTACAAGTATTTCTAGTATCTAATCTATATAGGTAGAAATAATATTTTCTCGAAGTATAATTATTATACACATTGATTTACTATACAGCAGAAATTAGGTTATTTGATTATTAATATTCTTCATACTTAAATAATTAAAAACTTCTATACTGTAAATATCAACTGTTTATTCCTAATTTCGGAATTAAAAGTGAAAATATGTTTAATTTAATCTGTTTAATAGAAAAATGCCAGACATGTTCTATAGCCCAATATTTTAAGTATACAATAAATTCGAATACAAGTATAATAAACAAAATAATGTACTTTCTTATTCTATATATAAATATTAAACATTTATATGAAATAGTATTATAATATAAGTACAAATATTATTTTGAAACACCTTAAATTAAATATTAAATATCACATAAAAATATAAAGAATGCTATAAATGAATTAAAATAAGAAAACTCAAAAAAACAAAAAAATTTCCTATTAAATCTTTTGAAAATCTGTGCAAATACCTAAAAATTGCTTTCGTATCAATAAAATAAGATATCTGTTATACTATGATAATAATATACATTTATATAATTCATATTATATTATTATAAAGGTGATATTATATAAATGCTAATAATATAAAATAAAAATATATTTTATCATACATAAACAACTTTACAAATATGTGTGTATATATAAACAAATATAACAACTTTAATATAATTGTTTATGGGTCCTTAAATGTAAATATATAAATAAAATATACACTTATATAATATTATATGTATATTATCACAGTAGCATTACCTTTTGTAACTGGTTATATAAAAAATATGTTATACATAGAAAAATAAGGTAAAATAATACACGATTTTGCAGAGAATCTGACAGGAAAATCCTTGAATAGTTATCGACCACTAGGGACATGAATTTTTTTTTTTCATTTTCTCTTCTTTTATAATGGTTATTTTATTTGATTTGATTTTTTTTATTGGTATTATATTCAGCACATACTGTATGTATATTATGTATGTATATTTGTAACATAGTTTTATAATAAAAAATTGTATGCCACAACATTTATATATTCCGTGTAGATATACATATAATGTACCTTTGTAATTTTGGAAAGTTGATATAAACACCTGAGGAATCCTTAATTTATAATATATAATAAAAATAATAATAATATTATTATAACAGTATATATGTAATATTATATAATTGCAACTTTATTTTATATGAAACAGGAATTTTTAACTCTTGTATATCATTGACGGTTTTTTAATAAATAGAACCAGTGTTTTTATGTGATATTATGTAATATATGGGACGACACAAACTTTTTAACATGTACATATTGATTTGGTCTGTTTCGAGATATAAAAACCGTTTACGTCATGGTTAACACTCATTATGGTATTATTAAAAAATTCATTAAAGAATCCTAAAATATTAATCTAAGTACTCATATAACATATTACCATAAGCAATATGGCAACAAAACCAATTGCAGATGGGTAAATTGGACATGGCTCAAAGTATTAAAAAATTTCACTTACAGCTAATTTAAATTTTCGCCGCAAATTTTTTTTCAATATTAACCCAAACCGAATAATATAACATTAGTTTAATTATCGCGGTTATATTGTCTTTCAAATAATTTGCATCTAATGTCATATTGATGGTAAATTAGTAAAAATGTCAGAAGGATAGGCCATTCTACTAACGAAAACCCAAAAATGATTTTATTCGAAACCCGGTTCCTTCATTTAGCAATTTCTTTCCTAAAATTTCATGTACTTCTAATAAAATATTACACAGAATATTATTGTATATAATAAAATATAATATACAAGTTTTTATATATAACATTTCTAAATTTATATACATCCTACATATATTACTATAATTATTACACCTACAAACATAGATCTATTACTAATATCTCTACATACTAACTTATGAAATTAAAATCACCTTGGAAATTCTTTTATAACTTTAACAGAAAAACAGAATTAAATACTTATAATATTTTCTTGTTCTAGAACTGTATAGGATAACCATTTAGATATCCTTTTATTCTCTTTTTTTTATAATATAAATATGAAATTATTATTTTAGTAAAACTAGTTAGCCCTATCATCGGAACACATATAGCATATTATTATTGTTTAGCTTTTGTTCTGGTATAATACCTTCTAAAAGTAGTGAAGTGGCAGTAAATTTTACCTCAAGGGAAAAATTCGCCACGTATAATTTTTTTTTTGACTTTCCCCACTTTTTTCTCCTGGTTCCTTTCTTTTTTTTTTGTTATTTGTGCCACATCTTTAAAAATTTTTAGCTAAAAGAGGTTTTTTCTGTTATACTCTTATAAAATGTATGTGCTTTTTGTTTTCTGCTCTGCTTTTCAAGTTTTTGCTTTTAAGATCCTGACAGGATTATAGTTGGATATAATGGTTCTCCAGTGATTCAACTAATATTTTGACCACATGATATAACAACAAATTTTTATATTTTTTTTTTTTATTTTTTTTTCTATCTTTGGTTTTTAGTTGAAATTCTGCTCTCAATTTATGCATTTACACAAGTAAATTTATGTATGTGCTAGTTATAGATGAAAATTTTTATAGAAATATAGAAAATGTATTCTATAATATTATTATATGCAGTAATATCCGATCTTGTGATATTTAACTATAGAGCATTTTGCTTTTAAAATATGAGCTGATTTAAAATATGTGCATATTATAGGATTTAGTATGGTAGACGTATATGAATCAGTTTTAACACTATTGTTTTAGTCTTAGCATGATTCTATAATAATATATTTACTTATATTTTAAACAAAATGTAAGAGTAAAATATTTTGAACTTAATTTTAGTTTTTTTTTTTTCAAAAAATATATTCTTTACCCCGTAGAATTTTAAATTTTGAGGAAATAAGGAATACAACACTGTTCAACTATATTCTGAGTTAATGTAGAATGTGATCTAAGATTTTTGAATTAATTATCAGGTTTTATTATTTATTTTCAAAGTAAAGAATTTATTATATAGCCATTTTGGTAATTTCCAATAACAATATTTTTAATTTTATTTTTAAACCTGCATATAATAATACATAATATACCTTAATAATTGAATTTTTAGCAATTTTGTAAAGTATTACATTAAAAACCAAACCAAAATATAGCGATTGTAAGATTCGAAACACGTAAAAATTATTGTGGGAATAAGTAAAACGACAACAATATGCCTCTTATTAGTTTGAATTAAGCTCATGCATTTTAAAATGAAATTTTGAATACAAGCAAAAAGAAATTCTCGACAAAATTGAATATCTAGAAATTTTATTGACATATTTCGGATTTTCTTAAAAGAATCCTTTAAGAAAATCCGAATTTTCTTTTATATTATTTGTAAGAAATTATAAAATTTGAAACAATAATAATAATATAAAATTTTATAAAAACGTGTTAATTAATTGGATATAGAAGAGTCTAAAGTGAATTTCATCAAATATTTTTAAATAATCGGTAAAATATTTTTTACAATTTTCTTAAAACTGAAATCATTTTCTTAAATCTACTGTGAAATTAGAGTATTTTTTACGAAATAATATATTTTTTATGGATTCGGTAGCAAAATATCAATTTTAATGTAATAAAACTTTTTTTTTGTAAAGTTTTTGATAGTAAATCTATAGTTATAGTGCGTATAACATTTTCTCTTTGGTCGCAACAAATATTATGAAATTTATGAAAATTTTATGTAAAATATTTGCTTTATATTATACATATATATTATATTTTTATATATTATATATAAAATATATAGACAAAATATAGACAAAAAACTGTTAATAAAGTTTAAACTGTTAATAAGGGTCAAAACAATGGTTTGTATTGTAGCAATTGTGCCTTCAACAAAAGAAAATATTGCTTTTGAAAACAATCAAGCGATGTGCTACACTATTAAAATTATTTTCACTCATATAAGAATATATTTCAAAAATTGCATACATTTAGGATGAAAGAATGCAGTCTTTGATATAAAACAAAAAAAAAATTTAAAGAGGCGTTAACGTAATACTTGAATTTAAGGGTTAATCGCGTGAATTACGTTTTATTCCTGTATTTATAGAAATTTGGAAAAGTTTGCAGTTTCGGAAAAATATGTTGCTGAAAATTCGAATTTTTGAAATTTCGAGGGATTATAACTTGAGAGGGGGTGGAGTTAGAAAAACATTTTCTATCGAAATGAACTATCTAATAGTATTTAAAAGTTCATAAATTTTTCGGACTTCTATAATCTGCAGTTTAGAAGAAAAATAATATCAAAAATTTTTACAAAACAAGTTTTTGATAACAATAAATTTTAACGGCCGTTTTGTTTTTTTAAAGGTCATTAACGTTGTGCCGCGGCAAAGAAAGCTACATTTCAGCGTTTGTCGAATTTGTAAAATGTTTTTTGCTTCGTTACAATAAGTATTCAAAAATGGCATTTTTAGGACTGTGAAAGGCTATTAGGAGGTAAGGGAGATAAGTAAAAATCAAATTTTCTTCTATGAAAATAAGTTTTTAATACAGAAGTTTTCTAAACATGTCTATGGACGGACGGACTGATGGACCTGCAGAGTGAAACTAATAAGCACTTTTCCTCAAAATATGTTTTGAAAAAAAAACTAAAAATTTAGTTTTGATGTTGAAAATTTCATGGTATTACCCAAACAAATTCATTAAACTTTTCCCTTTAATAGTTAAGAAGTTTTCATAAATTATAAATTTTTAATTTACTTTTTATTTAAAACAAAAAAAAAATTTAAATAACCCGTTTTAAATAGAAGACCTACGTATTACACAATATTAAAAATGTTAAGTTGTTGTAATCCTGTTCTATGCAATAAAAATAAATTATATTAAAAATTTTATTTTAAATTATTTAAGGATATTTTGAAATTTTTTTGTTAAATGGATGACACTAACAGATGTTACTTTATCCTACATAAATATATCTAAAAATTAATAGCTACTTAGTAATTAATATTTAATTTAGTATAAAAAGTTTTGGTAATCCTGCAAAACGTTATGAATAGTTTTCTTAGATTATGGCAAATTACGAGAACAATTTGTACGGTGAAATTTAACAATTATGGAAAAATAAATTTTTGTGAAATTTAACAATTTTGGAAAAATAACCATTTAACTTCCAATTTCAATCAGAGAAATCACGACCTGCTAAAGACAATATTTCATTTATAGTCTACTTATACATATATGCATATAGAAAGTTGTTGTTCCAAGGCCACGGAATAGTGTCTTAAAATTTCAAAATTGTTGCCTAATAAAGAGCAACGTTGTAATTTTATAGCCTTTATAGTCTTCGAATATCAATCAAAACTTTTCCGTTCTCTTAAAGCAAACACAAATTTAATGAGTTTGTATATCTTAAATAGTTTTTCCTTCTTTATAATTATGAATTTAAGAAAATTTTTTTTTTACATTTTTCTTTTTAATTTTCCTCTTCATTTACCAGTATTGAAAACTAATTGAAAAGTCTGGAAACGACAGTTGTTGTTAAAACTATAAATATTGTCTATTAATTTTCTTATTTCTCTTTTTTTTTACTATTACACTGCAGCTATAATATTTTATGCATCATTAAAGAGAAACCAGAGATGTAATAATATTTTCCACTCTAAAGATAGCTGTAGTTATTAAAAAAATTATCGAGTGCTTTAATACTTCTCACATAAGGCGAGTATAGATAGATTTTCAGATAAAATTTATTACTGAAAAACTTATTTAATTTATAATTTTAAAATTATGTTACTTTTACGATGGCATTCATATCATTTTTAGAGATAAAAAAAATGCAATAATTGACAGTCTAATTACAAAAATATTTCCAAACTAAAAAAAGATGTGTTCAAAATTTTAAGAATACACTAATGACTTAATTTTAATTAAATTTTTCCTTAAAAATTGCCACTTAATGAAATATTTGCGCATAATATAAATCTGCTACAGAAAAATATTGCTAAAAACTGATTAAAGAAATGAATTCTTTAAAGAACTGATTAAAGTACTCCTTATAAAAGAAATTGTAACGTGAAGTTATTAAAGCTTCAAAACAACCACATATCTACTCTGTATATTTTCAAATTTTGACTGGAAATCTTTTGTCATTGATCAAATTCAAAGAAATTTCGACAATATCTGTTTAAATCAGATATTTTTTCACAGAATTAGAAATTCAAGTGAAAAATTTATTATTTGCTTTTAAAAAATTTTAACTA
Organism: Condylostylus longicornis; assembly: GCF_029603195.1. Classification (NCBI taxonomy): domain Eukaryota; kingdom Metazoa; phylum Arthropoda; class Insecta; order Diptera; family Dolichopodidae; genus Condylostylus; species Condylostylus longicornis. The sequence continues at coordinate 554,759 of NW_026578134.1, read as the reverse complement.
GATACTTATAAAAAATATAACATACGCTAGAAATTAAATATAAAAAGAATTAAAAAGCCATGGAAAAATATTTAGAAATAAAATTTCTAAATGATTTATTTTCGTCCTCTTGTGAATCCTGTGAAACTGAAAATTTAAGGACATATTCCATTCCAAGAATGATAATTCAATTGAATGCCTAAAAAAGTAAAAAAGTATGATTCTTGCAGAACAATTTAAATTTACTTTAAAAATTTTTCTATAAATTATTTGCTTTGAATTAAATTTGATCACATAATAATTATAGTATAGGTAAATTTTCCAAAAAAAAAAAGAAAATTCTATAGAACAAGCAAAGCTTCTATTTCAAGAGCACATAAAACTTTGTGAAAAACTAACAAATCGTGCTTGAAAAATGCTTTCGACCTACTACTTACAAAAAATTCTATAAAAAATTAAGGAGAATTTACATGTTTCTAAAAATTTACGCAACTAGCGATTATCCTGTAATCAGTTTAGAAATTTATACAGGCTAATCATTGTAACCTAAAAATTTTGTTGCTTAATTTAAGAGACAAATTATCTCAAAGCCGTAAAATATTTTAAAATAATAAAAATTTTTACAAAACTACAAACATATTAGGCATAAATAATATAAGCATTTAATCTCTAGTGAAAATTGGAAGGTCATCAAATAATAAAAGGTTCAGTAAAATTTTTTTTCCTTTTAAAATTTTCATTCTATTTTCCCATATCCTTCACATTATTTTGCAAAAATTTAAATTATTTACTTTCAAAATGAAAAATCTTCATCTTCATATACAATAAGAGCGCAATTATAATTAATAATTTTAATTAAATTTTCGTTTGAAATTATTTACTCTATAAAAAAAACTGTAAAAGAACATTAATCTCTCATTTTCAAAAATATTATAATTACATTTTAAATATAAATGTTTCTAATACTTGTAATGCTGCTACAAGCATATTTCTGCTCTTCACATTTATTATAATTTTTAAGACAGACATAAAATAGTTAATCTACTTGAAAATGATTTTACATGTCAGGGACATAATGATTATATGCTGTATAGTGTATGTAGAATTTAAACATAACATTCTCCTACTTTTAATGTTAATTTAAATGCGAAGAATGTTGATAGTAAGCGAGAGCGAATAAAGAGCTTATTACGCTCTGAAACATTATAAATTAAAAAAAAAAAATTTTTTTTTTTTTTGTAAGTAAATGTTGAGAAGATCTTAAGAAAAATTTTTTTCCCCTTCATATACATTATTGTGATTTGGTTGAGCATTTTTGAATTTTTCATTTTTTTGAAAGCAAAAGGTGAATTTTTACTTTTATTCCCTGGGAAATAGCATGCATGTAATTAAAATTATTTACTTTTTATTTCACTATAAACAATTGTGAATTACAGAAAATTATATTCTAAAATTCTAAAAAATTGTCAGTGAATGTTTAATATAAAAAATAATATATACGTATAACACATAATATAAGGTGTAAAAGTAAAAGTTTTACCATCAAAAGAAAACTCGAACAACTAAAATTCATTAAATTAATATTCACCTTTTATTCTGTGGTAGATATTGGCATCAAATGCGTAGATACACCTAAAATATTTTTGTTAAAGTCATTTTATATTTTCTCAATTTATAGTGAAATCCTACATTGAACATAATCTACAACATGAAAATTGGTAACCTAAATATTTTATTCTACATAAAAAAAAGAAATTACCTCTAAAAATTAACCTTTATACCATATTTTTATTACTGGTTTTACTTTAGCAGCCTCAAAATGTAGGTAAGTATACCTTATTTTATAGGCATATGTGTAAAATAAATTTAAATTTATTGGTGTATAATTTTTTTTTCACCATATTATAACCAACATAATTCAATAATAGATAAAAGTAAAATATTTACGAAATAAATGAACTCTAAGCGTTAAGGCTGATGAAATTGAACTATGAAAGTATAACAACATTTATATTTTTTTAATATTTTAAAAATTATTAAAAATTCAATAATATACAATTTTTTTTAATGGAATTATTTTCTTTTATAGCTACTATAAATAAAATATCTTTGTTGATTATTGGTAAAATTTAAAGAAAACATTTTTTTAACATTCAAATCATGTGCAAATATGAGCAGTTTATGCGTTATGCTGCTGAAATCTGGAAAAATTATGGTATTGCTGTATATAAAATTTGCAGTCTTATAAAGACGATCTGCATGTAATCGCATCGTTTATAATTAAATTTACATTTTCATGCTACAAATAATTTAAACATGCCTATAATACATTTAAAGAATTGTATAATGTTCGAATCCCTTAAACGTACATACATTTATTAAATAAAAATTTTGAGAAAATGAATAGCTTTCCATCCAGTATAAAACAAAAAAATTATATTTGTGCATAAATAAAGGTACGTGGAAGGTAAAAGGATATTTTAAGTTAAAGAGATTAAATTACCTAAAAAACATAAATCACTATAAAAGTAGGTGATCTTTTTTTTTCCTTGCTTTATATTCGAACCTTTTTTTTTTTCATCATTTTTTTTTTCCATTTAAAATCAATAATATTTTTTGCCAATTTTCAACCCATCCCTCCTGTATTCTTTAAGAATAATAACAGGCTTGTCGTTTTTAGTTTTTTTACCCGAGTTTTTTAATTTTTAGAAATTTCTAATTCTACTGAACATTAAAACAAAATGAACAGGAACAAGTTATAAACAGATAAACGTTAAGAAAAGAAGTAAATTCCGAAATAGCAATTTCTTATATTATTTTATGCGATATAACCACACTTGCCTTACAAGGGAAAAATTCTCACTCAAAAATTACTGCATGACCAATAGTAGAAAACTTGTTTGTTGTTTTAATGATAAACTTTTCTGGTAATCACTAGACTTATCCAAAATTATTAACGAATCTATAATATTTCTATAAAATAATTCACCTGTAAAAGTAATATTAGAAATCTCGAAGATTTTTGCAACATTTTAGAAATAAATAAAATCAATAAATAGCCGGATAAATTGATAATATTAGCAAATAATTTTTTTTGTTTTCTTCAGCTATCCTTTTTTAATGGTCTAAAAATAAAATTCTTTTTCCCGGAAAATTTAATCGAAAATGATAATAGATTTTTTTTCGTCCTAGTTGATCTTTTAATATAAATAATGTTATTGAAAATAATTTCATAGAGAAAGAGAGAAAAAATTGGGTTTTTACTCTTCTTATTTAATAGAATTTTTTCCATAATAAATTTATGTAGGCTACTTCTAAAAATTGTGAATGTCATTGCTTAAATTTACATAAAATTTATTTTGGTGTGATTTCAAAAATTTCTAAATAGATTTTATAGATTATTTGTTAGCTTATTAAAATGATTCGATAAACAATGTCCTTTTAGCAGATTTAATCTATAAATTTTATAATAATTTACAAATTTACAAATTGGAAAAACGAAAACAGTAGAAACAGTTTTCTTTCTAAGTAATAACATTAAAATGAAAATTTTTTTTTGATTTTTTAATATTAGATTATTAACACATTATGATCGGGTCTGATACTAGTACCCGCTTATGTGGATTGTCACTTAATCCTATTATAAGCAATATAGATGTAGAAACTTATTCTAGACTATTTTTTATTCTTATATTTTTTTTTCAAAAACTTGTTATTTTATGAGTAATAGGGTTCTCAAACTTCTTATGTATCCTGATGTATAAATTGTATATTCGCCCGCTACGTCGCTATTGTTGCCCATGCTAGGCCGCCCGATCATAATTTGTTAAGATTTATCAAATTTAACAATAAAATCGAGCAACAAAAATTCCTTATTAATTTGATATTTTAAATATTTTAAAAATAATTGCATTTTAAGAGTATTTTTTTTTTAGAATTCAATTATTTTCTTGAACCGCAATGGTAACCGAACTAATGGAATAAATGGAACAAAAGATTTTTCGAAAATCATATTGGTTTAACAAAATTTTTCTTGAATATCAAAAAATTCACTTAATTATAGTTATTAGTATGATGAAATTGATGGATCTAGATTTTGATACTCGTATATCGTAAGTTTTTTAATTAATTGTAATCTTTTCATAAAACGAGGCAGCTCTCAATCTATTAAAGGATTTCAATTATAAAAGTATTTAATATTCATGTTGGAAATCATGAAACACTTAAAACATTCTACAATTTTTTCATAAAAGATAAAATTTTTCATAACAGATCATCAATATTATTTTTAAAAATCTTTAATTTACTTTCTTAAAATATTAAGAAATTTAATAAAATAATATATGTATATATGTATATAGTTGCTTTAAAAATTCAATTACTTACAATAATATTATATTGTATACCCACATATGTGTTGAACTATAAAATGTTCTTTACCTGAAATTAAATTAAACAAAAAGGAAGCATATTAGAGGAAATATTAATTAAATTAAAATTTTATTAAATAACAAGATTTTATTGTAAGTTCTATTAAAATAAAATTATATATAAATAAAATTATTATCGTAACCAAAATTCAATATGAGTTCCTACGAAATTGAATCTCTTGTATAATTATTATGTAGATACATCATAATACAAATATACCCACTATACATTATAATATACATATAAATGTACATATGAAAATTTATTGCAATAAAAACTCTCATATGATGTGTACGAATTATTTTGATTTTAATTTTATCCATTAAAATAAAACAATAAAATACATTTTATGTCCTTTCATTATACAAAACCATATTATATCACATATTATGTGGGTTCTATATGGTACTACACATATACCTAGATAATGTAGAAATATATTGTACAAGGGTTTTATCTATATCATATTTAAAAATAAAAATATTGTCTTGGTATCCACTTTAATTTAATTTGGATGAAAATTTTATTGTTTTAATTTGTGGTATGGTAGGTAGGTATGTACTCATATACTATTTCTAAATAAAATTTCAAAATTTCAAAAAAATTTCAAATTCACTCCTGCATACGAGTACAATCTTAAAGAAATTAATTGTATTAATATTAATAATTGTAAAAACTGCAAAAATAAGAAGTGCTTCTTTAAAAAAAATTTCTTTCTTTTTGAGGTTTTAATGTCAACAATAAAGGAACCTATTTAATAAGAAATTTATTAAATTTTAATATACTTTTTTCTATTTTAATGAAAATGTTCGACATCTTTACCACTAGGTATATTAAATTTTCTATATATATAAAAAATGTATGTACGTATATGTAATTATTTTTGTATAAACCCACATTCGTCTGTATGTGTCTATATGTGGTAAACAAATATGATTTTACTTTTATCTTTTTCTGACATTATTTTTTTTAATTTTAAAATTTATACAATGTTTACGTTTAGATAGGAGAAGCAATTCTTAATATTAAGAATATTAAGGATTATATTCTAAAAGATAGTATTAATTTCTTAATGTAAATAATAAATGTATATATATAATATTATTTACACACATAGAGACTTATGAAGCTTTTATTAAATAATATTTAAATAGAAAATTTCTATTTAGATTTTATTTTATACTTTAAGAATTTAAAATAAAGTCAATTAGAAATTCTTTTATAAAATTTCATAATTATTATATACCATATGTTTATAATTTATATTTGAATATGTTTATTTTATCATAAGATTAATAACAAGCAAATAAAGAATCTATTTTCTTATATTGAGTTTTTAAGATGAAATTCGTTAATTTACATCAAATAAATTTTATATTTTTGAATTTAACTTAAAGAGAATTTAACTTGTGTTATAATAAAATATAATATAAATTTCTTATAATTCTGCTGAAATATTTTATTACTTAAGTACTAGATTATGAACTAAGCACATTATTGCTTCATTAACTACACATTAGTCAATATAGGATGTAAATAATACCGTAATATATGACATTATGTTATAAGTTATACTTAGTTCAATTATAATAATATTGTATATAAAACTATATTTACTAAAATTTACGAATTCAGTTCAGGCGAACTTGTTTTGAAGCTATATTCACCCCTATCTTCGTATATAAACTGAATGAGACAAACCAGTAGAACTGAAAACATTGGAGTTTTTACGATAATGATTTATGAAATTTTAAATTAATTTGTATTTCTAGTAGTATAATAGTAGCAAATTAATTGCATTATTTTCAATAAATAAAGTTAGTGAAGAAACATTTCAGAATCTCGTATAAATCTTACGTAAATTTTGATTCCAAAAAAAATTTACTTTTTTTTTTGAAAAACTGTGATCAAATCTTAACCACATTGTTAAGGCACCTATTTGCAATTAAATTATTAAAAGTGTCCTAGAATATTTGAAATAATTTTACGCCAAAATAAGTAGTTTTTAAAAAAATTTAAAAAAATTTTAATACGAGTTTATATTGTAATTTTAATAAATATTATTATGTATAGCATAAAATATTTTAAAATTATCAGAATTTTCACATATTTAAAACAAATTTTTATATATATTTAATTTTTAAATTTCGAATATTGTCAAAAAATTAATGTGAATAACATGTAATTTTCAATAAACTGCATGCCTATTACATAAGTCCTATTATTGTGTATATAATAAGTATAGACAATTGTGAAAATTACACATTGTACGTATATGCTGTGCATAACATATATTATAACATGTAATATTCATACAGAAAAGCTCTAGAATTTTAAAAGTGCTCTAAAAAATACAATTTTTATAAATTTATTTTAAAACCACAATATTTTATTACGTTGATTTACTCTCCACAAAATTTTATATAACAAATTTTCTTTCTCCATACCACATTACCACTAATTTAAAATATTATAAAATGTGAAAAAAAAAAAATAAAATAAATTATTTCCTCTTTTTAAAATATTATTTTGAAAAAAATAATAAAAATAAAAAAAAATTAAATTTAAACAATTTGAATTTTTCGCATAAAATAAAAATTTTTTTTTTTTTTATAGCCAAATGTGAAATTTTTGTAATTATTTATCTATAGTCAATAATATTGTAATAGCCGGTAATGGTTTTTTTTTTTGGGGGAGATGATGTACACATTGAAATTTTCAAAAATGTAAAATTATTAAATTTTATATATGAAAAGCATATACAAAGTTTTAAAAATAAATAAACTTTTAATTAAAACCTCATTAGTAAATATGTAATTGTGTAATAATTATTACGTTTTAAATTATAAATTGTAAAATATACAAAAAATTTTTAGGAAATGTGGGTTTAAGGCTTATAATTTTTGTTATAATAATTATACTTTTTTTTATATAATTTTTATATTCCTTTTTCAAATCCTATGACATTTTATTTAAATAATTTTATTTTGAATGAAACAATAATCAGAGAAAGAAGATTTCTTTTATATTATTAAATTCCCTAAATTGAATAACAAATTTTTAATTCACCCTGTTAACTTTGTAATACACGTACGAATGAAGGTACAATAAAGAGGCCCAATAATATAACTTACTTTCGCAAAATTTCTATGTTATAGCTTCAATAATTTCTGACAAATAGCTAAATAACTATTAAAATTGTAGGACAGATACTCGAACCACTGCCACGATCATATTCATTTTATATAGGACTACTGCATTTACTATAAGAAATCATTTTTAAATATTTTGTGAGCTTAACTCAATTAGTTTTTGAGTTATCGTTGGAGCGGACGGACAGACATGATTTAATCAACTCAAAATTCAACGATGATCAAAAACATACACTTATCTCTATATTATATCGCAGATCATTATTTTCGTGCGTTACAAATGGTAAGGCAAATTTATTAATACGTTCGTACCGGTATAATAATTACAATTTTTTCAAGATTTTTGTTTAAATTTGGGAAATTATTTACCCAAACCTAGTGGAAATATTAACTATATTATTAAAATAATATTAAATTGAGTCTATCATCCGAATAAAAATTAAGTTTAATAAACCGATAACCTTTAACATATTGAATAAAACTACATTTACATAAATTAGTGTAAAAATTTTCATAAAAATTCATTTTTCATAAGTTTTATATATACTTACGTCATAATTTAATTATAACATTATTCGTAACAAAAATATGAAAAAAAAAATTTCATTAATATTTAAGAAACATGAAACTTTTTTTAATATTTTCATTTTTTCAGCTTCCTTCTATATACAATATTAAGTATTTTATATTATTTCCTTAAAACAAAAATCTTATTAAGGAAATCCCTTTAATAACAGCAAAATAATAATATGATAAACTGCTATATATCTTTTAATTAACATTCATAATAAATAAATTAAATTTAACACGCCTTTTACTCCTTTTTAAAACATGACATATAACATAATATTGTGCACAATTATTTATACAAATTTACATAAATAACATATATATATATAAACGCATAATAAATCAACTTGTCTTTAATATATTATCCTATATGTATATATACATTTGTATATATTATTATTTAAATATTTAAATTTAAATAAAATAAATAAAAAAAAAGGAGAAACAATTAGAGAATGGAAAAAAATTCACAAAGCACAGTTATATTGGTATATGTACACATTATATATACAAAAATAATGTGTGTTTGTATTATATAGGGATCTGTAGGCGGTATATACACTTTATTTAGGGTTATATAATATAATTATAATTAATAAAATATATTTTGTATTATATACGGTAAATCATTTTTGTTAAAACGAATATTTTACATAAATTTTTAACATCTTAACATCTTCCTTTATTATAAGTATCCAAAAAATAAAGAATTAATAATTTTTTAAGATAACATTAATCACCTTGAGTTTAGATACTATACGAGTGTATGCCCATGTAGCCTAACAATCACTCTCTTTCTCATTCTATCTCTTACATCTTTCTATTTTACCCTTAATGTTTTTTTTCTTATTTTATATACTATTTTCTCTTTCCTACTCATTTTGTATATGTTTTGGAATAATTTTTGTTTGTATGCCTACCAACCACCCATTTATTCTCAATTTATAATTTTAATCTTTTATTTTACACTTGACTTATTTTCCTTTTATATTTTATAATTTCCTATTTTTCTTTTCTCATTTTCCTTTCCATTCTCTTCTCATTTCACTTTTTGTATTGTTATCTTTGTTGGTGTAAAGAGAAACATTTTCTTAAACTGTCGTCTGTCACCCATCACAAAACACATAATTTTAAATTTCATGTTATTAAAGAGTAATCTAATATTGGAACCAAGAGGTTCGTTCTCTTTCAGTATTTTAAAGAATTTCTTAAAATGGAAGGAAATATTTTGAATATTTTTATTACACAATCAAAAATGATTGTGTACCTTTCTAAGGAGAAAAAAAAAATAAAAATTAAAATATGTCTTTTTATACTTTTGTTTCGTTGTGAATGAGATTTTGTTTTTTGTCTGGGTATAGAAAATACGTGTAGGTACGTCTTTTTTTCTCTGTATTTAGAAAACGTTGCCAAGTCGACACATTAATTCAATTAAGATATTTTAAATACCGGTAGAACAAAAGAAGGAATTTCTCTCTCTCTCGCTCTCTCTCTCTTTCTCTTTCTCTTTCTTTTCTTCTTTATTATTTTTATTTAAATTTAATTTCCATATAAAAGGTATATGTACTTTTATCTCCCTATTGTTTTCCTTTACAAAACAAATTAGTAGTCGCAACGCAATATGATCTTTAATACATACGAATTTAATAAGTCTATGTAGCTAATAATAAATGTCTACGTATAGTAATTAACATTTAAGAATAAAATGAAAAGGGTAAATATAAATTAAGGTGTTCATAATTAATAAATTAAATTTGGTAGAAAATGTGTAGATTGCAATGTGTTAGAAATTATTGTATAAGCATATTATAATTTAACAATTTTTTAGTATTGTTTAAAAAACAATTAACGTTAAAAATCATTCTAATAATATGAAAAGGGAAAATGTCCTTAAAATACTTGTAGAGAAAAGTGTTATATTTGTATATATTATAAAACTCATCATTTTATAGAAAATATTTAAAATAATTGCGATAATATTAACACTCATAATTAAAAATAAATCCGATTTTTAGGTTTTAAAAAATAGAAACCAAGTAAAATAAGGTATTCATTGAAATTTTTATTAATTTTAATATTTCTTCAAAATTCATTTATCGAACCCCATTTCAGTTCGCCCTCAATTTCGGAAATTATGTGAATAATTACGAAAACCATTCATTAAAAAATTCTTTAATTTGAATAAATCTAATAGTCTAGTAGCAGATCCAAGTAAGGTAATTGATTGTATGGCAAATTTATAAAAAAATCAATCATAAATACCATATTGTTTTAAAATTTGTTTTTAGTACAAAATAGAAACCCATATACACAAAATATTCTAAACCAAAAAATAATAAAGTTGGGTAACAACCAATGGTTTGTAAAATAGTACTTTTCCCTTCAACCAGTGAAAACACTGCTTTTAAAAATAATCTATGTAAATATGTACTAGCTACTTATTAAAATTATTTTCATTTATATGCCAAAATATTTCAAAGGTTGCATACATTTAAGATTAGAGAACATGAAACATAATAAACTATAATATATTTTAATCTAAAAGACACTGAAATTTCAGACTCCTACAATTTATTGTCTATAAGAAGAAAACCGATATCCAAATAATGAAAAATGGGTTCTAAATGGTAGATGAAAAATGATATCCAAAACTCGAAAAAAAAAAAGATTTTAGATAACAATTAATTTTAGCAGACAAATTATGCTGTGTCACGATAGAACAAACCGGTCATTGTTATCCTGCGTTTGCAAAATTTGGAAAATGTTTATGATTTCTTTAAAATAAACAGTTAAAAAATGGTATTTCAGTGTCTTTCAGGCGGGAGATTGCTAAAAATTTGTTTTCTTCAACGGAAGTAAGTTTCTATAATAAAGATCTATCTGTGTAATTTTGGGTGTCTATTTAACAGGGTGTAGAAATTTTTTAACCATTTCCACAGACGGTTAAACGGATAGATTTTGGAATATTGCTAATGAGATTTATTTATAAATACCGCTATTTATATTAAATTTATTTAAAATTTTGCAGTAATTCAATATTTTAACATTACAAAACCTACTTATATCGAAATTTATTGAATTCAATGTTAACATCATACAATGTAAATTTTTACAGAATATTAAAATTTTATTTAAATTTTTATTTTTACAAAATCTTAACTTATTTCCATTATACCATAATATTATACAATATCCTTTTTATACAACATATTCCAAAAACAAAAAAATATATATATATACACTTTTCTTCCTTTAAAATTATAATTAAATTCTATATAAAATGTTTTATCCTATCAAAAATATTGTCAGGATTATATGGCACCTATTAACATTATAAAATATTTAAAAGAAAAAAAAAATTACTTTTAAAATTCGTATATGTGTATACATGTATGAACATATACTGCTGATGATGACTGTTCAAGAGGAACAGAAGAAAAACAAAATAAAAAATACAATAACAAATACCTTTTTATAATCCTTAATAGTTTCTTGATATCCTTTTTAAAAATATAAAAAATTAAAAAGAAAAAATTAAAAAATTTGCAACAGTTTTTCTTGTCAGGATGTTTTTTTGACTCTATTTTTATAACATTAAATTAGATTTTTAACTATAATACTAAATACTATACTAATATAAAAGGAGGCAAAAAAAAAAAATAATCATAAAAAATTCTAATCCTCAAATAATTTTCTTTCTTTTTCCTCAATATTTCGATATTTTTGACTTTTTTAAATTGAAAAAAAGATGATATTGAAAAAGGATAACAATATAATATTCAATAGTCAAAGAGAAAAATAAAAGTCCCTCAAATTTACTCAATTGAATTAAAATGTCGAAAATGTACATATTTAGTTGACCTTTTTGATGATTTTTTTTCCTTAACAAAAAGAAAAAAATAAAAAATCTAATATCAGATGTTACAAAAAAATAAGAACAAAAACAGGACCTGGGAATAAAATAAAAAGGATAAGGTTTAATAATATTATACAACAAACATAAAACATATACAATAATAATGTATACGTACTTATGTACATATAAATAAGATTTAATATTTTATAAGATGCTTGTATAAATATTTTTATGTATAAGTCAAAATACATCTATACAATTTTTACAGGGTCCCATTGAATTAATGATCTAATAAATAAAAGATGATGCTGGAGGTGTAAACAAAATTAATAGAAGTATTATTATTAACTAATGCCTAAATATCTACATATAGGAAAGAAATTTGTGCACACATGTTGTGTCGTAATGTGTTACAAAACGATATTGTATAAAATAATAATAAAAAAAATTTGTTATACAATTATTGTATGTACAGGATAAAGAAGGATAAGGCGATTTCATTTTAAAAAATATTAACTTTAATTTTCGAATTTAAGTTCTTTTACAATATTACTGGCCAAAAATTTCACCCGACCAATGATGCAGTGGTTATTGCATTGGTCCTTTAACTGAAGGGTATGGGGTTCAAAATCTGATTAGGTCACTATAATTATATTAAATATTATATACGTAGCTTAATTTACATTACATATAAAATATAAAATTAATATTAACTAATTTCCATTATTTCTATAATTTTCAATATTAAAAAAAATAACCTTAAATATTGATAGGCTCGTCATCTACCTAGTAAACTCAATGATAAAAGAAACTGATTCCATATAATCATAGAATTTTGTATTGGTTTACTCTGTTCACTCAATTTTACACAATTTTACAAGGCTTATTATAAATTGATTTGTATGAATTTATCTTAATTAAATTAAACACATTTATTGAATGCAGTTTAATATTTTAAATAAAATAATAGTCTTGTTCAACAATCTGCTCCTTAATGAAATTTGAATAGATTTTAGAAGTAAAATAATAAATATAAAATCAAATTGTTTTTAAATTAAACAATCAATATAATATGAACACAAAAGTTGAGTAAGCAAGATATACTAAATGAATTTACTTAAAATTTACAGGAACAAACGAAAATTTTAAGATTTTTAAAAAAAAAAATCTTCAGAGATAGGGTGAAAATCTTCAGAGATTTAAGAGTGTTATAAGGAATAGTGATATTTTAATTTTGCTACTTAGTTTTTAATTTTAAAATAATATTACGTTGCTATTCAGTCAATATATAAAATCTGCATTTAATATCACTAAAGAGAGCTAAAATGCACTTACAGTAACAGCAAATATGCACTCCCAAAAGGCAGGCGGTATTGCCTGTTCATTAAAGCCAGTGTCTTGTGTTTCAAATTGCATGTATTTGTATATAAAATTTGGCTATAATTTAAAAATTAAAAAGCCATCGAAAAAATTTAGTTATTTGTCATACATAGAATGTTTATATAACAGATTTAATCTCATATACATATATTTATTTTTAATTTTCTTAACAGCAGAGAATCAAACTTGTATTTATTAAAATTTATTCTAGTTCAATTTTCTTTTTTAATTCATTTTTAACTTGCTATAATTTACGCTATAATTTATAATTGGGTAAGGTAAAGGTCATTCAATCTCATTCAAATTGTACACTCTGTGTACAAAATTTTAACACTGTAAAATAAGGAAATGTATGTATAATGATAGGTATTTTATATACCTAGATATCTATAAAAATTTTATATTTACAAAATCAGGCAACTTTTAAATTTTATGTATGGGTATAAAAACTTTTATTAAGGGTTTTTTTTTCTGATTTTACATTTTTATTTATCAGAATGTTATTATCAAAAATTTATTCAATTTTACACATGTCTGTTACGCTTATATCTATATACGCTATATATGTATATTTGTATGTAATGTTATTTACATTTAATGTAAATACTTTGTGCTGTCAAAATAGTTTTATATTCCATATAATGGTTTGAAAATTGATATCCTTTTTTTTTCATTGTTTGTTGTCTTTGCTTTTTTTTTTTTTGTTTCTTATTTTTGCAATTGATCGTCCCATTTTACAAAGTAGTTTCATTTAATTTCATTTTTTTTTTTAGATTTTTTATTTATTTTTTGTGAGTTTTTTTGTTGTTATAATATAAAAGACGTAAAAATTGTTAAAAATAATAAAATCTGTAAATACTACTCTTTGTTGTATTATATTTAGTATTTATAGTTATATATACATTATGAACATTTATAACAGTATACATATTATGCCTTTTAAGATGGATAATGACGATACAATTTGTATATATATATGTATGTTTAAATATTATATATGACCATAATACCTTCTATATATGCAATATACAATCTATTTTATTATATTGACAGTTTAATTAATTGTTATATACATAATATAATTTACATATTAATACATTATGTATATACATACTCATTTTAAGAATATAAAAGTATAGTCCAACTCATCATACCCTATATACATTAACTATTAAAATTTATATGCATGTTAATGTAAATTATGTGGTAGAAAAATAAATAAAATATTGAATATACTTATACGGATAATGAAATTTATTGTATATATAATTATTATAAAGATTAATAATAATATAATAAATAAATAGAATATTTAAAAAAAAATAAAAAGAATATTTTAAGTTTTAAATAGAAAAACTATCGAATTTATTTTATAAAGTCGTTATTAATATTTTTATATAAATTATGCAGGAAAAATGCGAATAACACTTTAATATTATAATTAATATTTTTCTAAATTTTATTTTTCATTCAATTTCATTCTATTATACACTCATATCCGTAATTCACGAGGTTTGACATATCCCAGAAGTTAATCAATCTGTGATATAGCCAAAATAAACTCATCAAAATGATTTTAGTCGAATTTGACATACTGATCTGTATAGACAGAGTGAAAGATAGACCGACAGACTGACAGACAGAAAAACTTACAGACATCTCTCTAAAAAAATTTAATTAACACTTTCTTAGCATTAAGAAACGTATTTGCGCCAAAAATTTCACATGTGAAATTTGGAATCATCACATTAACAGTAAGGTAGCTGTATGCAATCCGGTCGATAAATATTAATTTCAAATTAACTATAATCAAATATATTTAATTTGAAGTAAAAGAAGAAGTTCCATTCCATTAGTTTTTAACAATTTTATAAATATTTAAATTTGTGTAGAAGATAAAACTGTTTATATAGTTAATTTTTTATTTCAGCTACTCTCTAAACCAAAATCGACTAGAAAACGGGTAGTCATAACTAGATTGAGTCACTAGATTGGAGTCACTAGGACTCTAGTTGTCAATCTAGTTAGAAAAACGTAACTAGATTCTAGTAAAATTTCTTTACTAGAGTTTCTAGTCATATCCTAGTTAGCTTTACTAGATAGTCTAGGTATTATTACTAGGAGAATTTTTTACTAGAATAACCATTGTCGTAGATGTTTATTCTAGTCAAAACAACTTGAAAAAACCAGTTCGTCAAACTAGAAAAAACTAGATTTGAGTACTAGAAATTTATCGTTACAACTAGTTGAAATATTGTGGCATAACTAGAATCTAGCGCGGTTCAACTAGAATTTACAGCTCTTGCAACTGGGATTCGAGTGCAAGAGTGCTAGATGTAGTTAGCTAGTACAACTCGATTTTATTTAGGCATGCCTAGTAGTTTTACTTTGAAATGTGGTCATTGCAGCAGTTCCTGAAAAAAAACTGATTTTTAGAAAAAATTTCTACTATTTTAAAATATTATTTAATACTCAAAAATTTTATTTCTATATTATTTATTTATTTATAAAGATGCAAAATGAGGATATAAATCTGACGTTGTTTTCGAGACCATAAACTGCATTCTTTGATCCCGAGTTCTGTCCGTAACTTCAAAAATCTTTTTTTTATTTATTCATTTAGGTTCAAATCTGTATCAAAATATAAAATGGAAAAAACTTGTTAAAATTTTATCATGAAAATTTGGTGTGAACTTACATTAATTTGTTTTCTTTAAAATTCGCTCTCATTGTCTGCTACTAGATTAGCGGTTGTGAAAAATGTTTTTCTCGTTGAAGAAACTAGGTAAACAGCTACACTAACTAGAAAAATATTTACAACAGATGAAAATCTGGTTACGAACACTTCAAGCCTAGCTGCTAAGTGTTACTTGTTGTTGTATATTCATGTTGTTGTTTTCATATTTAGTTTATTTCACAACTTTTAATAAAATAATAAAATGTGGGAATAAAATGTTCTTTCTTTAGAAAATTGGAAAATGAATAGAAGATTAACTTACCTTTTAATAACATTGCAGATTCTTCATCCAATCCATTTACATATATCATATATTTTTTTTTAAATTATTATTAAAATTTATTATTTATAATGCTTTTTATAATATTTTTTTTATTATTATGCTAGAACACTTTTTTTTCACAACAAAAAATTTTTTTCACAAAAATGGTACAACCTCAATCAAATGATAATATTATTACGACTGATCAATTATGAGAAATTTTATTCGAAAAAGAAAACGCGAAATGTTTTCTGTTCTGTAACTCTAACAAAAAATTCTCTCTTTCTGAGAACTTGGAGAGAATAAAAAGAGAAGACAACTAGAATACAACAATTTGTATATTTTTATATTAAAAGTTCTACTGGAATTCTAGTTGAATTCTAGTAAAACTAAATTCTAGTTGAATTCTGGTGAAACTAAATTACTTGGATTTCCAGCTTTTTAACTAGAATCTCAGGTATTATGAATGGATTAAAAAAATTTAACTAGATTTTCAGTTATTTCGTACTCTTTTTTTTCGCAATCTAGGTACAACAAATGAAATACTAGCTATCGTAAATAAAATTCCTAGTAAAAAAAGCTTAACTAGGATTTAACACCGCATTCTAGTCGAATTTGGTTTAGAGAGTACAATAAATTTTTTATTTCTTTGGTTTTTAAGGAAAATGTACTCAAAGTTCGAAAAGTTTTACTCAAAATTCCGGACATACAACTCTAAGATAACCGAGCATAAGATTTTAATAATTTTTGAAAAGTTCTATAAAATTTTAAATTTTCATATATAATTTTAAGAATAAGTGAGATATGTTAATCAAATTTTGAAAGAATCTACTCTCTAAACCAAATTCGACTAGAATGCGGTGTTAAATCCTAGTTAAGCTTTTTTTACTAGGAATTTTATTTACGATAGCTAGTATTTCATTTGTTGTACCTAGATTGCGAAAAAAAAGAGTACGAAATAACTGAAAATCTAGTTAAATTTTTTTAATCCATTCATAATACCTGAGATTCTAGTTAAAAAGCTGGAAATCCAAGTAATTTAGTTTCACCAGAATTCAACTAGAATTTAGTTTTACTAGAATTCAACTAGAATTCCAGTAGAACTTTTAATATAAAAATATACAAATTGTTGTATTCTAGTTGTCTTCTCTTTTTATTCTCTCCAAGTTCTCAGAAAGAGAGAATTTTTTGTTAGAGTTACAGAACAGAAAACATTTCGCGTTTTCTTTTTCGAATAAAATTTCTCATAATTGATCAGTCGTAATAATATTATCATTTGATTGAGGTTGTACCATTTTTGTGAAAAAAATTTTTTGTTGTGAAAAAAAAGTGTTCTAGCATAATAATAAAAAAAATATTATAAAAAGCATTATAAATAATAAATTTTAATAATAATTTAAAAAAAAATATATGATATATGTAAATGGATTGGATGAAGAATCTGCAATGTTATTAAAAGGTAAGTTAATCTTCTATTCATTTTCCAATTTTCTAAAGAAAGAACATTTTATTCCCACATTTTATTATTTTATTAAAAGTTGTGAAATAAACTAAATATGAAAACAACAACATGAATATACAACAACAAGTAACACTTAGCAGCTAGGCTTGAAGTGTTCGTAACCAGATTTTCATCTGTTGTAAATATTTTTCTAGTTAGTGTAGCTGTTTACCTAGTTTCTTCAACGAGAAAAACATTTTTCACAACCGCTAATCTAGTAGCAGACAATGAGAGCGAATTTTAAAGAAAACAAATTAATGTAAGTTCACACCAAATTTTCATGATAAAATTTTAACAAGTTTTTTCCATTTTATATTTTGATACAGATTTGAACCTAAATGAATAAATAAAAAAAAGATTTTTGAAGTTACGGACAGAACTCGGGATCAAAGAATGCAGTTTATGGTCTCGAAAACAACGTCAGATTTATATCCTCATTTTGCATCTTTATAAATAAATAAATAATATAGAAATAAAATTTTTGAGTATTAAATAATATTTTAAAATAGTAGAAATTTTTTCTAAAAATCAGTTTTTTTTCAGGAACTGCTGCAATGACCACATTTCAAAGTAAAACTACTAGGCATGCCTAAATAAAATCGAGTTGTACTAGCTAACTACATCTAGCACTCTTGCACTCGAATCCCAGTTGCAAGAGCTGTAAATTCTAGTTGAACCGCGCTAGATTCTAGTTATGCCACAATATTTCAACTAGTTGTAACGATAAATTTCTAGTACTCAAATCTAGTTTTTTCTAGTTTGACGAACTGGTTTTTTCAAGTTGTTTTGACTAGAATAAACATCTACGACAATGGTTATTCTAGTAAAAAATTCTCCTAGTAATAATACCTAGACTATCTAGTAAAGCTAACTAGGATATGACTAGAAACTCTAGTAAAGAAATTTTACTAGAATCTAGTTACGTTTTTCTAACTAGATTGACAACTAGAGTCCTAGTGACTCCAATCTAGTGACTCAATCTAGTTATGACTACCCGTTTTCTAGTCGATTTTGGTTTAGAGAGTAGAAATAAATTTTACAAATATATTAGAGAAAAGAAGTAGATTAGAATCTTGTATAAAATCACAATAAAAATTAGGTACAGACAATTTTCCAGTATTTATACATAATAGTATCGGGCACAAATTTTAAATACATGTTTGTATATATATTGGTGCCGGTATAATAAGTCTTCATTTGGTTAAAAAAATTCACTTTAACATCCTAATTTATTTAAAAATAATTATTTACAAGGTGTAATAAAATCTAGGTGATATAGCAGTCAATTAAGTGTGGCACTTTTTCAATAATGACACAATAATTCATAGACCCTGTTTTTTTTTTCAATTTTTTTAGAATATATTAGAAATCGTATGAATCATTTTGATTACTTACATACTCAAAAATTATATTACTTCAAATATTTATTTTAGCTTTTTGGTTGCAAAATTTACAATATTTTTCGCCCCATTTATCTTAATAATTTTTTACTATTTTTTGGTTAAATTGATCGGCAGACAAATTGATAATTTTTTTTTTCCAATTTTTTTTTCTCATTTCCTCAGAAATTGAAACTAACAATAAAATTTAGTAACAGCATCAGCAGCATAGCATCAAAATAAAAAAAAAATTGTCTTTTTTACTCTTCTATTTTTTTTTTCAAAGGACTTTAATGATTCCATTTCATTTAGCAGAAATGTATGACTACACCATGTACTATATATAATATGGCCATTAAGTTTTATTACTATCAAGGACTATAAAAAAAATTTTTGAGTAGAAAAAATTAAAGTAGAAAAAATGAAAAAAAAAAAAAAAATATGAAAGTTTTATGAGATCCTCTAACAAAAATTGTATATATAGAAAGGAAATTTATATTTTTTTATGTTTTCAGTTACGACTGTTTTTGTGGGCGCTTTAGCGAACAACATAATATATATACTTAAATGAAATTATAGTTAAAAGAATTTTCGAAAAAAAAAATCAAAGACATAAAAAAAAAGCAATATTGGTCGCATACAGGATTTTTCGGAAATGCTTTCATGAATACAAATTAGAAAGACAAAATGAAATTATTAATTAAAAAAATATAGTATTTTTAATTTTTTATTTTATTTATTTTAAAAATTTTAATTCATGAAATAGAATTTATGTATATTATGTACATATATATAAAGGAAATAGAAATAATTGCTTTAAATAATAAAATATTGAATTTTTTATTTTTGAATTTCATAAATCGATTCTATTGTGATTAGAATTTTACAATAATGTAGGTGTGTCCATTCAATACTCGTATTGTATAGGTGTGACTGAGAATTTATGACATTAATTTTATATAAAATATTAAAATTCAAATGTATTTTTTTAATTAGTTTCCGATAATCTGATTAGAATTTAATAATAACTAATTAATTTTTTTAAAACAAGACGAATTTCAAAGAATAGCAAAACAATAAATTTTTCCTTATATTCGAAATAGCCGCTATCAATAATATTTTGCATTTAATTTAAATTTTATATTCAATAATCCTTTCTTTATAATTTTGTAATCTCTTAAAATTCTTATTTCACAAATTGGTGATGTAATCTTTATGGTTACCATTTTTTTTAATGAATAAATTTCTTTTATCGTTAAGTAATTAAAAAAAATGTCTGGTATCGCATTCATTACTATGTAATAAAGCTATGCAATTTAAATTCAATATTTTGTATTTGAATTTGAAATTTGTGCAATAAAGTTTATAAATTATTTGAGTTTTTTTTTAATTTTAATAAATTCTCAAAAAACAATTTAACAAGAGATCACGAAAATAATTTATATATTGGAATTTTTCAGAATAATTTTTCAATAATGACAATAACGAATAATATTTCTTAAATATTAGAAAAAGGACTAAAGACCTACGAAATTATTTAACTTAAATTTCGAAATTAAGCAAATGCACCCTCAATAATTTCATATTAAATAATCAAAAATTATAATTTAGCTGAATCTGTAATTTCCGTATAACAATTAAAGGCAATAGTTAAAAAATAACTTCTAGGCAAGGAAATCTTACATTTAAAAAATAAAATTTTCTTAAAAATTATGACGTGAAAAACATTTTATTTTTACATAGATTAATTCTCAGCCTTAAGTATAGTGCTGTGTAAAAATATAAACTAAATTGATATGAACAGAAATTTTGATAGCCTTAACAATAGATCAGTGTTTATAATATGGTTGATAAAGCATAAGTAGTACTAATTTAAACAGGACTATAAAGTCACAATATCATTTAACATTAATTTGACCCAACATACTCGTTTTCATAAAAGAAAAATCTCTTCTTTTTATATTTTTTTAAATTACACATTTCTATATATTTTGCTTTACTTATTTTTATTTCATTCTTAGAATTATATTATATTTTTTTCTCTTTTAAAGTTTAACACTTTAGAATAAGGACTTTCTTAGGGCTAATAAAAACCTCAAAATTTTATTGCAAAAAATTTGCATTTTTTTCTACTCATCTATTTTTCATTTTTTTTCATTTTTCCATTTTATTCTGTTTTTCATTATTTTTCATCATCTCATTCTTCCGTTAAAGCGATTTCTCATAATTCCTTAATTTAAGAAATACGAAAAAAAAGAACAATAAAAAAAAGAAAAAAGCTTCTATTCATAAAAGGATATAAGGAGTTAGAAAAAAAAAACAAGCAAAACGACGGATGAGGGAAAAATAAGTAGAAAATTTAAAAGTTTCAGATTATCTTTAACATATTTCTTATTTTCATCATAAGGAACCCAGAATTCATTTAATTTTTGTTAGAAAAAAAACTAATACGAAACAACAACAAAATAACGACAAAAATCCGTTAAAACTTACAAAAGAAAAAAAAAAACAATGAAAATTTAGAGACGAATAAGAAAATTTTCTTATTTTATTTTTCTGTTTTGTATTTTGTTGAACAAAAGAATACAAAAAAAATAATAAGAACAAATAACACGAAAAAAAAATAATAAAAAATAAAATACAAAATCTAAAGAGAAATAAAGGAAGCGAAAAAAAATTATATCCTTTTTATAATGTAATATTTTTTAAGTCCCTAATAGGTCATTTGTTTATTAAGAAGAATCTTGTTAAACGAATAAACAAAAATCGTAAAAATGAATTAACCCAAGGGCCACCAGACCTCACAACATATGTACTTGTATGTTAGAATATCTTTATATATATATATAAATATATATATTACGAGTATATACTGCTACTACTGCTTATGCTGCTTCTCCTGCTATATTATAATATAATGTTATTAAGTTAGTAGATACACAATAATATTATATTAAGCGAGGCCTTACAATATTCTTACCATGCCATTTATTTTTTTGCTTTATAATAATTTTCACTAAAAAAAAATGTAAAAATAAACAAAATAATATACGCATAATGAATATAAGAAAAAAAAAGGGAAAATTGGTTTATGTAAAATAAGAAAATAATTTTGTAATTCTAATAAATCTAGCTATAGGATATTCGAATAGAAATTCCTGTATTTATGAGTTTTCTGTTTTTTTAATTATTAATTCAATATTAAGCAAAAATAAAAATAAGAAATCTTTAAAGCAAATGACGATATTAGAAATAAAATTTGGGAAAATTTTTCGGAATGGCTAATTGGAAAATTTAAATAGTATGTTAGATGTTCGTATTTAAAATGTTATACTATATTAGTATTGATAGCTAAATTGCAATATTGTCAATTTATACATTTTATTTTAGCAAAACATTTTATTTATTTCTAATTTCTCCTTATTATTTGTAATATTGTAGGGAATAATACGAGAGAAGAATTTCATGTGCACTTACAGATTTTAATATTTTTAATAACACAACAACAATTTGTAAAAAAAATTCTCAAATATTGTAAAATATGCGGGGTCAAACCTATAACATGCTATTATTTCTTAGGGGCAGAAAGGTGGGACAATTTTATAAAAAAAAAAAACCGCTTCCTGGGCAGGGGGTGCGGTAAAAATTACATAAGCTTAATAAACTGAATCCAAAATAACAACAGCCTAACAATTTATATTTAAATCCAGTAATAACAAATTTTCATGGAAATCGTCCAGTTTACAATCGAATAATTTCGGAAACGGGACGTCGCACAAAAAAAAATATTAATGGCCATTAAAGTCCATACACCTAAACCAAGGATTTTGGGGTTGAATATTCATTTGGGGCCTGCCTTTTGCCAGGCATTATTTTAATAAAATTATCACATTTTTCTGTCCCCAAAAATTATATTATGTTACAGGTTCAACTTGTTCACTAAAAGCAAACTAAGTCCTTAATTTTATTATTCTTTTTAAATATTGTAAAATTTAAATTAAAAACCAATTAAATTTCAAATTCTACCCAAATAGGAAAATCTAAATTTTATTCTTATGTTTTAAATTCGGCATACAAGTAAGTATTTAAAACAAATTATCAAGTTAATAATGCCATTAAAATTTTAATTGAACTGGACGTCAAGCAAAATTAAAAACTTAAGAAAATTATTTTCTTTTTTTTTTTTTGCTTTCATTTTTTTTTAAACAGTCTTAAGGGTTTGAAATTTGGTTCCCAATTTTTTTTTTCGTTTTTTTTTGCAGCTTTCTTTGTTCTAGAATGCCCCGTGTCAATTAGTTTTTTTTTTCCCAGCAGTTTTTATAATTTTCTCTTTCCTTTTAAGTTATTTATTTTTTTTTACAATTTTCTTTTTATACAAGTTATTGTATTAAAGAAAACAAGCGAGCCCAGGGATTATTTTATGGTTATTCAGATGAGAAAGCCTTGAAAATATCAAAACTATATAGGAGCGAAAAAAAAAAGAAATTTTTATTCAAATCCCTTTAAAATATGTGCCTAAAACATAACAGTAAAAAATTAGACAAAAAAAATGAATTGAAATATAGAGAGCAAAAGAGAGTGAAGCAAGAGAAGAAGACCAAAAACTAATTTAAAATCTGTGATAAAAAAAAAGAAAAAAATAAAAATATAAAAAATGAAAAAAAAAAACATAAGGAAAATAAAAATAAATAGAAAGAAAATTTGTTAAACACTGAATATCCTTAATTTTCATAATATTCTCATTTTTCTCCAACTCTCAGTAATTTACAACTATAAAAAAATTACAAAGCATGTTAATAATATTATTTTAAGTAATTGTAAAAAAAAAAAGAAAGAAATAAGAAGAACAAAAATTATGGCTTCATATTTGCATTTTTTTAAAGTAAAAAAATTGCCCCTAAATATAGGCAATTTTTTGTTATATTAAAAATTATTAGTTACAGTGCAATATGGTAATTTTTAAAAATAAATTCAAATATATGCCACATTATAATTGATTGCTATCTTAGAGTATGAGTGAAAATTAATTCGTCTAATTGGATTTGATGCATTATTAATTTTAGTTTTGAAATTTGAATGAATTTTGAATTTAAAACTTATTCAGTTTTGAAAACATGTTAAATAAAGTTTTGGTTTAATTCCAATTTAAAAGTAAATTTTAAATTAAAAATATAGATTTTTGATATCAATTGTCTTTGAAATTACATGAAGTTCTCTAAGGAACTTAGAAGTTTTCTAACTGTACAGTATTGTAATGGAACGTTTCTAGTATATTATTTTACATTAATAAATAATTCAACTATTGACATTAACAACATTGATAACTATTCAACTCCATTTATTTCAGATCCAAAGGAATATATTCCAATTAATAGAAAAATTGTAAAATGTGAAAAGATAAAAAAAAAGAGTTTAAATTTTCAATTAAATTTTTAACATACTTGGTCATTTAAAACGATTTAAACTGGTAAATCAATAATCTCTTTTTATCTCTTTATACATATGTAGGTACCATTCATTTTGAAACCATAAGTAACTATTTGTTCAATTGCAAATAGGCAGAAAATTCATTTACATTAAAAATACATATATGTATAGTTGAAAATTGTAAGGATAAAATGTAATTTGTTTTTACAGATTTTCTTTTATCAGAACAAATTACTATTTTTTTTTTTCTGCTTCCAAATCCGTTTTTGTAATTAGAATTCTTTTATACACATGTTGATATCTTCTGTGTTACTATGAAATTGTAACACAGAAGAAATTTTTTTTTTTTTTGAAAATATATTTGAAATTTTAAACTGTAAAAAATAATATAGGAGTATAATTTTATGACACGAAGATCTAATATATTGACCATATGAATTCATAGTGACGATGAAATCTAAAACGAATTACGCATAAATTCATTTAATGTGTTAGGCTGCGGTAATGACAATATTCAATAAGGTATTGAATGAAATCTACTCAATTTGCATCAATATGCTTAATCTAGTTATTGTTCAGAATTTTTTTGGAATTAATGGAAGAAATCAATTCAATAGGCTACCATTTATTGTTATATTTTGGCTAGTATCTAATATAATACTCAAATTTCTCTTAGATGAATTTAGACTGATTAGAATACTAGTAACAAAGAAAATTTCCCGAGTTTTTGTAAATTTCGTATATTAATGGTGACCTATTCTGAAATGCTAACAAAATATATATGAATAACAAACAGTTAAGTGGAGTTCTATGAATTTTTTGTATTCTTGTTATAAAACTCCTGGGAAATAAAACTTAATGAGACATGGTCATCTCAATTCTTTCATAATTTTTTATTATTTTTAAGGATTTATTAAAACTAAGTAACCCCTTTATATAAAATTATAGTAAGTATTTCAGTTTTTATCAAAATAATAAATAATATTCGTAAAGGTTTTCAGTAATTTGAATTACACCTTTTTAAATATCATTATGAAAATAATTATTAATTTCATTACAATTTTCCATGTTTTAAAAAAAAATCATTTCCCAAGTAACACAAACAAACCGCTAACCTCGCATTTTTTTCCCCTTTTTCTTTTTTTAATTCCGTAATTTTTTTTTGTAATCCACTCTGTTTCTCCCACATTTTTCAGTTTAATGTTGTACATTTTTTAGGTGATATCACATATTATAACATTGAAAGGATATGAGTGTCTCAAAAATAAAAATATAGAGCAAAAAAACAATATTTTCAAACAATTAAAAATCAACCTTCAAATTTACATTTAAACATTTTTGAAATGTACGCAATATTATGTAAGCACTTACATGTCATGTTTGTTTGAATGAGAAACAAAAAAAAATAAAAAACACTTCAAAGATTCACAGGATACGAAATATTTTTTTTACGTATATATTTCTTAGGAATGCCATGACAAATGCAAAAAAAAAAATTTTTTTTTTTTACCGCGTCACAAATCCGAAATATTGTAACATTTAACGAAGTTTTTCCGTTACATGTAAATGTCTGTTATCTTTAATATTAAAGCTGTCATGTTAATTAAGCGCAATATCTCTACTCTAATGTATAAATATGTAATATAAGTGTATGTGTTATGTAATATGGTTAAATATTATGTACGAACACACTATAACCTTTCTGCGAAATATAAAAAATAAATTTTAACAGTACTTTTTTTTTTTTGTTGATTTTTTATTTTTTATTTTTTTTGGAAAAGTTTTTTTCCGTAGCACTTTTTAATGTTGTATGGGGGGGGGGGGGGGGAATTTTTTCTTTTTTTGTTGTTTCTTCAACTCTTGTTTCACCTGAGATTTTTTATTTTTTTGTTTTTTTTTTTTTTGTTTTCCTTTTTGAAAGGTAATTTTTAATATAGGGTAAAAGAACCCGAAACAATAAAAAAAAAATGTTCTCCATAATTCATTAAAAATGCTAACACAAAAAAACAAAAAAAAAAAAAAAGGAACTAGGTGAACGGTTATGTAAATTCATTATTTTTTTTTTTCACTTTTCTTTTAAAATTTTGATGTTAATTTGCCTCCATTTTGTCTAAATAAGTAGGAACAGTTTTTGTTTATTTTTTTTTTTTAAGTAATATTTTATATTTTCAATAGCAGCATATTTCTATATTTTTGAGTATGTGTCGCGTTTTAAATCAAAATGTTGTGTACTACAGCCTCTGTGTTAAATTTTGTATCAATGTTTATTTAGTTCGAAGCAGTTCCTTTCAGTGAATTGACAACAATTTTAAAAGTTGTGTGATAATAATAATTTTGTGATCATTCAGTTGGACATAAAATTTTGGGATAGAATTGTTCGGAAAACGGAAATAAATTGTAATTAAGAAAACAAGATTGTCTTTTAAGGATAACTAATGGAATTACATTCATGCAGGATCGGGTCATTTCAGAAAAATTTCTCTTCTCGTACTAGACTCGAATCATTAACCTACCGCTTTCTAGATGGACACTCTATCTACTAAGGCACAGAGGTATGACGAAATTTCCGGCAAATTGTTCTTCACATTGCTTTACAAAAAAAAAAAATTTTCGTCTTGACTGGTTCCTTTGATTACGTCATTTATCTGTTCTGCAGGAATTCCCATTAATTATTCTTATAAGAATTAATAATAGAGATAAAATAACTACACGTTGTATTTGTAATTAGTAATACCAAGGTTGTCTATTGAATTCAGTCAAAGTAATAGAATTATCATATAGCTATAAAGGTCAATTATGAAAATTGAATTCTATTACTATTTCAATCTTTTATTAATACAAAGGGGGTTGTTCATTTGAGTGAAATTTCATTGACTTTCGACCTCTGATTTAAACATCAGATTCTTTTCAGATGAGGACTTATCTAAATATAATTATCATTCAGATATTCTATTGTCATATTCCAAGAATATCATTTTACAATTCCAATATTTGAAAGACAGTATTTGCCATTTCATAGCATTAATTAACAACACCAAACATTGAAAATTGTAACTATTTGTAATGAAAGCAAGACAGCAAAATTTTACAAATCTAATACTTGGAAAATAAATGCTATTTAGTGTTAATTGTCTCATATAATACTAAACTTTAATAAATTGAACTAAAAATTTAAAGAAATAATCTCTTTAATTACTTTAACTTTATTGTAATTTTATCTCATCAAATAGTTTGTGGAAGAACACTAGTTAAATCCACAAATTTTTATAGTAGCCATAGTAGATATGAAAAATATTTTTAACAAATTCTCTATATTATTATTTTCTTAGAAAGAATTAAATAAAAAATACTCTTCAGATTAAACAGCAATGATTAGAAATATTGTTGAATTCTATGTAGAGACAATAAAGAAATAAAAAAAAAAGGTTAGTAATTTAATAAAGAAATTGAGTCAGTCATGCTTAAAGAATATTATTTTTTGAGATTTTTTTTTTTTTTTTTGTATTTCTCCAGGATTACGTTGACATTAGAAAAATATGAACGTGATTTTACTCATACATACATAATTTATTGAATGCTTAAGAGACAAGAATAAACATTCACAAAATAATAAATAATTTTTATTTTTATTTTTCTTTTTTCAAATCATTTTCTGGAACCTTAACATTAATTCTTAGAAAGCTTTAAGGACTCCGCTCTTTATCTTTAAAACATTTTTCGTAAATATTTTGTGTGCATTAATGTGATTGCTTGGAAATTTTAATTTCATATTCAGATTTTTTATAAGTTTGCTATATGTCTTTAACACAGTCAAGTATCTGTATTAGTTTTTTGAAATATCTTTGAACTCTGAGTATACTTTATTAATGCTTAGGGCTCAATATGCTGCTTTTAAATTTATTGCTATCTAAAATATTGACTTGAATCATTTTAATTGAATTGTTTTTGTGTTAAGACTACGCGACTAATACAATATTAAATATTTCTTGGTTACAATGGGTTTCACATTCTCAGAAATTAATATAATTTATAAGCCAATTCTAGCAAATGATACTCAATCATAATTCTATATACGACAACTTTAATTACATATTGTAGAAAAATTTTGCCCCTTATCTTCTCAGATGTTTATTGTTCAAAAAAAAATTTCAATTACATTTTAATTACTCATATTTCATCAATTAAATCCTTTTTAACCTTAAGTATTTCTTCGCTCTAAATATAAAACCAATTAATTACTTTATACCCATTAATATGTTGCTATATTTAAAATTGTCTTCTTTACAGACATAAGATATCGACGCCATTCTAAACGCCTAACATTTTAATAAATTCAATATTGATTATTATATTTAAGCGTTTTCTATATGTATTCTATAGCCCAAAAAAAAATAATTTAAAAAAATCAAAATATCAAATTTCTAAAAGTTAAAAAATAATTATTGAAAAATTTATACACACAAAGATGAAATCGAGAAAAGAAAAAAAAAAAAAAAACAATAACAGAAAGCGACAACAATTGTTTCCGATCCTAGGATTATCTTTTTTAATGAATATTATTAAGACCTTATGCTACAAATATACTATTATACATCTTTTTAAACTATACTGCTATTTTAATATAATCTGTTTCATTTAAAGTTTTATAATTTTTTTTTTCTTGTATTTTAAAAGCATCCGTTCACTTATCTGTTTCTCTATTTTCCGCCTTTGTCACTTGTTTTATCAAAATGAAAACAATAAAGAAACGAAGGGGCAAAAAAAAAAATCAAAAAAAAAAAATTCTAATATTCATTATTATTTTAACAATTTCCGTCATACGAGTATTTCTGTTATACAATAAACTAGATAGATTCTTCAGTATAGTATAATATAGAGTATATAGAGAATATTTCTAACACAAAAACAAAAAAAAAAAAACAAGACACAAAAATAATATTCTAAACTTTGTTGATCCCCTAACACAGTTCATGTAACCCTGACATTTCTATAAAAAGACGCAAAATAAAACAGGAGCAGGAAAAAAAAGGATATTCAAATAAAACAAGTTAAAAAGAGAAAAAAATTTGGGTACAAAACAAAAAAAAATAACAATAAAACAAAATAAATAAATGACATGATAAAATTTTTGTATCCTTAGGGTATGTCAGTTATGCAAAAAATAAAAATATAAAACCAGAAAAAAAAAATAAAAAAAAAATAAAGTAAAAATATATAGAGAGACAAATGAAATAGAATTGTGAAAGAGTGAAAGAGATAGAAAATTTTTCAAAAAATATTCATAATATCTTCTTCTTTTGTTTTTTTTTTCAGTTATCACACAATTACTCACATACATACATTCGAATATACATTACTCACAGAATATCCTTCAAATATACCACTAGTATTACACAAACATACACACACACAGAGCACTATAGAGCAAAAAATATAATAAAGAAAAAAAAAAATTATTTTGTTTTTTAATTTCTTATCTTTTTATACCCTGCACTTCGTGAAGGGTATATTAACTTTGGTATGGAGTTTGTAACTACTTGAAGGAGTCATCTGCGGTATGGACATATATATATATTCTTGCTCAGCGTAAAATTCTGCGTCGATTTAGACATGTCCGTCTGTCCGTCCGTCCGTCCGTCCGTCCGTCCGTCCGTCCGTCTGTCCGTCCGTCCGTCCGTCCGTCCGTCCGTTCGCACGATAACTCAAAAACGAATAATGCAATCGACACCAAACTTTCACAAGTTTTTTCTTTTGTGCCAAGGACGAGCCCTATTGTTATTGGACTAATTCGGACAACGGGTTCGGGTAGCTGCCATACAACTCAAAGAGTTTATTTTAAATATTTCAAAAACTAATAAAGCTATAAATATAAAACTTTGTATACATGTGTCCAATTATATTCTACACATGCTCTAAAAATTATAATGGGATAGCTGCACCGGTTCGGGTGGCTGCCATACAACTCCAACAGCAAATTTTTTATATTCGGCAAAATAATAAAGTCAGATTCATGAAACTTGGCAGTCATGTGTCCAATTATAGGTCAAATATACTTCTGAAGTTTTAGAGGAATTGCTTTACAGGTTCGGGTACCTGCCATACAACTCCAGAAGCTAATTTTAAATATTTGGAAAAATAATAAAGTCAGATTCATGAAACTTGGCAGTCGGATGTCCAATTATAGGTCAGACATATCCGTGAAGTTTCTACAGAATGACTTCACAGGTTCGAGTAATTGCTACACAATAACGAAAGGTGCAGGGTATTATTCAATCGGTTTATATCGACTGAAACGTTTTTACTTGTTTAATATTAGTTTTCCGATTTTTAATTTTTTTTTTTTTTTTTTTTTTGAATAAATATACATTAAAAGTTACATAAAACAAAAAAAAACTACAAAAACAAAAAAAACAAAACAATAGTCTCATTTAGAAGAGAGGAAACTGAATATAATAAAAATGTAAAAACTATTAAAACTTAAAATTGTTGACCATTATCTTCACCTATATAAAAGAGTGAAGAATGGCTGTTAGTAAAATAATATATGTACATATATCTACATAAACTGTTGAAAGTAAACACAATTTTAATGAAAAATACACAATACATATAATTATATATACGTATATGTACCTACATTTATGTACCTAACATTTATACATATTATACATGCATGTATTAAGTACTCACAATGTTGTATAACAATGTTGAAATATTTGATGGAAGACCAATATAAAAAAAAAAAAAAAATTTGATCGAATGGTCAGCACATTATCGACTGAAATGTGTATTTTCTAGTTTAGTTTAGGGAAAGTGTTACAGAAAACTATTAATAAGCATTTTAAATACTTCCATCCAATTTGTCCTTATTTAGTAAAGTAGATTTTAACTTTGTACCATATCAGAATTCCTTAAAAAGTTAGTTAGTTTTGGTAAAAGCCAGAACTCAAATATTAAATTTCAAAAAAATCTCCATCAATTAGTTCGACAGATATGCTAAAAAATGTAAAATTGGCCCGCATATACGTCCAGTTCCCGAGACCTGATATATCTCAAAAAAAAAGTTGATCAATCCGTGAGTAACATAGCCAAAATAAATTCATATAAAAAAAATTTTATGAAAATTGGTTCAGCCGAACGTAACTATATGAAAGCTTAAATATGTTTTCTTACTATAGATAAGCGCGTTCCCATCGAAAATTTGATATTCGATTTTTTTTTGAATTTTGGTAACATTACATGAAATACCTTATTGTATGCAATACAATCGCTAAATATAATATGTATATGAGAAATAGAGTGAAATTCAAAATTTTAGTGTTGCGATAACATTCCACAATTCAGCTTGTATGTTGTCGTCTGATGTCCCAAAACATCGCAATATAAGGAAATTATTCAAATTTTTATTTTCCTCATGGTCAATGTACCTAAACTATTAACTTTGAGAATCAAATTTAAAATTTGATATTATTTAGATCAATTAATTAATATTTATTTCAGATTTTTTGATCGATTCACCTGATTTTTCCTTAATCTTCTATATTAATTTTTTAGTTTCTTGCTTTAATATTCACTTTTCTATGCTGCCTTGCATACATACACTTACATTCTTGTGTTACTACAAATCAGCAATTTTCATTTTAAAATTCATAAATTTTTACATTTTTGATTTTCAGATTGAAAAATTTCTCTATTTTATATTGTTGCCATTTTTATTATTCATACAAAATGATAACAAGTGTCTCAAACACGTTCGAAATCATAAAAAAATTTTCTATTGTCATACAAACTGTATAATCAAAAAAAAAAAAAACAAAATATCTACATACATTTAAGTTTATATTATAAATTTGAAATACTGCTTACAAAACTCACGTGCCTTTCTGAATACAAATTAGGTTATTCTATCCTGAAAACAATTCTGAAGAGTGAGCGAGATAAAATGAATGAGTCTATGGAATATTTAAATGTTATCCTTGCTTATCGCATACAATTTATTTTTATATTATTTAAATGTTTTGTATAAAATGATGAATTTTGAAAAAAAAAAAACAAAAAATAAAAATCAATTTGTTTTTACTTCTGTTGCCTTTTTTTTTCTAAAATAGTTTTTAAATTTTTTTTTCATTTTAAATTTGTTTTTATGAAATTTAAAGGCATGATACTAAAATTTTGTTTTTTATTTCTAAATTTTTAAATTGTTCGCTTAGTACCCTTTGCTTTAACAGAAAAAAAAGTTGTATTGTGATATTTTTGAAAATGATTTATTTTTTGAATTCTCAACCATTATAATAACTAATTTTGCAACAAGAATGATTGAGCAACTTGGTGCATTTTGAAATAGAGTTTTAGAAGATTAATGTCATCAGTTACTGGCACTGTCCAAATTCGAATATTAAAAATATTCTGTCAATAGCTTCATGTACAAATAAAATGCAAAAAACTTTCAAAGGTTTCCAATTCTTAATCCAACAACCGAAATATTGTGAAAACTCATCTTACACGAAAGTATGTAGAATTCTTGCTAAATGTTCCTGTCCATGAAATCGTATTTACAAATACTATGAACTATACCAGGCATGGGGAACCTGCGGCCTTAAGGCCGCATGCGGCCTTTTAACTGTTTTTTAGTGGCCTTTGTCCTTAAAAAAATTTATTTCTTATATTTCTTAAAAATTAAAATTTTGCTGCCAAATTTTCGAAAACAAATCAAATATTTAGAAAAATAAACCGTGCACATAAACTTTCAAATTTGAAAACTAAAAATTGGAAAATTCAAAGCCATGAAATTTCTAACAACGTTTGAATTCAAAATTTACATACATATTTGTTTGAAAACAAACCCATATTAATATTTGAATCCTATGTCCGGGCTTCTTTCAGAATAATTGTATGCCATGCTAGTAAACTTTTTCAATAATTTTAAAAAAAATGCTTTCACACATTTGTTTGAGTTCAAAATTTATTTATTGTTTGAAAACAAACACATATTGATATTTGAATCCTATCAAAATCAAAAATTTAAAAGAAGCTCAAACTTAAAATTATTATAAAAAACAAAAAACAAAAAAAAAAATTATTCTCATTTTTTAAATTGTTTTGTTATTTTTTATATTCTGACATAATTTTGTTTTCATCAACCTACACAAAGCAAAAATTTATAACCTTTGGACTTTTTTTAAACTTTGCGGCCTGATTGACTTTGCATTGACTAAAATTTGGCCTTATATAGAGAAAAGGTTCCCCATCCCTGAACTATACAATTCGTTCCAAAATATTAGAATCTCTTAATTAAATAATGGGAACTTTTAAATGAAATACGAAAACATTAGTTTTAAATTTCTTTCCAAAATGAAAATTCATAAAAATAATTAATTTATCAGTTTATTTTTACAAGAATCCTTTAATGAATTTTTTCCACCAAAAGTTATTTTCTATGCATGTTTGCAATACTTATCATTTGATTGAAATGCTATCAAAATAATTAATGAAATTATGTAAAAAGCAGAAATTGGTTATGCCAAATTTAAATTTCAGATTGTGGGGAAAAAAATCTATTTAGCTTATCTCTAACTTCCATTATATTTCAATAAAAATAATTATTTTAAAAATTTTTAAAAATTCTCAATTTCTAATTGTACTTAAATAATTTAAATTTTACCAAAAGAAAAAATAAAATTTTCATAAAATTTTAATTGTTTAAATAGAATTTTAAATTATTTTTGCAAAAAATGAAAATATGAAATTTAAAAAAAAAATGGGATTTAAATTAATCCATGATATCCTTGCAAAAAAAAAAACAAATGCTGGGTGTTCAAATACCCTGCATTTTCATTTTTTTGTGCTAAATAAGTATAAACATTGGCGTTTATATACGGCGAGAGGGATACCATTGAACGACACGTCTTTTTTTCTAACAATAACTGCGAGTTGTTTAACATACTTTCGTAAATTTACTAGCAGCAAGATTTATACTCTTAAAAGTTGCTATAAGTATTGTAAACAAAAATGGTTAGCAGAAAATTTAAAAGTTATTTAACGAACCGGGTCATAGCGTGCTGGATGCCTCAATATTTGGGCATGGAAAGAACAAAGGCAGCCGACAGATTGACGAGGAAGGGGGCAAATACACTATTTCTTGGGTGGGAGCCTCTTCTGCGGAATCGAACCACATACGCTTCGAAGAAAATTAAGGGAGGAAATGAAGAGGTAGCGTTCGGAGCGCTGAAGAGGCCTTTCAAGACCTTGACAGGCCAAGAAACCTCTTTGAGATTACAACCAGGGACACTTTAGGAAAATCCTAAGACTGGGCAAGAATCAAATGAGAATTCTCACCGGTATCTTCAAGGAGCATTGTAGGCTTAGGGGTCATCTTAGGAGACTGGGACTAGAAAATTAAGGTGTTTGCAGATTTTGCAAGGAGATCGAGTGGCCCTCGGTACATTTTCTGAGGGAATGCGGCGCTAGAAGAAGGAAAATAATGGGGAATTATGCACTCACTTCGGTGGAGCTGCGGTTTGCTGACCTTACTCGAATTAATCAGTATAGGGCGTATTGCAGGGTTTTTCCCACACCTAGATGGAGGACATAATAGATTTTTTATGCTGGTTCTGGAGCACTGTTACCCCTTCTTTGCAATCTTCAATTGAAGTGAAATCGAACGCTCTATGTGGGTAAATTGCATGAAAATTAGTTTTATTTTTTTTTTATCACAAATACTTTTTTATTTATTTAGAATAAAAATTGCTAACGTTTAAAAAACGATATTGTTTTTTAATTGTCAATATTTTTTTTTAATATTTAAATCAATATTTTGTTTTTCGTTTATATTTTTTTTTTGTCTTTAAATAATAATATCAATTTATTATTAGTTTAATTTAATTATAATATTTTCAATATGACAATAATTATTTTCACCGATATTTACATATATACAATAATTAAATTTCAAATATGTACCTACACACATATAAAAAAATTTAATTGATTTTACAATTTCATTATTATAAATTGATATTAGTATGTAGGTGCGTATTCAAAACCGTGCATATTATAATAAGCGTTAGTATACCAAATAATTGTGTAAGAACAAATAAGCTCATAAGTATAGAAGGTTAGTTTATGGTTTTTATTATTGGTTACAGTAACATTTAATTAAATTTTATAAAACAATTAAAATATTTTCATTAAAATTGAATATTGATTTTATTTTTTATTCAAATAGGCTATTCAAATATCCTGATTAAAAATCACTTTAAAATTAAAAAAAAAAATTTATTGAAAAAGTAATTGATATTCCAAATTAATTATTTTGTCCTTGTTTTTATTTTTTGGAAAAATTTCTATGATTTTTTTAACATATTTTGAAAATAAGTTTTTCAACATTCATTAGAGTAAATTGAGCACTATAATTATAACAATTACTCAAAACGATTAAACTCAAAAATAGACATAAGCTCCGAAACAAAGATAATTTCACGGTAACTAACATTAACAACCGAACAGGGACAAGAATAGAACAATGCGAAGTCCGTAATCTTCGTGAAGGTTTGCACGAATGGAACAACATACCAATTACGGTTATTATTATCAAATGAATAAGCTATTCCCAAAATCAAAGGCAAATCACCAAAATTATACTTTCCCTATATAAAATTCTTTAAATATTAGTTTTGATCTTTCATCCCGAACGCGTCAAAATTGGCGGTTTTCTTTGGTAAGCTCCCTGTTAGACCTTCGTTGAAAGTCCATTTGCCTAAATAATTTTATAATAAGATCAAATTGTATTAAATTTGAGTTGTGTACTATTAAATTGAATATGCAACATAATTCAGGACATTTCTCTTAAATTTACAAGAGAATTTTTTTTGTAAATTTAAAAACTTAAGCCGTTTTTAAGCGTTTTAATGTAGATTACCATAATTTTCTGACTAATTTGAATTGAAACAAAATTATTTAAAAAAAAAATAAATTTTCTAAAAAAGACAATGTTTTAATTTTGATGGTTTCATTGAATAAATTTGATTAATTTATTAACAATATTATTTAGATTGCTCAATGAAGTGAAATTAAAGCAAAAAATTTAAATTTAATCAATAAAAAAAAATTTTGCTGAAAAGATAAAAATTTATTTAAATAAATATTGATGTTTCAATTAAAAAAATTAAATTTTGCAATTGAATTGCTTGAATTAGATTTAAAGTAAAAGCAATGAATTTGTACAATAATTATGACCTTTAAAACAAATATTTGAATCGTATATTAAGGGTTCCCAATTTATCTTTAATTAATTCTTCCTTTTTTATGTATCCATTAAAATTATAACAATTTACTAGAACGTCATTATTTGAAATAATTTGCAAAAATCATGAATCACGTCTAATACTGTTTAACACTATAGTATTATTAATATCAGATATAATTGTTAGCGCAAATGATTACCAATTGAAGAGGTAAATAGACAAAAGGGTTAACTTACATTTGCATTGTGACACATTTTTTTTTTTTCAAGAAATTGTGAAACTATTAATTTTTTTGTTACTTATCTCCTATGTGCACCGTCAATCTCGTCTTCTATTAAATTTCAAGCTATAAGACTAATCACAGCTCAAAATATATGAAATTTAATGATGTTCTATCCGAAAAACTAGATTTTCGTCAAAATGTTAATTAACCCCTTTGTCCATTTACCTCTTACACTATGTTGGTAACAACAATTTTTTACTTGTATGCTTAAATTTCATATTACTGCCAATTTTCAAATGATGAATAAGTGATTGACGTGAATGTCAGTCAAATATTGTAAATGTTCTGTGAAATTGCCTATACATATGCAATTTTTAATAAATACAAACCTATTTTTCTGAATTATAAAAAATTTAAGTTTTATTTATGAATATTCAAAATTTTTTAAAATTGCCTTAAATTTTTTATTTCTGAATATTCTGAATAGCAATAAATTCATAATTGAATTATTCCATTTTGTATAGTAATGAAATATTTATTACTCTATACATCACGAAATTTAACTTACAATGTTATAATGTTCGGCATATGTATAACTATTTTCGACATATGACGACCTATGTACATCTATTTATCTATAATCAAAATTTGAGATAATTAAAAAGTGCTTTGTGCCTACAATTAATTTAAATTTTGTTAAATATTATCGATAATAATAAGTCCTTGATTCATTTGAAATCGCGAACTACATTAATATTTAATTAAATGAAACAAAGAAAAAAATATTGTATTTAAATAATACGAGTAGCATTATGACATTAGTATAGAACTATTTTCATTTTTATTTGTATATTACCCACCATTCGTGTTACAAACTGAATATTAAAAGACTTTACAAAATTTCCTAAAGTTCACAATTTTTAAATCGTTACCTATTTTCATTTTTTTCCCCCTTTTCCTTTGTTTTTTGCATTTTCTGAGTAAATAAGATCAACAATGAAAATTTATTCATGCGAAATTCGAAATTTCAAATTGATATATGAGTAGCATTATTATAGAACATAATACTGTGCATTTATACACATATATACATGTGTGTGTACTAATAGATATTATTCAAGTATGTGCGGAACAATAAAAGAAATCAATTTGTCATATAAGGTTGATTGAATATAGTTGGAATCTTTAATTAAGACAAATTGAATACGACATCAACGTAAAATGTTAAAAAAAAAAGAAATATAAAATACTCTTCTCTCATGCGATTACTTTAACATTTCCAATATGTATATACTATATATGTGTATAATGTGACAAATACAAAAAAAAATTTTCTACCCATGTGGTTCTTTTAAAAAGTCAAATTATGTCAATCTATTTATACAAACATGATTTTCATTTAATTGGAAACATTTTAATGAAA
The DNA here is from genome assembly GCF_029603195.1 of Condylostylus longicornis. Classification (NCBI taxonomy): domain Eukaryota; kingdom Metazoa; phylum Arthropoda; class Insecta; order Diptera; family Dolichopodidae; genus Condylostylus; species Condylostylus longicornis. Next base: position 516,197 of record NW_026578134.1, on the reverse strand, counting down.
TTATTTGATTAAAGCACTTCACTTTGAATTTCAATTTTTCAATGCTCTATACATGATCATTAAATAGGGAGACCAATAAACATGGCAGCAGTAATTAACGACATATTAAAATGTCATTTTTATTAGCTTTACTTTAAACATTTTGTTGCATAATACACACAATATATATACTACATATTATAATGTAATATTGTCATAATACTGGTTAAAAATTGAAGATACTTGCATTTCCTATATTTCTTGTAACAAAGATGCAATACAGTAAAGAAAAACATTAAATTGTTGCTGATAGCAGCCCGCATTTATTAAATTTTAGGACGAAATTTTTTCTCGCTTATAGTTTCTAAAGAAATTTATTAATCACTTATAAAAATGTTAAACTTCCGACTTTGCTTTTATGACTTTAAAAGCTTATTAAACGAAAATGGTCTCAATCGTCCTTACTGCAATCTTTTTCACAGAACGTGTAACAAACAAAGAATTTTTTCTCCAACAAAAACAGGGAACCTTATTTCACCGTTTTTGTTTCGAGAACGTATCTTGTATACGTAAAATTCGAACAGCTTCAGGTCAGTAGAGTTTTTGAATGTACGTCATTACAGTACGGATTATGGTATTAAAAATCCGTTGACTAGGATATTGCGTGCCATCAATTCTAACTCCGGTTATTTTGATTTTAGTGTTGATAACTGTGCTCTACTGAGGTCTGTACTATCTAAGAATTTAAATTGTGTTTGGCTATGCGTTATAATAGCGATGGTGTTGTGGTTTAATTCTTTTTTTACGTTTTTGTTAATTTTTTTGTTTGTTTTTTTTTTCCAAAATTAATGAAATTTTTGTTTGTGTCTCTTATACTAATAAACTTTTCCTTCACAAACTGTCCACTATCCTCCACACTCCACTGAGAGAGAAAAAAATCTCATCAAATGATAATTATTATGCTAGGCAATCTGATTGTCGCAGTTTTTTGCGTCGCAAATGATTATTGTTTTGACTGTTTCTATGCAATCCTTATTTGCGTGATAATTCATGTTTGGCCTAAGTCTGATATAAAAGAAAATATTAGCCAATACTCTTAAGTTATTAAAATAAATTCTTCTGTAAGAATAAATTGCTCTTAGAATTAATTTAGGATATTTTCTCTTTTAAATTTTCAAATATATCCACATAGTTAAATATAATTAATACGATTATTGGGTAAAAAGTAATTAAATCTTATGGTACAAATAAATTTAATTGACTTGAACATTTAAGACCCCAGTTAAACATGTTTTTCTAAAAACAATTTTGTTGTTTCACTGAAAATGTATAGATTTCTAAATGAAAATTGTAGATTTCCAAAAATATTATTAAAAATTTTAAAATTCCTTTTTATATTTTTACTATACCTACATAAACCTATTCCAAATTAAGTTAGTAATAATTCTGTAGGAAATCATGTTTTATGAAAAAATCTAGATTAAATTTATTATTTCAATATCTCAAATTTAGTTCACAAACATTTTCTATTTAATTTATGACCATACCAAATGCATAAAAATGCAATAATAGTAGAAATTTTTTCTCTATTTCTCTGCTATAAAACATTTTACATACATTTTTTTTTTTTTTTAATTTAATTTGATATTTTTAAAAATTTTTTCATATTTAAATCATTTTTAGAAATATAGTTATGGTAATAATAGGAAAGGATTTATCATTGAATTTTTAAATTATGTTTAAAATTATGAATTTATTATGTTATCCTTTCATTCTGCAAAAGTCCTGCTTTATGCTTATAAGTGAAAAAAATTAAGGAAAAAAAAATTTTTTTTAAAATTATGAGTTTTTTTACCTTTTAAGAATTTTTTCATATTATTTACAATGCTAGGACAACGCTAGGATTCAAGAAAATTTTTTAAATAAAGTTGGGTCAAACCAATGGTTTGTATTGTAGCACTTTTCCCTTCAGCAAGTGAAAATTCTGCTTTTAAATACAGTCTATGTATACCTATCAAACTATTAAAATTATTTTCATTCATATACAAAACTATTTCTAGAATTGCATATATTTAGGATGACGCATATATGCAGTGTTTGAAATAAAGCAAAAATTAATATAAAAAGGGGTTAACATAATGCTCGATTTTAAGGTTTAATTATGTGAGTTAAGAAAAATAATTATATTTTTTAATTTCATGGAATTTACCGTTAGCTTTTTATGTTTATAGAAATTTGAAAAAGCTTGCGGTTTCGGAAATATAAGGTGTCAAAAATTCAAATTTTACAAATTTCAAGAGGCCATAACTTGAGAGGCGAAGGAGATGGAAAAAAATTTTCTTCTAACGAAATGAACTATTTGTTAATGTCTAAAAGCCCATAAAATTTCAAGCTTCTACAGGCTGGGGTCTAGAAAATAAACGACATCAAAAATTTGGAAAAAAGGGACTTTAGATAACGGTAAATTTGAGCGGCCATTTTGTTTTTCTAAAGTTAACCTTTAGTATACCCCGCTAGGGGAAGTAAGCCACTGCCTTTCTGCGTTTGCAAAATTTGAAAAATCCTTATGGTTTCATTGCACTAAATAGTTAAAGAATGGCATTTTTAGGGTTTTGGGGGGGTATAACTTCTAAAGGGGGGGAGATAGGTAAAAATTTTGTTCCACGAAAATAAGTTTCTAGTAAAAATCTATGTACGTACAAAATTTCAGCTTTCTATCTTCAAGGGTGTAGAAGTTTTGTAAACAGACACACGGACGGACGGACGGACGGACGCACTTTTTTTTCAAAAATTTTTTGGAAAAGTGCTAAAAAGAAAAAAAAAAAACAAAATTATTATTATGAATAATTTACTTAAAATAAATCCTTATACTTTTTCTTATCCTTTCATAGTTTTTTTTTTATATTCTTTTATTTTTCTAATATTGTTATTATGATTTTGGCAACTGCTTTATGACATTAAGTTCTGACAACTTTCAAAGAAAATGAAGATAAAAAGTGTTTTTTTTTTGCTTTTTAATTTTTATTTTTTTGGTTTTTTTTTTTTTTGTTATCTTTCGGCAGAGCTATAAAAGCATCAATTTTTATAAAGTTTTTATAACATAATGGAGAATAGAAAAAAAAAACTATTAAAGTAGTGATGAAGTATATAGGGAAGAAAGAAAGAAATTAAAATGACCGCAAAAACTTAAGAAAAGTCAATGGTCTCATATAAAACCATTTTTATTGATTTGAAATGAAAATTATTATAAGAATGAATAATAATTTTCAATATTAGGTTAACTTGGAATTTTAAATATGAATTTATTTATATTTGGTACTTTTGTGTCCACTTACCTATTCAAAAGGTAAAATTGAGCAATACAGAGATTTGATTGTAAATACAGTGAATACTACATTTATAATACCTTTAATAAATATTACTAAAACTAAGACCTCAAATTAGCTGGAAATTCTTAAATTAAATTTAAATTTAAATTTAAAATAATATTCAAAGAAATTCTAAAGAAATTTTTTTTTTAATTATAAATCATTTTCTAAGAAGAATAATGCAGAGAAATTGTATGGAAAAACAAAAATTTTAAGAGAGATTTTATTTTTAAAGCACGCGCTTAAACGGCTAGAATATTATTTATCATTAAGGATCTTCATATAACTGATACATAAGGTACGGCATAAGGTACGTTATCATAGTTTTAGGTGTTGGTTTAACACAAATTAGAATTTTCTCTAAATAATTTAAAAATATCGATTATAATAATATAGGCACTAATATCCTCCCTTTAAACTACAATTAATCATGTTCTTCACGTAAAAAATTATTTTTCAAAAATCAGCAAAATGTATAGGCAGCAAGTGGAATTTTCTCATTATTTATTTGATTATTATTTTGATTTTTAATTTTTTTTTTTTTTAGCAAATATATTTAGTATCATAGATACAGAAAAATTTTTAAAATTACAACAACTTTTATAGTGTTATTAATATTCTAATATATTCATGCATAAAAGATATTGTAATACAAATTTATTTTTCCTCACACTCCTCATACATTATATACAATAATTTTTGATCAAAATACAGTAGAATATTGTTTGAGGTCACCGAAATAATATTATTAGTTGGAAGAAATACAGGAGATTATAATCTGTATAAGGAAGGAATATTATGAATCAAAATATCAGATCCTTGAATAGAATAATAATTATATCCTTTAAATAATATGATATGCTATTCTATGCATATATATATAGCTGTATATCATTTATATATATATATAAATATGTTATAGGACCATAATATTATTATGAATATGTAGGTATATATGTGTATATAGTTATTTATTTTCGAATATGAAAGAAGACAAAAGATTACTTCCTACAAATGAATATATTATGAATATTAAAGATAATATTTTATTTTTGGCAACTGTCATGACTTCAAACACATATGTATTATATCCTTACATATATATTGATGCATATTGTATGATTGTATGTGGAAATGTTTGTTCCAATAATATTAAAAAAATTTCATTTATTTATGATGAAAAAAAGAGAATTTTTTTTTTTGATTTATTCATTTAAAAATAAAAGAATAATAAAACAAGAAATAAATCTCAAAATTATTATTATTAAAATTATATTTATTTAAAACAAAAAAATAAAATAAAAATTATTTACTGATCTCATATTTAATTTGACCCTAATTGGAATATTATAGAAAAAAAAAAGCAAGAAAAACTGGGTGGAAAATAGAAAAATTGTACTAATTTTTTTTTGGTATGAAATTCAAAATTTATTGCAATGGCATTTTTCAAAAACAAAAAATTTTTCCCAGATAATCAAATCAAATAATTTTTATTTTTCATTTTTATTTTATATATTATGTATAATTAATTATGCATATCCAAAATAAAATAATATAAAAAAAATATTTATTGAAAATTATTTATTGAAATATTAAATTATGATTTGTATTAAATTAATTCTGACACAAAAAAACAAGCTACAATAGAAGGAGTAGAAAGCAAATAAATAAAGAAAGGTTTTACAATCTGGATGAGTGCTTGTTTCTCAAAACAATGGCTTAAGAATATCATTCATGTAATCCTGTAATTAGCAGTATTCATTATGACATGTTTGAAATTTGAAAATTTTATTACATATAAACAGAATATAAATATATAAATATAAATTTTATTATATTTTTGGAAGCAAAACGAAATACAACTGAAGGTACATTAATTTATTTTCACGCTCTATTTGAGATATGCCCATGAATTTAACATATTGTGAAGTTAATGCTAAAATTAGATAACTTGAAAATTTTATACTATTAAATAATTAACCTAGACGTCTTAAAATCGAATGCTCTTTCATCTGTGACCAATATCTATAAGCTCAAAATTGTTCTTAAATATCTGAAAATGATAACACCAAAACTAGACACCTTCATAATAAATTGCTAAATTTTGCATCTTTAAAAGTGAATACCCAATAAATGCGAGTTATTTTGTTGTAGCATTAATCTCATGATATATTATGTTTGTGTAATAACTATCATACTATTATACGCTAACAGAAACTCTTTACAATTTTGGAACAATCCTTTAACATTTTGCTGACATAGAAAACAAGGACATTTTTTGTTTTGCTTTTGCTTTATCAACATCTTAATTTTTTCTGTTTTAATAAAATAATATTTAATGTGTAAAATGTTAAATTTAAAATATTTTATAAAAATAAACTTTTTATTACAAAAACTTACAAATTACTGAATACAAAATATTATTTTGAACGCAAAGTAACCCTCGATTCCCACATGTATGAATGCTCATAATCGAGTGCGAAAAAATTTTGATTTAAGTTGAATTCAAATAAGCTTTTACTACTGTTGATTACTGCGATATTAAATAAGTAGTGTATTATTGGATTGTGAACTAAACACAATCACTACTATAATTTAAAATTAATATTCGCTGAATGGTATTATTTACTGAGTCTTGTATAGCAAATGAATTCTATAATAATTGTATAGTATTCAATAGGAAAATCAATTAATTTTACACCTTGTTTTAAAAGTTCTAAAATTCTACGAAAAAAAAAAAATTTTTTTTACTTTTACATTTCAAATAACAAAATTTTAGAGAATTTACTATAATTAATTACAAAAATATAGGCACTCAATTTTAGAATATGATCATTAAAGGAAATTCCCACGTAATAACGCAATTAATTTAAAATTAAATTTTTTTCTTTTTTTTTTTGGGTTTTTTCCTTTCAAATTAATTGAAAATTAATCAAATCACGAATAAAAAAAGTACCGTATAATTAAAACATCTTTCATTTTTATGAAAAACGCACTTATTTTACGTTTCTTTTTTGTCATTTCGCTCTAAGGGTCATTGAGGACGCAAAACGAAAAAACAGTGAAAAAAAAAATGAACCATAAAATTCCATTATAATCTTTTCTAATGAAAGGACATATTGTACAGTTAAAATTTTCTTTTAAAAAAAAAACAACTAAAAAATGTTACGGCAAAAATGTCAAAAAAAAAAAAAAATATTGAATTCCGTCAACCAAGTCCTTTCAGAGGCGGACATTTTTGATGTGAGAAATTTTTATTTTCGATTTTATTTTTTTCTTTTTTTTTTAAATATAGGGATATAAAAAGTACCAAGAAATAAAGGAAAAATTCAAAAAATTCTTTATACATTTTAATTATGTCTCATTGATTTTATTAGGATAATTTAATTTTTTTTTTTTTATAAAATTTTATTAAAAATACAAAAGATAAAAGTATAATGATTTTAAGATGAAAAAAAATATATGAGATGAAGATGAGGGAATAAAGCCTGCCATTAATGTTTTTTATTTTTTTTTTTGTTTTTTAAATGAAGTATGAAATAAAAAAATTTTATGTTTTTAATTTATTAGTCTCATTCTTGTATAAAACGGCTTCTTAACAATCTGTTTTTTTTTAATTTTCATATTCCTATACTCTTTATTCGTGTATTACTCTTAACTAAAAAAACCGCTGTTTTCCTTTTATAAAATTTCTTATATACTCTTTTATATGTTACACGCTTCCGCTCAATTATACATGTTATGTAGTTTGTTTGTACCTTTCCTGCTTCTCTCTCAACTCTATTGTTGAATATTATAATAGATTAATTATTGAGTAAGAAAAGATACAACAACAAATAAAATTATAATTATAATGATGCAAGAAGAGATATTTAATAACAAAATCTTATTGTTGTTGTATAAGTGTTGCCAACTGTTCTTATTATACCTTAATATAAAATAATCGAAAAGATGGAAAATTTAAAATTCAATGAGACGAGCAATGATATTTTACAACCTTTTTTTTAGTCAGTACAATTTTTGTATTTTATTTTATTATTTTATTAGGAAGTAAATCAAAGAATGGTAGAGGTTATAAGAAAGAGAGAACGGCAAAGAGACACTATAATAATAATGAGACTTCTTTTTTTTTTGTATAAACCTTTTTCTCAGTCTAAATTTTGTAAGTATTAACACACATACTAATAGAATTTTCCGTGTTTTTTAGGGCGTAAAAAAAAAATTTCTTAAAAAAAATTGTTTTTTTTTGTTTTGTATTTTGGTGGAAATGCGACCCATTTCAAGTCACGGAAAAGTAATATAAAACAATGAAGTTTTTTTTGTTTTTTTCTAAAATTTTTATAATGTTTTGTTGTTTTGAGGTTGCTGCTGCTATTCTTACATTTTTTTTTTTTGTGAATTATTTTCATTCCACTTTCACTTAATTTTTATAATTTTTTTTTGTTTTTGTTTGCCAGGATTTTACAGGATTAAGAGCAAATGGTTTTTGTTTTGTTTAAAACACCACTTTGTTTTGTCGTTTTGTATTTTTTTTGTTTTTGTTTTTTGATACTTTGAATTAAAAATGATTTATGTTTAAGCTCACTTTATTAAATGGGAGGTGTTATTAGCCCCTGAAGGATAATTCGCCTTATTTTTATTTTAACAAAAACAAAAAAGAAAAGGTAATTAAAATTATTGCTTCTGTAAGTAAAAGTGTAATTATAAAGAAAATGATTGTAAATTATTATGCTAATAATATTCAAGAGAAAAACTGTTATATAACATAATATATAATATTATTATTATGTAAATAATGTTAGGTATGGAAATGTCAAATACAAAAATAACTACGTAAATTTAACATGAATTTTAAGTGTAAATTTTATTTTTAAAGCTATTGTTTTGCTGCAATTTAAAAATAGGAATCGATAAGAATGACTTTCATTAAGAGTTAATGTAAATGTATGTCACTAAGACTCAACCTATTTACACAGGGTTTATGTATAGTCTAATATTTAAATTATTATAGAATTAATGAATGATTAATTAGAAAAAGTAATAAGTGATTTTATATTTTAAAAATTTAAGTTTTTTTTCTAAAAAAGCAGATGAATTAGTCAATTTCTTTTTCTACAAATTATTTCGAACAGAATAGGCTATATTATATTATCTATATATAGCAAAACTATAAATACTTTAAATATTTAATCCTCTGTAAAAGGCATGATCTTACCTTAAATTGTATATAGTCAATGAAATTTTTATGCTTTTGAATGTTTTTATATAGTCTAATCAGCTGACCCAAATAAAATTACTCAAAAACTGGAACATAAAATTAAATGACTATTATGATGAGTCTTAAAGATTTTTCTCATCATTATACAAAAAAAACAAAAATTGATCAAGAACAATTTAATACTGAAAATATCTGGCTACTTGAGAACCGCAAGTACTAATTTAAATTTGATCTAAATAGAAACATAAAAATCAAATTTCTTATTTTCCAATTTAATTTTAAATATTTTAAATTTTTTAAGAAATACTTAAACCTACACTCATACATGCACTTGTATATAAAATGTAAATCGCTATATTTATTATTTAAATTGAATTCAAATACCCAAAAATTGGGATTATCAATGGTTCAATAAATTATAAAAGTAAAAAACATTTTTCAAATTTTCCAAATAGACAAAAATATTATTGTTGAAATATCAAGGACGCGAAATTTTATAATTCTTGTACACATATTTAATATAACAGTATGTCATTATGAATTTAGAAAAAAAAAAAAAAAAACAGAAAATAAATTTTTTTTTCTTTGTTATTCTTATTAAAGTTCAAAAACGTAGAAATAATGCCTAATTTAAGATTATTTTGAATAAGATTTTTTCATCCAAATATTTAAATTATAATTCTTTTCAATTTCCGATTCTTATATTTTTCCTTTTCTCAAAATTCCTTATAAAAATCAGAAAAATATAAAAATATTTTTTTAAAAAAAAAATTTTATGAAAAAAATAAAATTGTAAATCACGGTTACAAAAATTCCTATATAATTTAAATTTTCCTTTCTCATTATGATTTTATTTAAAAAGAAAATAGAAATTGAGAGGCCTATACAATAAAATTCTATAAAAAAAAAAATTAAATTCATTCAATTTAAAATGAATTTGTTTTTCTCATTTTAAAATTACTTTACAGTTGATTACCATTAGTTATCCCGGGCTTCACCCTCCTCCGCCTCCATGTTCCATTTGCATATTCAAATGGTTTTTAGGTTTTATTCAATTTTTGCAATGTAATATTATTTTTATTTTTCTATAACATCTCTCTATACCGACAGTAATTTGTCTATTGAATAAATGATGGGAAAGAAAAAGAAACAAAACAAAAAAAATCATAACTGTTGCCCCATTTATAAACCAATTTTTCAAATCCTTTTTCTACAACCAAAAAAAATTATCCAAATGGTTTTTTTTTGCCCCCTATTATTGTAATTTTATATGAAACAGAAAAAAAAAAATTAAATCAAAAATTTTTACTCATACAATATTATTCACTCATATTAAAGCATTCACCCAAGAGTGGGTGCAACAGAAAAGGGAAAAGGATTTTTTCATACTCTTATTTTTTTTATATTCAAATTTATTTATTGTATATTTTTAGGCGGGTATTATAATTTAGTTACCTTAAAGTTACATAAATATTACCATTTATTATTATTATAATATAATATTCATAGTTATATATATATACATATATTATTCAAGTTATTATATCTAGAAAAAACAAGAAAACAAAAAATAAATTAACAAAAAATTCACCTGAATACTTGGTAGCAATAAATTTCATTTAAAAAGATAAATTACGCTATTCTTTTAAAAATATTCGGTTGAAAATAAATATTTGAGTTTCAGAAGCAGAGTGGAGTAATTTATTTTTTCTACCTTTTTTTTTTACTAAATATTTCGAACGAGATAGACGATATTATATTACCTATATAAATAGCAAAACTATAACCACTTTAAATATTTTAATTTACAAAATCTTTTATATATAATTTTTACTGACCTTAATGCATACAGTAAGGGAGGTTATGAGATGGCACAAAATTTTGAATGTTGAATTTTCGGTGAGAACGCACTTCTCCATATAATAGGCGAGCATCAGTTAATTATTTTTAGAGAGATGCCAGTCTGTCGGACTGCCGGTTTATCGGTCTGTCGTTCTGTGTGACGCGTGTATCACAAGTTCAGCGGAACTGATTTTGATCAAATTTCATATGTGAGTTTGTTTTTTGGCTATTCCGCGAATTGATCAATATCAGACCTCGGGAACTTGACCTTTTTCCGAACCGATTTTATATATTTGCATAATATATTATAAAGCTTTAAATATTTTGGACAAATTATGGGTCAAAAACTGAACTCGAGGCCGATTTTACATTTTTTACCATATCTAAGGAAGGGATTAATGGAATTTCTTGAAATTTGATATTTGAGTTCTGGTTGTTACCCAAACTTGCTGGTGAACTTTTTAAGGAATTCAAAAATGGCAAAAAGCGAAATTCTACTAAAATCTTACTAATTTCTTTAAATTTTAACAATTTCATCAAACTACGACATTATACAAATTGCGGTCGGGAATGTGCTGACCATATAAGATTTTTTTTAGATTATTTAAATTAGGGTATTTTAATGTATAAAAATTAAGTTAAAATTGAGGTTAAAAATTATTTTATAATAATTATTTTCAAATTTTGCGAACATGTTCGGACTAGATAATATATTTAAATTTTGTAAATTTAATAATATTTTGATTTTGATTTTGAAATCTTTTTGAAAAAAAAAAAAACAAATATTTATGAGCACCAATTTTTATTAAAAATTATGAATCCAAACCAAATATGGAACCAGTTATACAATTCCGGAAAACTTTCAAACTACTTCCTTATTCCAGTCCACTTTTCTTACAAATTATTTCTTCATAACCCTTTAAGTGAATTTTCTTTTAAATATGAAAAAAAATCTAATTTTGTAAATTAAAATAAATTATAAGGAAATTGGAAGTAGTAAAGTTAATAAAAAAATTGGAGTAACAAGGTTTTGTAAACCCCAATTTGCTTAAACATAATCTGCTAATTTTTATACCCGTACGAAAGTATGTTTGAAGGGTATACTAAATTTGCCTAATCGTTTGTAACGTTAAGAAATAATGGTCTTAGATATAGACTAGAGTGTATGTTTTTGACCAGCGTCGAATTCTAAGTCGATTTAGCTTCGTCTGTCCGTCCGTCCCTCCGTCCCAACGATAACTCAGAAATTAATTGAGCTAAGTTCACCAAATTTTCACAAATGATTTATAATGATAAATGCCAGAACTCTATTTAAATTTAATATGATTTGGGTACTGGTTCGGGTAGCTGCCATAGAACTTCAAAATATATTCCGCTATATCTCAGAAATTGTACAATCTGTGACATCAAAATTTCACACAAACGAATATATTAATAGGGCCAATGTGTTTGATAAAAGTCGTTGAAAATGCTTGGCTCCTTCTGGCAGCTGCCATACAACTTCAATAGTAGTTTGGCACACACAGTATTTTGAAAAACACAGTACTGAAATTTTTCATAAATTAATATGGTAATATGGCAACTTAAGGTCATAGTCTCTCCCATAGTCAGCTATGACGTATTTATTATCACATAGGATAACAAATTCGTACGGATATCACAGAGTTGACACGAACTCTCGTTTTTATTTAAAACATAATTAGATACGACATCGAAGTCCTGTAATATTAAAAGTAAACTTCAATTTTTAAAAATTTCCTAATTAATATTGTGGTCTCATTATATTTGGGAAACGAACCAAATTTTTTTTTGTAATTTAAAAATTATTCGATCAAACACAAAAATTTATTTTTATTTTCTAATTCTCCAATCCAATTATCATGTACAAACTATAAGTTTTTCCGAAATAACGGAATATTGTTATTATTCTTTACTATTAAAAATATTAACAAAATGAATTTTTAATTATGAAATTATGAAAATTAAATTTTTATTTTTAAAAGCGAAAAATGTAACAAAATATTTTTGAAAAACCAAAAAAAAAAAGTAAATAAATAAACAGGTAACAATTATTTTATTTTCTGTAAATAATATCATGAATTCATCAAGCTTCATTTTCAAAAAAAAAAATACCTACATAGCTACATACTAACATACAAATTCAATGTTTTTTGTTTATTGCTTTAAATTTCATCTTAAATTCCTTACACTGAAAACAGCCCCAGCAAAAAATGAAATAAAAAAAAAATATAAACCAGAAAAATAAAAAAAAAATAAAAATAATAAAAATTCTTGAATGAAATATGACTAAATAAAGTGAAAATGTACCCTAAAAACAAAATACCGTAAAAAACGAGAAAATACCGTGTCAACTCTGAGATGTCCTTTCTAGTAAATGATTTTAAATGTCTGAGATTATACAGAATTTCATTACTACAGCTTCCATATATTTCTGAGATAATTTATTTGGCTATAGTCAAACTAGAATATTTGGCGAACAATTTAAATAGGGTTCTGGTGATTACTGTAATAAATCATTTGTGCAAATTTGGTGAGATTATCTCAATTACAGACAGACAAACAGTGTTAAATCGACTCAGAATTCTACACAGATCAAAAACATATATTTGAGTCTATATCTCAGACCAGTATTTTTCTTAGAGTTACAAAAGATAATGCAAATTTAGTATACGCTTCGAACATACGCTCGTACAGGTATAAAAATATAATTTGAAAAAATTTATATTTCAGATGAAAGAGAAAAAATTAAGTTATTTTTTGTTTACTGGCAACAATGTCTTTACAAAAAATATTATATAAATATTCTGTGTATGTAAGTGCTGTTATAGGTGGGTTTGTAGGTAACCTGGGTAAAACATTTAAATTGTAATCAACTCTTTGAAAGTTAAAAATTTTTTTAAAAAGAGTGAGTTATGCATGAAATAAATTGTTTCTATATAAAATTCACCATTTTTCTCTCTCTCTCTGAGATTTCACATTTTTGTTGTCCTCCTTCTCATATTCCTTCATATATAAAAATCAACATAATTTGCTTTTAGCAAGAGTATATTGCAAAAAGGTAATTATTAAAGGTAGATATATACAAACGTTATAAAACAGGGTATATGAAAAAATAAATATTATAAAACAGTAAATATAAAATTGTAACTTAATTTTCATTTAAAAAATTGAAATGAAAATAGAAAAGTTGTAATTTCCATTAAAATTCTTTTAACATTTCAAAAAAAAAAAGGATTCATTTTTAGCTTTTTCTTTTTGTTATTGTGCTCTGAATGAATGTTGACTGTTTTCATACATAAATATCGTGTATCCTACACATAATTATACTTTGTATAATATTAATAAAAGTACCTAAAGTAAAAGTAAAATTCAACTAAGTGGAAATCAAGTGAAAATATGCATTAAAGGTTAAAATGTTAGAAATGATTTATGTAAGTTACGGTAAAAAATTTTTATAGTAACTTTTCCTTTTAGAAAGAAATAAAATGGTAAATTTTAACATAGTGAAATTTTACAAAATAAATAAAAATACAAAATAAAAGGAAATTAAATAACACAATAATTTTAAATTCAATCACAGGTAAATAACTAAAAAAAAAAAATTTACATTGTGATATTTTAATTCTTTAATCAAATAGATTTAAAAAAAAAACAAGAAGAGATCCTTGCACACAAAATAAACAAAAACCAAAAAAAAAAAAGGGAAAAATCAACAAATTAATCTTATAATGTTGACAACATCATTTAAATTATTCATTGCGAAGACACCCTGAAAAATCCTGACAGATTTTAGTGAAAAGGTAATCATTTTTTTTTCTTTTTGCATTCATTACTTTAATGAAATTCCTTGTCAAAATTTAAATGTTTTTGCCGCCAAAAAAAATGTATATTTTTAGGGTGTAGACAGGAGCATATACAAATAGTTCCCATATTTTGCTATAAAATTTAATTTGTATTAGTAAGTATTTCGCATAGTACCAGTTTGCTTGCGTACATATAGGCGGAGAAGAAATTCTAATTTCAAATAGAATACGAGTACAAGCAATTAAGTACTTCCCGAGATTAAAGTGTTTTTGAATAGAATTGCAAATGTCGCAAACTGAACAAATCATCATTGCCATATAAATAATGGTGTCTTTATTTTTGAATTATTTCTCGACTTTCTTTAACAATCTCTGCACCTAATTGAGAATATTTCAATATTTTCGATTATACATACAATCTGATTTCTGCTATTAAATGGCACAATTAACTCAATTCTGCTGCTATTAAATGGTTGGTCTTTTCACATCTTAAAATTTCAAATTGAATTAAGTGTTGTTTCCGCATCCTTAAAATTAATTTAATATTTAAAATATTTACTGCTCAATTCATCTACGATTTACGTTCATGTAAATAAAAACCAATTAAATAGCTTCAGAGTACTCCAAATTTTTTCTTTCTAAATTCATTGAATTTTTCCCAGATTTTCCAAACAAATTTTATTGACATTCTGCTAAAAATATTTTTCAACTTTTGATCCACCATAACAAAATAGTTTTTATCATTTTCAGAATTTAATATTAAATGAGTTTCAGCTCTTTAAAATATTTTTTTTCTAACAAATAAAAAATAAATAACATTAAACATGAACTATTTTTATTTTTAAATAAATAAATTTAATTTTCATTTTAACTAAGTCAATATTCCCAAAGTATTTCAACTAAAAAAAAAAAAATTCCAAAAAATATTCCCAAAGTATTTTGTGGGTATTCTCTTTTACAATCCCAGACAAATAAAAATTTTTATTATGGAAGAAATAAAAAGAAAACACGGAAAACAAAATAAAATAAAAAATTTTGAAGAAAGGCTCTAATGGGTCAAGAAAAATAAAAAATAAAAAAATTTTTTTTTTTAATTAATATTTTTGTTGCAAAATTTTTTCGGTCCAAAAGAAAGAAAAAGAGAATTCAAAAAGATTTCAGCTCTATATAAATAAAAAGTACGGCAGTTAATATTCGAGAAATATTTTTGTTTAATATTTCAATTTTATTATGCTTACATTTTGCGGTTTAATTTCAATTTGAATCTGAACAGATGCTCACATTGTAAGATTATAAATTTAAAAAATAATTTCTCAAAAAAAATGTGAAATGGTTTTATAAAACCGAGACATTGTTTTAAAGTATAATATAGAAGGTATTATAAAGGTATTATAATTATAACGTTAGTTATTTTTCACTCTTCATTTAAGTAAATCTGCCCGATGTTGCAGTAGTTAAGGCACCAACCTTTTATCAGAACAATCCCGGGCTCAAACCATTATACAAGTTATAGAAGCATAACCAATAATTTATAAAATTAATATCCAATACTAGATATATAAAAAAAATATCTAATATTAGTATAAATCCTAATAATATAACCTTATAAATAATAATAAAAAAATATTTATATCATATGATTGAATGAAAGCCTTTAAACTGATATTTGACAATCATTGTGTGGCGTAGTTAATTGTCATGGTTTTCATCATCTCGCAAAGAAAAATCATTCATGACACGTTTTGCAAGGATAATATATGGCAGGAGAAAAAGTGTAACCATCTGGCGGATAGCTGCAGTAATCTAGTCAGCTAACCAGTGAAAATACAAAATCATTCAAAAAACTAAGACGGGGTCTCGGATATCGACTGATCACACGGTATAGAATTCTATGGAGAAGCTTTCTGGAAGGACTATGCTCCGAAGGAGAGTGATATAGGAAAAAAAACAAAAATTCAAAAAATAGTAGCATAAAAGAAAAGTGACAAAATGAAACAGTAACATTAGAATGAGAGATGAGAGTTGAATAACCGAAATAACCTAAAATTAATAATAAAAAATCTTCTTCTTCCAGCACCTTCCTCTGTTTCTTTCTGAGATGGAAAAAGAAATTTCAAAAATTAGAAAAACAAGCAATAAGAATTATCATTGCGCTGGTTAGTTACTATGTAAGTGAATTCATGGCCAATTTTATAAAATTTTAAATATATTCTGATGATCCTGAGTATTGAATATAGAGCATTGAGTTTCCACATTCAAATTATTAAAAATAAGTTAACTTTTTTGTGTATTTTGAAAAATTAAAAATGTTTCAGGAAAATTTTTATCATCGGAAACAGCAATGAAAAATAAAAAATATTTTGAATAATTTAATTTACACAAGAATGACCACAAATTATTTTATTAATTTCAGACAAAACTTGAATTTGTTTTTTGTTATATGTTTTATTTATAGTGTGGTGCATTCTATGAAATAATCTCGAAAATTTCTGTATTAAATTTTCATTAAATTTTTATTTTTTTACTGAATAAAATCTAAACAAAAAAAAATTTTTTTTAAACCAAAATATCCTTTAGATTTTTGGTTCTATTTTTAAACCAAATTTTTTATTATTATGTTGTTTGCATGTAATATGCCACTATTTTTTATAATTCTATTTTTCCTGAGTGTATAAATTCATTACGGTATAGTAAATAAATTTTATTTTTCTTGGTATAAAAGAATAATTAAGTTTGTTTCTCTTCTCAAACTCTCTTTCATTACAAATGTTTTGACAAACAACACAAGAGAAATTTCAAGCTCGAAAAATTATTCGCTATACTAGTTTTTATAAAGAAATTTTTAAGCCACAAATGTTAACTTGATATTTTTTTACATTCACTTTCCGTTTCTCTTAAAAACCGTTAATATTCAACGTATCTAAATAGTATATAAGTATTTTTGAAACTCACGAATTGCACATTTCCATCAACTTTTTATACAGATGTCATAAATATATAAGTAATACGTTTAATCTCTTTTACCAACAAGGCTCCCAATATTAGCAAATTATTCCGAAAATTTAATATTATAATCGGAACTGCTACAATTTTTTTAATTTAATCATGCTTTAAAATGAGCTTTAAGTAAGGACCTTCTGTTATAAAATTGATTTTTATAAGATAAATGTGTTCTAATTTAACTTTGTTTCTTTCTTAAGAGGCTTTTTTCCTAATTTACCTTATTAATTTTTAATTTTGTTTTTTCGTAGAGCATTTCATTATTTAGGGTCAAGAACTCTTTTTTTTTTTTTTCTTGCTGTTATACCTACTGGAATTTATTCTTTTTCCTTATTTACATAACACTATCCTAAACATAACAAAAAAAAAAAAACATAAAAAAATTTTATGGGAATATTTAAAAATGCAAAAGTAATTTAGCACAGAAAAAAAAAAAAAAAAAAACATTAAAAGTGTTGAACAAACACCTTAGGTGAATTTTACAACTAAAAATTTTTTAGAAAGGTTAAAAATAAAATCCTTTTTGTAAAAAATATTTTATTTCTTTCTATAAATGAGGGAAAAAAATAAGGAAAAATTTATTATAGTATCTTATGGTTCTCTAAAGAATTTAATTGTTCTATAGGTTTGTGTTTTATTTGGGAATGCCCTTGAAATACCAAAAATTCTTTTATTCAGAAATTTCAGTTTATTTTTTATTTTACGAAATTTCTGGCTAAAATTCTAATTCAGTCCTAAAATATATGAATTCTAAAAATGTAGAATAAACTGAAACTGTACAAATGGACACCTAAATACTAGTTTGATCTAAGCTCTATTTTTTAATTTTTTAATTTAAAATATAGTTGATCCAACAGCAGTATTATACGTAACATTGTAGAACGCGGTCTTTCAGAATATTTTAGTCAATTTTCATTAAACATATTTATATTTGAAAACGGCTGTACCAATATTGTTTCATATTCACTATTTTTATTCCATTTCCATCATTCCACACTATCGCGTAACGTCTTGTTTTTCTTGTAAAATGCAAGTGTTTTAATATACAGTTGATTACTAAACTAATTGCTTAACAAAAAAAAAATTTAAATGCTCTGATGTTACATGTTTTTGTCGTTGAAGCTTACTTTTTTTTTTGAAAGAGCAGATTCTTAACTCATAATACTCAAATTTTATTAAAAAATTAAATGTTAATATTTGGTTCTTTCTCAATTTAAAATTGAGAAAAATTTTTTTTCTCCCATTACATCAATTTGTTTATTTCCACGATCATTTCCCTTTAATTTTCAATTTTCCGTGAGAAAATTCTGAATGGATTTGTTTGACAACCCTCTGGTTATATATTGGACTATTATAAAAGGTTCTACTTTTACTCAATTTTTAATTTTTTTTTTTATTCTACATTCAAAAATTACATTAAAATGTGAAAAATATAGAAGCGAGTAGAAAAAAAGCAGTATTTTTACTCTACAAAAATAAAGAAACGAAAAAAAAAAATGCAATTCTCTTTCTTTTTATTTAAATTTCAGCTACAGAACAAACGATCTGGAAACCAATTAAAAACCAATTAAAACTTTACTATACATTTGAATTGGCATTTTAACCACGATATTGTACACATACCGTAATATAACAGTTATACAATAAATTACTTAATTTTTTAATTAAAGACAAAGGAAAAATGTGTATATAAAGATGAAGGGAAAAAATCAAAATGAAAACTGTAAATTTTTTCGATGATTTTTCGTTTCTTCTCATTTTAATTTAAAGTTCTGTTAAACTGTCAAAAATTAGCAATCAGTTTTAAGAATACAATTAAAAGCATAAAAATTACTTGTTTAACAAGTACTTACGATGGGGTTACTTGCATATTATTTCTATGGTTTCTTTGATTTTAGTAGCTTTTTTTTCTTTTTTACGAAAAGTGGAGACTCAAACCGAGGAAGATAGTTTTAATAATATCCTTAAAATAGAGTAAGTTATTTACCAAGAATTTCTACTCCTTTTAATGCAATTTTAAATGAAAATGAAAGGAAATCAGTTGAAGAAGAATTATAGTACGAAAACAATTCTAAGAAACAAAGTTGTGAAACATTGTAGTAGTACAAGACGTTAAGAAAAAATTGATTTTCTTCGGATGCTATGAAAGAATAGAAGATTAATGAAATTTTTAATTTAAAGTTCAAAGAATTGGACTTTGTCCGAAGCAATTAGGTAGAATAAGAGAATAACAGAACTAGAAAGAGAACGCATAGTTTTCATTTTAATAAACGCAAAAGAAATTTAATGATTCTATTAAAATTTAAAATATCATCTTTATATGACCACAATTATAATATTAGGGATTAACGTAAATTATTTTTCGTTTTTTCGAGTTCAAGAATTTTACGAAAACCAATATAAGTTGAAATATATTACAACTGGTGCTTGCTAATATCAAGTTAATTTTAAAAATTTCACATTTTAATGTAAGTATAATAAAATCTTCGAAAAATTATTATTTTTATAAAATTATTCTTAATTTCTTTCATTAAATTTCTGTAATTGTTAATTTGATGTCCAATTCATTCACTGTATTTTATTTCACGCTTATTTATACGCTTCTTATTTGATTAATATCATATTTAAGGTAGCATGTTGTTAGCACGTGTACCAAGTTATTATATTTCTACGGGTAATAACAAAATAGCAAACAAACATAAATCCTAAGCAAAAGGATAGCAAAAATAATATTAGAAATAAATAAAAAGAAAATGTAAAAAAAAAATGTGGAAATTAGTAAAGAATAATTTTAGTATGAAACGCTCTAAATAATTTTATTTTTTAACAATATTCAGAAAAAAATTTTTTACTTAACGCTATTATGTACAAAATTTACATAATTAACATTAAATTATATTTTCAAGGATATTATATTTTTATTGCTGTCAGAATAATATTTTGCCTTTGATTTAATTTCATTTACCCTAAAAAAATATTGTTGTTAATTACATGATAATTTCAATACACTGAAAAAAATTTTTCAATATACTGAAAATAATTTTTTTTTTATAATTTTTTGCTTCTTTATACGGTTTTCTATTATTTTGTATTCTAAAATAAAAGATCTTCATCATTTCTATTCATATTTCCAGCAGAATTTCAAATTCTGCTTAAAATTTCTTTAATTTTTGATCACAATACAAATTAGTTAATTATATCATAAAATTGAGAAAAGAATTATGAAGAATTTTGTGACACTGTGAACAGAAACGGTGAAGATCTTATATTTTAGAAGACAAAGAAAAAAAAATAAAAATCGTATAAGAAAAAAAAAAATCCAACTTGCTTAAAAAAACTCAGAGCAGCGTGGAATGAACAGGAATCGGCCTTGTGCTGTTATTGGTTTCTTCACTGGACATTGTCCGATAAAATAACACTCGCACAATCTGGGAAGGTCGGACTCTTTTTTTAAGGTATATTCTGGATGGCGAGTAGACGGTCATACATATTCTGTATACGTGTCGTGCTCTGGCTGTCAAGAGGTCCAGGAAAGGAAAAGGAAAGGAATTCCTTTGTCTACTACTATTAACCATACATAAATTTAAAAAATTTATTCAATAATTCATTTAATTAATGAACAATTGCTCAGTAACCTAACACACTGACCAAAATAAAAGCACAAGCACGAAATCACTTCATTAAATTATTTAACTTTAGCATATCAAATACCAATAAAATATGAAATATGAAAAAAAAAACTGAAAATATACCCAACACTTTATTTATATTTAATCCTGAATTAAATAACATTTCTATATGAGTGTTTATAAACAACACTTTCCTATACACAACTTTAATAAATAAAAATACAATGTATACAATAAGTATTTCTATTTCATTCGAAAATAATTTTAATGTCTTATTGACTTTTATGCTATTTAAATATCTATTTTTTCATGAAAACTTGAAACAAAAAAAAATTATAGAAAATATTATCATAGTTATAAGATTGTTATCGCTATATGGCCGTCACTTTAATAAATACTTATCTATACAAAAATAATTTACATTATTATATAAATAGTTATTATGTATTATAATATAGCATATTGTCCTTTTAAGGTCCTTAATGTTTCTATTTCCTTTTGCATATCAATTTGAAAAAAAAAAAAATGAAATTTTCTCTTGAATATTCCGATAGGTTTTATTTCTTTGCTTTGTTTTCTTGCTGTTTTTTTTTTATAATATTCTTTTACAGCTCTCTTTCACTCTCCCTCTCGACTTACTTCACAATTCTTTAGAGAAACAGAAATGTAAATTGTAACTGTAAGGGGGGGGGGTATACATTCGGTAAAAATAAAGCATAAAGCAATTTTTGAACGACGAAGGAAGCACTTAAAGACAGGAGAGAATATTGTGTAAAAAGAGAAATCGAAAATGAATATCTTTTCTGGTGGTTTTCTTGGTTATCCACATTTTGACATTTTTTTTTTTTTATATAATTTTTTTACTTTTTGTTGTTTTCCTTTTCCTATCGTGTTTTATTTTCTATCCAATTTTTTTTCCTATATTTTTTCTCTTTGTTTTTCCTTTTCACATAAAATTAACAAACTGGTAAATGGTAAAATTCTGAACTGTTTTTAAAGGATCAAAAAAAAAAAAAAAAATTTTTTTTCCCAACTTTCAAAAATGAACCTAATTTCAATTTTTTATTATTATTCTTTTTGTTTTTATAATTTTTGTATTATTTTGGAACTATGACTTCAAATGAAGTAAGACAAAAAATATTAGGATGAAAATCACTGGCTGAAAATAGATTTAAAAAATATAAATAGGATTTTACAAAATTTTTCAATTTCTCTTAGAGAAAATGTGACAGTCTCTGTTAGGAATATGGGTAATAATTGCTTAAAATTATTAAATTAGTATAAAAGCAATTAGGAACTGAATTAAGCTAGTTGCGAGAAAATTGCATAATATTATGCTAGAGTAAATTAATATTGTTTCAAACAGATCCAAACAGAATTAAAATTTTTCATAAATTATTAAATTTCCACTTGCAAAATTTTAAAATTTGAATTCTTTATATCTTTTGTATTGAATTCTATGCATTAGTTTCAGTCAAATCCATATTTTATCGCTTTGTACAATTAAAATAGTATTAATAAAATTTTGTAAATTTATTGTAATTTTTGTGTAGTCTTAAATTTTCTCTAATACTCAAATTAGTACCTTACATTTCTAATACTCAATTAGTGCCTTACATTTTTATTTAAATTTTGTAAATTTTCAAATTTCAACATTTTCTACAATAGAAATCTTTGTTTCATGCATGTAATTATAAACGAAAAAATTAAATTCATAATACTTATTCAAATATAACATTCACAACTCTATACATTTTGCCAAAATATACATTTTATATGTCTAGTACATAACGTATATATAACAAATATATATATATGTATACATATTTGTTTCATATTTGAAGGACATCAAGGACGTGATAATAGCAAACTCTATAGACCAGAACTAAGTAGCACAACTAACAGAAAAAAATGAATTTGAAAGTAAGAAATTGAACATTTAGGGTTTCCTTTGTTACACAAAAAAAAATTCTCATTTTTTTTTTATTTTCCTAGTTGTTTTTTTTTGTCTTTTTGACTTTATTAATTTGAAACAAATTTCCTGTCATTATATATAATAGCAAAAAAGGAATATATACTATTAAAATATCTATACTTAGGTACCACATTCCACATTTATTCACATAAACACATATACATATACAAAGAGAATACTGAAAAAATCATAAGAATGTCATGATTTCATTAAAAATTTTTAAATTTATTAATGATATTAATGTACGTAAGAATTGGAAAATTTATTTTATAGTTTTGAGAATTACACGCTTTTTAAATAATTGGAAAAATAATTGTTGAAGTGGAACAAAATATTACTATTATTGGAACCATTTAAAATGAAAACAGGAATAAAATGTCTTCATTTGAGGCTTAAATCAATAAATTTTCTTCAATACTCGTATGTTTAACGATATTTAAATAGTAGACTAAAATTAAATAGCGAAAAGTTTTGAATTTTAAAAATTTTTCAGTGTAGTTGAAAAATTAATTAAAATTATAGATTATTATCTGCTTAAGCCAAGTATATTAAGTACCAATATTAATTATTATTCTCGAAATTTATTGTATAGTAGAGAAGTTAAGGCAACACTAATTTTCGATTTTCATTTAATATCTATTTCAAAATTTTTTTGTTAATGAATTTTATTAAAGACAAATTATACGAATACTGTTTAGTAGCTATGTATATATAAGATTTCCCTATTCTTATGAATTTTATTAACTTGCTTAGTTCTATACTTCAAAGAATTCAACAACAAATGATTATATAAGGATTGTAAATTAAATAAGATATTTTAAATCTTACGAATCATGCATTTAAGTCCAAAAAAAGCGGATATGGATCAAAATTGCACTGGAGCTTTTTTACTTAACTTCCGATCCGCTTGTCGAATTTGAATAAAACTATATAGTCAAACCCAATCAAATGGTAGAAATTTATTTTTTTATTTAACTCAAGTCTATCAAATAAAATAACAAGAAGCGAATTTAGTTATAACTCTATGTCTAACAAAATGTTTTAGATGTAAGAAAAATATAATTAATATGTATTACATTTGTGGCTACACCAAATGCCCATAAATATAAGCAATATTTTTATATGTTAAATATTCTCGTAAAATATGAAATTTTTCAATAAATTTTCTTTGTTAAGTAAAATTATAGCATTTAAAAGGTTTCAACGAACATTTTAAAAATTAATCCAAAATAAAAATTAAATTACAAAATTAATTAAAAAATATTACAAATTTTTTATATTAATTTTTCATTTTAGTTAAACTCTTAAAACTATAATAAACCTACTGACAAAAATTTAGGAAATCTCATCAAGCAATTTTGAAACAATTTTGAAATAAGTTGTTTCTGAACTTCAAATGTGATTTTCTCGATTCCAAAGTTGTGTTGTATGGATCGAAATAGCAAACATATGTAGGATCAAAATTAATTCTTTCATAAAATAAAATAAGAAATGAAATTATTTTTAAATGAAATTTTTAAACTCTAAAATCCGTTTTTTCCAGAATATGAAATTTAATTTTAATAATTTTAATATTTTTAATAATAGTTGTATTTTACAACCACCATTTTATCTTAATTTTTTTTATTTTTTTAAAAGAAGTTTTGACACAAGTTACGTTATTCTTTCGCATATCTATAGCTGAAAAAAAATAGACCAAATTGATCAATTTAATTTTAAAATTGATCTATATTTCATTCGTTTAAATTACGTTTATGAAAAAAAAATTCAAGAATATTGAAAAAAATTATATTTTATTTCAAAATATTTGAAAACCAATTATTATAAAATACAATGCATATACATACATAGGTAATATAAAGAGAATTGAAAGAAAAAACAAAAAGTCAAAAATACTAGTAACACTGTCAATACGTTAAAAAAAATTTTAATAAACTTATAAATAAAAACGAGAATAGACATAGTTGACCGTGTCAACTCTGTTATACCCATACGAATATGTGATTTTCAATGTCGGAGACAATCAATACATAGTTTTATACAACCTCTTACTCCCTTACTATATAAGGAAGTTACCATATAAACCCATGCAATCAAAAAATGATTTACTAAAAATGATGGTCATATTACCAAATTCGCCTATTAAAAATTTCAGCTTTGTAGCTTTAATAGTTTCTGAGCTATGAACAAATTGCTTATGAGATTGTACGGCACATATCAGAAGCAATCGAGAAATTTCAACGACTTTTATCAAACATGTAACTCCCCTCACAATATATATATATATATATATTTGTTTGTGCAAATTTTCAAAAGTTCACGTTGAATTTTCTAAGATGAAATATCTGAAATTGTATGGCAGATACCCAAACTAGTTGCCTCGATCATATCTAATTTAAAAACGGCTGTGGAACTTACTATTTTATATCATTTCTGAAAATTTGGCGAGTTCAGCTCAATTAGTTTTTGAGTTGTCGCTGGGACGGACGGACAGAAATGGTTAAATCACCTCAGAATTCGTTGCTGATTAAAAATATATACTTGAGTCTATATTCCATAACATTATTTCTTAACGTTACAAACGGTGAGACAAATTTAGTACACCATTCGCACATACATTTATACGGGTATAAAAATTCAAATTGATGACTGATTTTTTTTTTAAAAGATTTCACCTTTTTTTGTCGAAAAATGAAAATGATTTAAAAATACCTGTGTAACCTTTCTGTTTGAAAATATTTTCCAGAATATCTTGTTAACTCAATCATCAACAATCTTTAATCATTTTTGAATTTTATTCGATTTAAGTGACACAAAAAACAAAAGGGACAAAAAAAATGTAACTGTTATATAGTATCGATAATTACAGAAAGAAAACTTTACAGAGCCAAAAAAAAAAAAAGAGAAGAGAAAAATTAATAAATTTTAACTTAATTGCGAATATTCCTTGTTTTTTTTTTTCATCTACTTTTCAATTGTAATTTGATCAAAGTTGATTTAATATCGGAAGAGAAGAAAAATATTTTCCAATTTTTTTTTTCTCTTGGGTTTTTTCTATAGTAATCTTCTGAATAAAAAATGTTAACTTTTTACAATCAACGTATTTGATTGACAACTTGACGATAATAGAGACGCCAAACATTAAATTCGTATGTTATCCTTTTTACTCATCTTTTTTTAATTCATCAGGATATATAATATAGGAATGTATACAAAAATGTATAAGGGCTACGCTTAATACCTAGATAGTATATAAAAGATTTATGTCATTATATAAGTGTATGTGTGTGTATGTGTGTGTAGATAAAGCTGTAATTAGTGTATTGCACTGAAAAAAAAGATCACTATTTTCGTAGCCAAAAAACATAACTACAACTTTATATCTGAATTTGCTAAAAAAAGTAACAAAATTAACAATATTTCTGCCTCCATATTAAATGCATATTTATTCTGCAGTGATATACATAGCTGGCTTGTGACATGTAAAATGTAGCTAGATTTTATGACTATATTTTTAATTGACCTTCTGAGATTCTTCATGTGTACAAGGCAAACAAAACATTTCTAAAATTACTGCGGAACATTAATAATTTAGCTAAAAATTATGACTGTTTCTGCAATAGAGCATATTCAGTTACAAGTCTCACTATTTGTTTGTGTAGTAATAAAAAATTGCTGTAATAGCTAAAACATATGCTGACATTTTGGTCTTTTATATAGCTATCTTTTCCTATATGCAAAATCTAGAAAGAAAATGCCATATTAAATTTGAAGTATTATTTATTACAACAACTATTTTCTCATTTTACTGAATTATCATGCGTAAGAAGTGTAGTTCAAATATTTCGATTGGAGTATACGCAAGGAGAAATTAAAAGTGAAAATTAAGGTGAAAAAAACAAATTTTAAATAAAAATTAAAGACCGTAAAAATGGATAATTTTTTAAAAAATATTTTGGAAGAATAGGGACTTAGCTCATTAAAACCTATTTTTGAAGGTAAGTAAATAGAATTTACAAATTTTAATTAAAAAAAACATATCATTAAACAGAAGGTGAATATGAGTATGGAGTTATTAATTGAACATACTTCAGCTTTAATTACAGCTGAGACAATTATATTTTTTGTGATTCTGTAAAAAACATGGCCGTAAAAGCTAAAATAAAATGCTGGTAATATATTCGATTATTACCATTTGTTCTTTTATCAAATTCTCGAAATAAAATGTAACATTCTATTGTAGTGATAAACATGACAGCAATTGTTTAAATTGTTGCAAATACAAGTAAATGTTAATAATATCGTTCTTTTTTTATCCAAAAATATATAAAGGTTAGATCAGATTTTTAGTTTTCATAGAATCAGAAACATAAGCGGACATGTTTATAGTGCGCAATAACATTTTACTTTAAAAAAATATTAAGAAATTTTAAAATACAAGTATTATTTTTTTTTTATATAATTTAATTTATGTTTTATAACAGTATAGTGAAAGTTCAACATGGTAACATATTTTTACTATTACAAAATTACGAAATATACTATTAAAAATATTATTTCTTTTTCATAAAAGTGCTTCTCGAAATTATTAGAAGAAGAGTTGAACCAAGAAGCTTTCAAGAGCTTGGAATATCGAGGAGTCTTACATTTAATTAAAAAACAAGCAATAGGAGCAACATTTTGGGCTAAGTTCGTTTAAAAATATAAAAACATGCAGGTGAAAACAAATATTCCGTTGATTGAATTAAATTTCTTTATAAGTAATTAATTTAAAATGTATATTATGTTTCAGTATCCAACGCCACCAGCAGGAAGATTCGGAAAATACTTACGCAACTGAAATAGTAGAAAGCGATAGTGTTACAATATAAAATTTTTTGTCAACAAATAGTTGCAATATAACTTTGCCCATCAAGAATTTGTGCTCTTGCATGACACATCAACGTCATCTTTGCTAATTTTGGATTTATCAAGCTCAGCGCTTTGCGGAAAGTTTTTAAAACACAAACATAATTAAGCAAAACTCTCACTTAAATAGGTAATTCATATTTATAAGGATTATTGTTTAAGGAAAGAATGAAAAATATTAAATAACCAAATAATTTGATTCTATGAAATGTCTATTTTGTGTACCAATAAAAATTTAATGATAAACCAAAGGTTATTGTTAGTTTCACTTCTTTTAGTTATAATAAATTTCAGAACAGTCCATTTCATTTAAGTAATAGAGCTATATTACATTGCTTTCGTAAGGATAATTAATTGTAAAAGTAGTAAAAATTTAACTCTGTATATGCAAAAATCCCTAATTGAAACATACCTAATAGGTTGCTAAAAGAGCCACATTAGATTGGTATTAATGATTTAAATAATTGTAAATACAACAAAATTTTATTGTTGCATTTGCAATAATCCCTAACTGCAGTATTCATAATATATAGGCACTAGAGCCAAATTACGTTATCATAAATAAAATAAATAATTATAGGAATTGTAAAATTTTAATTATATAATTGCAAAATCACTAACTGTAATACTAATAACACATATTTGACACAGTAAAGTTACATAGTCTTGAGTGAAATAAATAAGTCCGAAAACAATAAAATTTTACGCTGCATCGACAATAATAAATGGATCTCAGTAATGAAAATGACTTGTATTTTTTAGCAGCATCAGATAAAAAAATAGCCACTAATGTTAATAATTGATTGCGATAAAATATGGCAGAAAATGCTATTTTTTCGCACTATCCCGATTTCTACCAGTTTTTATCTCTAGGAGCATGCAAAACTATAGCAAATGTAGTAATATTTTTTTTTGAGTGTGAAATTGAATTTTTATTTTTTGTTGTATCTTTGTGTAAAATACTTAAAAGATATTATGAGAAAGTAAATTATATTTAATTTTATTGTGAAAAGCACAAAAGAGATAATTATTCAAATTAATTGAAATAAAAAATTCGGTTTAGAAACTATCAATTTTGTTTCCAATAAAAATTTTATAGTAAAAGCCTAATTTCAATTAATCTTTTTTACCTTAAATTTATAAACAACAATAAAATCTCTACATTACCTCATAATGGCCCCTCCATTTTAAATTTGTTTCGGCTACCATTGAATTCCAATTTATCAGATAATCAAATAATCCTTTCTGTACCCATCCTATTCAAACCTGCATTTATGTATTTCATATAGGTTTTAAAATTCTATTCTTACTTTAAGCATCTTAGATTAAAATTATTTTTCTTTCATACACATATTTAAATTCATATTCAATTTTGCTCTTTCTAACTCTTGAGGCTTACCATATATTCAATATTTAATGAAAAATTTAATATTGATGACTATAATTATAGTAATATGCTATTCTCATATAAAAACTTCTTAAAAATAAAACGTATTTCCTTTATTACTGCCCTAATAGTAATATTATAATCTTATACGTCTTAATATAACTATATATTAGAATATAATTTTTTAATAGGAGAATAAAATATATAGAAAAATTTTTTCTTTTCGAGAAATAATAAGAAATTATCGTTATGATTATATCAAGGATTTATATGGTATTTTATAAGATTATTAAATATAATATTTTAAGGTCAATGGTCAATAATTTCATTTAGAATGAGTCGGAAAGAGGTCATGTGCACACGAAGATATCAATTTTTTTTTTCTTTAATTTTCTTCAGCTCATCAATATTAGTTATAGATAATGGTACATACATATTATATGGATGTATTGAAAGAATACATTGAAAGAATATACTCTTTAAATTAAGGACTTTCTTTTATGAAATTTAAATTCAAAATTAACTTAAAATAGATTTAATTTTATTAACTTTAAGGTAATAAGTTTTATTTAGTTTATTATGTTAGTTCTGATTCTTAGTCTAAATTACAAATCCCCTTCATACTCAATGGTAAAAATTTATTTTTTATTTAACTCAAATCTTATGAAAATACTTGTGAAAAGTGACATTATTTAGAAATTAGTCATTTTAATAATAAAATAATAAGAAGCGAATTTAGTTAACTCTATTATACAAAATGTTTTAGATGTAACAAAAATGTAATTAATATTTATTGCATTTGTGGGTAAACCAAATGCCCCTAAATATATGCAATATTTTTATATGTTAAATATTCTCGTAGAATATGAAATTTTTCAATAAATTTTCTTTGTTAAGTAAAATTATAGCATATAAAAGGTTTCAACGAACATTTTAAAAATGAATCCAAAATAAAAATTAAATTCCAAAATTAATGCTTAAAGTTTTTTGCTTAATGCTTAAAGTTCACCTACAATCAAAATTTGAAGGAGTAAAGTCTATATGCAATAAAATTTTTTTGAAAATTCAATATTTATGTATAAAATAAAATTATTATTTGTCTTGAATTCTTTTAAAATTCCTAAAGTAATTTTATGGTTGTTAAGCGTTAAAAACAATAATAATTTTCGATTTTCCGAATATTTTAATTAATTTGTACAAATTAATTTAATTTCAATAATAAAATAAATGTTTGTCGCCCAATTTAAATTTATTTTCGAACACTGTTCCTGTATTTGTAAAAGTCTTCAATGCACATAAATTTATTTTCTTTATTATTAGATAAAATTATTTTCTTTGATGTTAATTTAAAATTTCAACAGTACTTTACATCTAATTATATTTAAACAAGTATATGAAAAAAATTATTTGGTCTCGATCTAATCCAAACCAAAATTTTACTCTTTGAAGCAAATGTTTACTCTTCCACTAAAATAAATTCACAACATTACAAGAAATTTTCCAAAACAAGTACCTTTACGAAATGAATTTGAGTGAATTTAGATCCAGTGGTAATTAATTTTAAAATTCGTAAAAAAAATCATAGAATATGTTAAAAGAATAAATATAATCTCGAATTATTTAGCAAAATTTCAATTTTAATCTCAAAAAGACAGTATAAAAATTTAAAAGGAAATCTCCTGCCGCCATAACTTTGAATTTCAATTTTTATGACACATTATGAATTATTATAACGCAATGGAATCTAAAATTTAAATAATTTGATAACATATATAAATATTTTTAAAAAGGATCTACCATAAAATTATCTTCTAACAGACTAACATAATATAAAAGAGAAAATGCTCCTATAGCTATGTTAAAAGTCTGAATGTAGGTATTTATATAAAAAGGATCTCAATATCATTATAAAATAAAAGAATTATCGAATGTTCATCATTTAATGAATAAATTTCCATTTTTATTTGGTTTAAATTTTTTCCCATCTGTACATCTCCTCTATATACAAAAACGTGAAGCTGAAAATCAAAGTGAATTAATTTCATTTTAGATAGTTTTGCGTTAACAACAAAATGTATTTAAATTTTTTCATTAATGGGATCGGGGTCCTCTAGCCAAAACGAATATGTAATTATAGAATTTAAATATTAAGTAACAAGCTTCGTTCCTAGTACTGTTCCAAAAAATTTTTGAAAATAAGTGCTTATTAGTTTCATTCTGTCCGTCTATGTACCCGTTTACAAAACTTCTACACTTCTGAAGAGAACAAGCTGAATTTAAATATGTACATTGATCTTTACTAGAAAGTTATTTTCGTAGAAGAAAATTTTTACTTATCTGCCCCCTCTCCTCCCTGAGGGTTATATCCCACAAAATACCCTAAAAATGCTATTTTTTAAACTATTTACTGCAGCGAGAGCATAAGCATTTTTCAAACTTTGCAAACGCAGAAAGGTAGTAGCTGGCCTCTACCACGGCATACCATATTTGAACTTTGAAAAAACAAAATTGCCGCTAAAATTTAACGTTATCTCAAATGCGTTTTTTCCAAATTTTTAATATTTTTTTTTCTTCTATACAATCAGTTGTAGGAGTCTGAAATTCTAGCGTCTTTTAGATATTAGTAAATAGTTTATGTCGTTAGAAAGAAATTTTTTTGCCGCATCCACCCCTCCACAAATTATCATCTAAAGAAATTTGTAGCTGTAAGCTTTTCCAAATTTCTATAAATACAGAAATCTAATGGTAAACGCAATGCCGTTACAAAAATATATTTCTCTTTATTGACTCACGCAATTTACTGTTAAATTTTAGCATTATGCTGAAGCCTCTTTAAACGTTTTTTCTTTCATCATCCTAAATTTATGCAATTTTCGAAAAATTTTGTTTTATGAATGAAACTAATTTTAATAATGTTTTAGATTGTTTTTTACAGCAGTATTTTCATTTGATTCAATTTTATTCAAGAAACTTTTGATTTAAGTGTGTACAAAGAAACGGGTCTGATAAGGCAACAATATTACATTGATCTTAAGAATATCATTCTGTTCTCAAAAAGAATCTAATATAAGTTACATTAAAGCAAGTTTGAATAAACAATTTCGTAAAAAATTGCATAAGGATTTCTCATACATCAATGCCTCAATCTTTTATAAAAATCGAAAAAATTATAGTGTTTGATTCTCACTTTCATTATTTAGGAAAAATTTATTATTTAAATTTTCAGAAGTAAAAAATACTACCCTGTACGAATTAAGTAGGTACCCAACAAAATATTTTTATCCTAAAATCATAATAAAAAGGAAAACATTAATTTAATATTGTAACTTATAAATAATATCCTGAACCTAGTCAATGTTATTAAACTTCTTTTATGTATGTATGTAAGTGATATGATAGTTACTATCAATAATTTTAAATCAAAAGGTGGAAAACATTGAACAGTTTTCAAACATTGAACAGCAATTCAAAAGAAATTTATCTGATCCTTATGCTTTCAATATTCTTTTTCATTTTTTTCTTTTTGTTTTTTTTTTTTTTACATCAAAATTCCTTTAGCAATCTATCAGATATTTTTTAATATAATTTGACACCTGTATCTACTATTTTTTTTTTTCTGTCGATATTTTCCTTCATCTTGAGACCTATTCTTCATTTAAGTATAATGTAGAATAACAAAGTATTATTGCATACGGATAATATAGAGAGAAAAATATAGTAAAATATTTTGTACAAAAAACAATTTATTTTCTGAAAAATAAAAAAATATAGGTAAATTTCTAGTAATAAAATTAAGTTTTTTTTTTATTTTTAACAAACTTAGTTGGCATTAAAGAATAAAAGATGAAATATTCTAGGAAAAGGATAATTGAGAAATAAAAGTAAATCATATAAATTGAAAATGTTTAAAAATAAAACTCCTTAACATTTAAATCAATATTACTTATTATATGTATACCTAAATGATTAGTCCTTAGAGTCTTTTGTTGAAACTAGTTCATATGGTGTGAAATCGTTAATAATATTGTTGAAAAAAAAAATTATATTAATTGCCATTTCATTGGAAAATTCGAAAAAAGATATAAGTATAAGAAATTTTTTTGCAATTTCTCTTCTTCTATTAAAAAGTTCACGACATTAATTTGAAACCATTAAAATTTTTTAAGAATATTTGTAAAATTCATTGGAATTTAATTCAACTCTAGACTTCAACCTTAGATGACTTGAAATTTCAAATAATATAGAATTACATGAATTATATCTTTCTGTAAGAATGGACCGTATGCATAGAGAATTTTTTCTGACTATGCTACATTCATTTTAAATCAAAAATTAAAGTCATAAAAGAAAATTTGTCTTGAAATAAATTTTCTTTATAATTTATATAATGCCATTTTTATGTAAAAAACTTAATCGTTCCATGGTAACGAACAATAAATATATTTCTTATAATATTTAATTTTTTTCTTTTTTTTATTTGAAATCTTTATCATAAATCTATAGGATATCCTTATACATGAAAACTTTTAAATTTTTCCTAATAAAATTTAAATAAATTAGCATTATACTTTGTATTTGACTTTTTCAGTTTTATTATATGAAATTTTCCTTAAGATTTTTACTTATGACACTTTTGCTAGATAATATAAAGTAATAGGGTAATACTTAAGCAAATTACATTAGAAAAAATCCACTTAGCGGCACAGCACTGTTCTATTTTTTTACCGAATCTTATTTTTTATGATTTATTTCAAATTTAATAGGATTAATGGTTTTATGAATAAAGTTAGAAAAATTTGAAGTAATTTGAATGTTTTTGACTACAAAATGAAATATCTCTGAATAATGTATTTGAATGGAATAATTAAGAATCCTCAATTATTATTATCGATTATTATTCGAATAATTGATGAGTTTGACAAATTTTAAATTCACGTTTTATAATTAGATTTATAATAGGTTATTACCAAGAAAATTTCAAAATAATCAAATTTTTTTTTTTCAATTTA
Source organism: Condylostylus longicornis (assembly GCF_029603195.1). Classification (NCBI taxonomy): domain Eukaryota; kingdom Metazoa; phylum Arthropoda; class Insecta; order Diptera; family Dolichopodidae; genus Condylostylus; species Condylostylus longicornis. The sequence goes on along the minus strand of NW_026578134.1, from coordinate 482,058 downwards.
CATGTGAAATTTATGGTTTTGGGTGACATGGAAAATTTTATTTTTCTTAAGAAATCCTTTAGCATTTTTGTATAAATGTTAAAATTTTGAATAATAAACAACCACTAAGTAATTCATTTCCAAATAAATGTATTATTTATAAAAAGTGAAATAAAAATTGGAAACTGAAATGTAGGCTGTTTTTACGAAAAAAATGTTATAGTTAAAGAATAATATTTTTCAAAATAAATTTAATAAATATAGATTCATCTAGGGTATCCAAGTAATTATTACATAACCTTGAAAATTATTCAGACTCTTTTTTTTTTTTAATTTCAGACAACAAATTTATTCTTAAGAATTAAATAATTCTGAATAATTTTATGAGAATTCAGTAGAAACATTAATAATTTTCTAAATGATTTCATTTTAATTCAAGGCCATCTATAATTCTAAATCATAGATTCAAAGGTAAGTAAAATTATTAAAAGAAAAACAAAATTAATCGAAAATTATTTTGAAATTATTATTTGATAACTTTGGAATTTAAAAGAAAATAATCAGAAATTTCGATTAATTTTATGGTTATTTTTAAATCAAAAGCTATTTTAATTTAACACCATATCATTGGGGGACTCAAACAAATTTGAAGGGGCTAAAATCAATACCTGCATCTAAAATTAGCCACTATATGAGAATTTTTTTTTTAAAATTAGTTGTCGAATAGCGCAATACATGTGTAAATGGTGTACTTACAAATTAATGATGAAAATTAATTAAATTTTTTGAATGCGTGGGTAAGCGCATAAAAAAAGCAGTATTTGAATTTTATGATGAAATGGAACACATTGCTCAATTTCTAGTCCGATAAATTTTGAAAATATGGAAAAATTTCTATAGCAGATATACAGAACCATAAAATATGAAAATTTATAAAATTTTAATATATTCGGCATCTCTTTATAAAATATTTTCAAAGGTTAATCAAGGATTTAATCTCTAAAATTACAATTTTGAATAAAATTTAATTTCAAAACATAAAAAATTATTCTTAAATTTATTTTATATGCTTTATAATTTTTTCTATGCACCTGTTTTATTTTTGGAATTTTTGAAATTTTGCATACGTACAGGCGATATTTTCTTAAATATTTTTAAATTTTAATTTTAACATCCCCAAAGAATTTCAAATTTAATTACATTAAGCTATGTTTGGATGACTTTAGAAATCAGCAATGTAATAAATTTAGAGAGAAAATAATAATTTAATTGCAATTTTATACTTCTAAAAAAGGATATTACTCTTACTAGCAGAGTAAAATTATTATTATATAAAATCGATTTGCTGTTATTTCTTTATATTTAAATTTCTTAAACAAAACTGTTTATTTATTGTAATTTTTAAATAACCGTAATAATTAATATTAAGTACATAATATTCTACACACACGATATAAAAATATTAATTAAAAATTGCATGTTCTGCAATTACTTACATTATATTTATAGTTTTCCTATATACGTTTACACAACACATACTTGACTTTATTATAATTGTGTCTGTTATCAGTAATCTATACAAAATTGGATTCTTTATATCCTTTAGTATTTATATTTGTTTTATCTTTACTCCATATTTAAAACATATTGCAAATAATGCATAGTAATCAAAGTTCAATATGCTGCCTCCTTATACGTTTAAGTTTAATAAACCTAATTTAAAAATCTAGAGTATTTCTATGTTATCATAATTTCAGAAATCAATATTAAGCTTAAGGAAATATCCTTATTGTTAGAAAACTCTACTTTGTTTTATTATACGTTTTAATGTTTCAATTAGATTATTTTCTAAATATTATAAAAGGAATAATTATTTATTCTGATTTCATTCGGTCTCATATAAAATTCAAGCTCCAACTGCACTACAATTTCATAACAAAGACAGAAATAGTTGTATTGGTAAGAATTTATTTTTTCTTGACTATTTCTATAAATTAAAATTCATCAACAATTTTCATAGAAAACATATGTAAAATTAATTACATATAATAATGTACACCTATATCAATGAAAACATATATGTATGTATGTATAATAATATTAAAAATAAACTTTATAGTTGAGTGAACAGAACAAACAAAAGAATCCTCTGTACCATCAAACTTTCAATAACATATAATTTAAATCTTATAAATAATTTTACTTTCTACTTTTTTGTTTTCATAATAAATATTTCATTTCATGTACATCTTCTATACATTTTCAATCAGTTTTTTGAAATACACACATTATGTACTTATATAATTTGTATGCATATATATATATATATATATATTTTGTATGTACATATTATTATTAAAGGTACCAATACTAATAAAGTTGCACGTTATTTAATATACAATTAATTGAATAAATTCCAGCTGGCATATTTTCTATAAATGTATATGGCAAAGTAATTTCAAATGAAAATATGAAAAAAAAATGAAAGTTAATTATAGAAAATAAATATTTCAAACTTTTTAATTCATACAAGGAAATTTATGTAAATTAAATTATAATCATATAGTTTTGAAAAAATTACAATAAGGAAATTTATATGAAAAATTTTGATATTTTCTAAAATTTAATCAAAAACTGAAATCATAATTATTTTAATTTCAATTGAAATTTTTAATTAAAGAAACATAATTATTTTAATATGATATCTGCAAAGCATTTTAATATTGATTGTTGAATAATATATTATATAAGAAGAATCTACATTAATAAATGTAAAATAACAAGGATTTAACATTGATTATGGCATGAATACATTAAAAATACAAATTCAATAGCAAATATAATTTGAAATTAAAATGAAAACATTATACATTAAATATAATTCGTCTAATATATATCCTCTAAATGTTCATGTATAGAAGAAATAACTTTAAAAAATATTAATCTTTCTTGAAATATTAAAAATTACAAATATCAAATTATTAAGGTCCGGGCAGCTTTTACACAAATATCTAAATATAAAATTCAAAATTATTAAAAACAATTTAATTATTTATAAAATTATAAATATTAATCAATAAATTACGCCAATTATAATACGAAATCACCACATTATTCGCAAATAATATTAGAATTCTATAACCGATAACAATTTTATTTTAGTTTTAAGTATAGTTATAAGTTCTAAGTCAAACAAGGTTTTTTCCCATTTTTCCTTAAAATTGCATATTTCTCAATTAAATAAATGCCAAAATATGTATAAAACATTAAAAATATCTTAGTTGTAAAGACTTTAAAACAGCCTAAACTCTATAAAAACAATAACCAACTATTTTAAGACAAAAATTTGTATATTACTGGAAGATTATAAATAAATAAAAAAAAAAAATAAAAATAAAATATTAGAATACCAAAAATAAGGAAATATATTAAGATTTTCTAATTAAATAACATAAAAATTATCGTACTAATGACCTAAAAAACAGTGATCTCACTTAAAATCATTATCATTAAAGAATAAAATTGAAATTTTTATGAAAAAACTATTTTGTAGTTGAAGAAACAAAAGAAAAGCCTGCAAAATGCAATAAATGCATTCATTTCGCCTAGAAGTATGCAATTTTTTTTATAATTTATTTACCAAGAAAATTATTATTAGAGCCTGAACTGGTACGAATTTTAACTGCCATATATAATTAAAAATAATATTCAATCTAATTAATAACAAAATTCGATCAAATTACAATATTAATTTTGTTTTTAATGCGAAGCACATTCTAATTTGTTGAAAAAAAAAATTTTTTTAATTTTATTTATATATTTAAATTCTTGTTAATTAATTAGTTATATTATAATAAAATTATTCAAATAAAAAAAAAAAATAAATTTATTTTAATGAAATTTATCAAAAAAAAAAAACAATTTTTATGCAATTAATATTTTTTATTTCAAAATTAATTAAAAAATATCTACGGAATTTATTTTTCATTTTAATAATTAAATAAATAAATATGGAGAGAGAATATATTAAAATTTTAATAGTTTGTCACTTGTAGCTGAAAATTAATTATGTTCATTAAACTCTAAAATTTTATTTGATTTTTATCAAATTAAACTAAATATTGAATAAACATAAACACGAACATATTATTATATACATATAATACTCTTTTAATGAAATATTTGTTAATTAATTTTTATATAAAAAATTTAAATTCAATAGAGTTGGTAATTTAATCTTCTGAAATTCTGTAATAACGAGTGCAAAAAAAAAAAATAAAATGAATCCCAAACTTGTTACCATTAAACGGTTTATACAACAAATAATTTTAATTAAATTACTTTATATATGGAATTTATGTGCCCCACATTGTAGTCGAATCAATATTCAATTTCAGTAAATTTTATTGAATTTATTTAAGCAATTTTCTATTGCAACTTGTTATTTTGATATTTATTATAGAATTTTGAGTTTTGAAATTTTAAACCGAATATATTTAACTAATTCATAATTATGCTGCTTAATATATTCTTATCTTCCTCTTCCTCCATTTAAAAATTATGCCTAATCTATTACACGCCCAAAAACGTCATTTTATGTCGGTGTATTTGCTGTGTTAACACAAGAATTATTTTCTTAAATTCAACTGTCACAGGTAATTATAATAAGCTTAATTACTACTTCTAACATACATTGGAATCATAAGGTAGCACATCATATTCACAATATGACTGCTAATATTAGATATTTTTTCCCTATACGATAATTTTTATCAAATTTTTATCAAATGTGAAATCTAAATTTCTTTTCATCAGAAAATATTATTCTTCTCTACTCAACACTAAATATATTCCAATAACTTTAATCCTTAATTTTAACGCATTTTATTATTTTGAAAATAATTATTAAAATTAAAATTTTTAAATAAACATGAAATTCTGTGTTTGTAAGTTTTTAAAACGTTAAAAAATTTTCTTAAAAAGTTCAAAATAACTTTTATCATTAGTATAAAAAAACAAATAAAACTTGCAAAATTTTCCTTTTTCCCATTAGAATATATATATCTATATGTATACAAGAGAAAAAGCAAAATGAATTTCAGTTAAACAAGAAAATATTAATATTTTCTTATAGTTTTTAATTCCTTTTAATAAAATTAAATTTTTCAACAAAATGGCAGAAAAAAACAACATGAGAAATTTAATGAAATTTCATTTTAAGTTAATTGGGCATATACACATAGATAATGTTTACCATTCCGCTTATTTAATGTTAAAGTACTTTTATATTTTGATATATATATATATACATACACATTTATAATGCTATATGCATAAATTTTTTTATACACAAAACGAATGAATAGAAACTATGTATCTAATTTTCAAATAAAATGTTAGTGTCAAGAGGAACCATCATATTAGTCTCCTTTTTTTCTCTTTAAAAAAAAAGGATATTTTTTAAAAAGGAAAAACAAAAATGAAATCACAAAAAATTATATTCATACTAAATCATTCACATAAAATCATTTATATTAAGAAGTGCATAATTTGAAGGTATTATAAATCTCATTTACTACTTTAAATACTCTTAATATATAAATATATTGAATTACGAGGAAATTTTAAGCATTTCCATTCAATATTTAATTCATATGAAAAACAAAATTTGATTTATTTAATATTTTTGAGGAATTTAAGTGATAACTAATGGAAATTTTTGCATATAACTGCAGAACAAATGGATGACACAATCAAAGGAATGGGTTAAAGGCCGAAAAATAAAAAAAAGTTTTCTCCTCGAACTGGGCTCGAATCAGTGACCTACCGCTTTATAGGTGGGTGCTCCACCAACATAGCTACAGAGGTATGAAGAAATTACCGGCAAAATGTTTTTAACATTGCTATATTATATTGTAATCTATATGATTGCTAAATATTGTTTAAAATGAGATGCTACATGCAATCATCGATTTGAAATAGAAGAAGTTAAGTGAATTTCATAGAAAATCTGTAATTACATTGTTCTTAATTTCCTAAATGAAAAAATTTTTACCATTCAAGACATAAACTCTTGTAAATAAAGACATAAATGATTTGTGTCCATAATTGTCATTCCTTTTATTTCAACAATGCGCTGCCTTTCCGAGCATTTTATATTCCATAACATTTTATCTAAGCATAATAATCTTCGTATATTATACAAATTGAGCATAAAATATGAAAAATAATATTTAAAGTGTAAATTTTTACATTAATGTTTCTTAACCTACATCTTCGAAAATATCATATTTTCTGACAATTCTGGGATTATAGTTAACCAAGTCAACTTAAAAAAATTTTCGTTTTACTTTCTTTTTAAGAACTTTAAATACTTCCTATATACATAAAATTATATAAAAGATTGTATGATATTAAATTAAAAAAGAAAATGGGCAAATATTAAGAGAATTTTTCTGAAAATTTCTTATATTTGTACAGAGTCAGAGAATATTGAAAGAAAAAAAAAAACAAAAATGAAAAGAATTTTAGTTTCAAAAATATTTTTTTAGCATTTTTTTATACATAAAATTTCTTTTCTTTTTCTCTTCTTCTTAAAACACGAAAAGAAAAAATAGTTTTATAAAACCCGGGTACTTAAGGAAAACTCCTTTTATGAAAATTTTTTAAGATAAACTTGAATAATGCAAAAGCAAAATATATAAAGAAAAAAAAAAAAGAAAAACAAAGGAAAAAATTCTCCCTTAGAAGAATAAAATAGCAAACTTTTAAAAGAAGTTTTTCACATTTTCCTCTTTTTTTTTATCCTTTTTCATAAAAATTCATGTCTTTACAGTGCAAAGAAATTTTTTTTGAGATAGACATCATTATTAAAAGGATTTCATGTCGGTACCATCGACTATTTTAAACTTGCATAGAAAATTATTTGATTTTGTAAAAAAAAAATTTATTCAATGTAAAAAATTATTAAAAGGTTATTTTCCAATTGAACATAAAATTTTTAAAATATTTTGGCATATTAAGTGCTAATTTTAAAAATAATAACTGCAAAATAAAGTAGATTCGTAAGATTTTTAAATTTTAAAAATTTTAGAACCAGTGCAGGTTAAATTTAAAATATTTTTAGCATTTTATTGCATAAGAAGTTAGAGAGAATTCGTAATAAAAACTTATAGTTCCAATTAAGGCCTCATTTATCTGAAAGGTTGTTTAAACACAATCTGAAAATTATAATATTTCTCTAGAGCTTTTTCAAATAACAATCTATGAGTTAACAAAAATTGTGACTTTTGTCCGGGAAGTGCAAGCTTCTTACGACAAACATATATTTAATAAATTAATAAGTTAAATGTAATTTCTTACTGTAATCAGTGAAATCAATTTATTTTTGGAAGTTTTAAAAACAATATAACTTACAGATTTCAGTCAGATTCGTATTCAAATGTGGAATTTACAGATATGAAAGGTAGCAATTTGAAGTAGTTTATTAATTTTTTTAATTTTTTAAATTAAAAACTCTACTTTTAAGAAAATAATGCAATAATAATGTGTATTGAACATCTACACTTAATTTTTAAGTGAATCAACTTTTAAAACATACACCTGCCTGAAACATTCGGAAAACAGAAGCAATAAAAGACTTTATTATAAAAAAAAGAACAATAAAAAATTTCAATAAAAGTAAAAGTTTAATTTCTTTCAAGATGCTCCTGTTAAAAAATAAAAAAGAAAGGGTAAAGATAAACCATTGACAATATAGGTTAATTGCAACGCCATAAAGAATCACTATAATATTGACTGTATAATTCTTTCACCACTGCCCCCCAAGGGGCGAGGGAGGGGAGGCCACCTCCTCCTTTATAAAAGTTATTCTTTTGATAAAAAGAATTTTTTATTTTTGTATTTATTGAAAAAAAAATTTTTTTTTTTTTGGTTTTCTTAATTGCAAAAAACTAAAAGAACAAGAAGAAAAACAGCTTAAGCAAATAAGATGCAAAATTTTCCTCCTTTATTCAATGGAATTTGTTTTTTTTTTTGTTTTTTCTTATAATGAAAGCAATTATGATTAAAATTGCAATTATTATTTTTAATGATCATTAACAGACCATAAAATATTTTTTATTATGATATTTAAATTAGTTCATAAAAGGTGTTTATAAGTTCATTTTTAAGAATATTAATCCGTAAGTTCATTTAAAGAAAGGAGTGAAGGCAAATAAAGAGTGAAGGCATACTTGTTTTATTGACTTTCTTTGAGTTGTTTAATTTAGAATTAGAATTAGAAATTCAAGATATTTCATTTAGTCAATAATAACGTGGTTTTGTTTTAATTTTCTGTAAATTAACGAAGATTTGAGTTAGATGCTATCAATATTGGATGGAAATATCATTTTTTTTAACTAAACATTTAATAATTTTACAATTAATAAAGTATAATTAAGTCATTAATAAAACAAAATCATAACTACAATAGCTAATTTTAAATTTTTAAATGAAATTACAATATTTGTGAGTAGTTAAAGGAATCAGTAAGTGTAAGGAAACATCATGAAGAAAACATCGATTGTGCGTTCTTATTTTTTAATTCCTTTATAGGAGTTTCCTATACTACCCGATATACATTAATTTCAAATAATTTAAAAATTGCAAATATCCAAATTCAAAAGTAATATTATTAAATTTCAATTGACTTCTACATACATAATTTTTTTTTCAATTGTAATTATCTGTTATTGACTATGATATGTGAAATGAACAATTAAAAATTGAAATTTTATAAAATATTTTTAATTATTAAATTAAAATTTCAATTAAATTTCAAAATTTCCAATTATATTTCAAAATCAAAATACGAAAATTATAGAAGTACAAAGCAGATTTTTTTTTTTATTAATGTCCTGCTCAGACTTCATAAGAATAAAATGTTATAGTCTTCGTTTAACTAGTTACAGAAAATTGAATTCACGCTACATATGAGCTGCAAAGTAAACTTGTTTACTCTGAAATTTTGTTAATTTAAAAATTTTAAAAAAATATATTTGTGTTTTGTTTATTCATTTAACAAAATTATTCAAATGAATTCAAATTTTTTTAAAAATTTTCTGAAATTTCTTTCAAAATTTCGTTTGATTTGAAGCAAAAATTCCAAAAATAAACCATTCACAATAGGAATTTCAAATTTTCCATATAAAACTTGGCTCATGTTATTCGTTGTAGTGTGACTAGAGTATAAAACAATATTTTCATTTTGCCGATCGACTGTCAGAATTTATTATACAAAAAAATATTTTGAAGGTTTGCTTTTATTTAAAAAAAAACATTATAAAATCAAATAATTGCTGTGCACTTTACTGCATTTGAAACAAGTCTCAATCCATATATTTAGGCACATATGTAGCTATAATGTTCTACTACTAATATTATTATAGATGATATGATTTTAAATTTCAATATTCTAAAGCAATTTTTACAATCCTTTATATTTATTTAATGAAACTATAATTTTATTATCAACAATAATAAAAGTTACTCAATGCATTCTATATTTACATATTCCTTATCCATTCCAATATAAGTATTTTTTCGTATATACATATTAAATACTGATACAAACTGATATACAATATGATTTAATGGATATACAAGGTAAAAAATTTCATTTTTCATAAATTTCGAATTTCCGAAAGTAATACAAAGTAATACAAAATCAAGTAGTATGTTGCTTTCAGACCCTTTTACTAGACCTTTCAAAAATGTTTTTTTGAAACTTCTACCTTTTTCGGAAAAGCAGTTATAAGCCAAAAAGCTTGGACAAATAGAAATTGCGTGAAAATTCGTTAAAATCCCTGTATCCCGGAAATATCTGAGATTTTACAATTAGTTTCAAATAAAAATTTTACCCATTCTTTGTACCCTAAATGATGGTATGTGTTATCTTACTGATTACCATCATACATATATGTAAAATAACAATTTAATAAAAAATTATTTTTTTTTCATTTATTTATCGTTTTTAAGTGAAAATTCGAAAAAATTAAATTATGCTTTAAATGAAAATATTTTTTAAGATGAACTAACAAAAAAAAGAAAATGTATGAAAATTTTCCATTTTCTTTTTATTTTTAAAAAATTTTTTTATATTTATTATTCTTTTGATTTCAATTTCAAATGCCAATAATATTTGTTTTTTTTTTGATATTTGAAGTCAAAACCAATATAATCACATTTACAAATCATTTAACATTGAAAATTTTCTTTCATTTATATTATTGATTTTATAATATAATATTGTTGAATTTGAAGAAATAGAAAAAAAAGGAAAAAATTTAAAAGTTGTGTAGCCCCCATTTTTCCCAACTGAAATCTACTTTCTGTTCCTACAATGTATGAGTGTGTAAAAATTTTGTATAGATATCGTCCGTTTATTGTTATTCATAATATAACAAACTAAGTATATACCAAAATATATAACTATGAATATAATTGAAACAAATGGTATGAATAAAATAGACATTATTATGAAGATGCACAAACACAAAAGTACACTCTTAAGTATAAACGAGAATAAAATAAAAAAAAATACGAAAAAAATAGAAGAAAAATTTTTCATCATTTTCAAGGCACAGTATGAATTGCCTTCCATTTATAATGATAATTAAACCATAATTTCTAATATAATGTAATTTATCAGGAAGAAAAAATAAATACCCCGTAAAGTATGCAATTTTTTACATTTTACTATTTATTTTTGATATTTTGTAAAAATTTTATATTATTTGAATAATAGAGTGATTTTGATATCAATATTATGAATTTAAGAGCGATCACATTTTACGTATCGCTTCAGTAAGAGAAGTGCGATTTGATACATTGTTATACAATAATTTGTAATTTTGCAAGAACCATGTCCGAATATTGTAATTTGCTCAAAGCTATTTATGTTGAGAATTGTAATATAGTATATTGTCAACAATCTTATTCTAAACAAACTACATTCAACAAACGTATATATAAGGAAATTTAATAAAATTCTTCTATTCCTTAAAACATCTCATCTACTATTATTATAGAAAAATAGCTTCGAACCAATTGACTTTTGTTTTATTTTTTCATTCCTCCAACACCACGTTGAAATATTGAACATTATTTATTCTACTTACTTCATGATTTTTTGATTTTTTTCTTCCTATGATAGCCTTTTTGTTAGCATAACACAATCATTTACACATTATTTACTACTTCCTATATTGTTTATTGTTTGACAACAGAATATTATTATAACAAATATATTTACATATATATATATATATATATATATATATATATATATAAAAATTGTGATGAGATAAAAAAAAAATACGTATTATATTAAAAGCATCGTAGAGAATTGACAAACAGAAGGCCAGTTAAATAAACAAGAAAGACAAAGTAAGACAAAAAAAAAATAGAAAAAAAGATAAAATGAAAATGAACCCATTTTATATTTACCAACCAATAAACAGAAAGTAAAAGAAAAAAAAGCAACAAAAAAAATATGAAAATTATTGAGAGAGGGAGACAAAAATCATTTAAATACTCAGAGACAATCACCATTATAAAAATTCAAATATTGTGAATATTTTAGTTTATTATTTACACACGACGTACTTACACATATTTAAAGGATGTACATACGAGTATTATATGAAAGAAAGGAAAATACAATGTAAAATAAATTATTAATAATAAAGTTTAATATTATAGTACTCCTTTAGATTAAATTTATATACGCACATAATCTATATAACATAATATCCTGTATAGTAATAACTAAATACTAAAAAAATTAGAGAAATATTCTATGAGTATACCTACATGCTATGTAAAAAACTATGTGTAAATCTTGAGGATTACCGTTATTGCGTAAAAATTCAAAACGACATTTAATGAAAATAGTATTTTTATTACTAGTAATTCATTTACAGGAACTCTTGTTGTGTTATCAACACCCTCAAAAAATGCTCCTAAATAATATACATTTTAAATACTTGTTGTTGGAATGTTCCATAATTATAGCATATCAAGTCAGAAAATGGGCAAAAACATAATATTGGGTCACTGGAAAGATCGAACTTATTTAGAGTTTAATATAAATGAAATTTTCTTTTCAAAACTAATTTATTAACGTTTAACCTTTTCAATTTGCAATATTAATATCTCAATTCCTAAAATATCATGATGAGGTATTCTATTGTAATATACATAGTAACATATTCATAAAATATCCATTTAATTCACGTCATTCATTAACAATGGAATTAAAAGAGAAAAATTCTTAGAAAAGTACAAATTACTTTTTAAATGAGAATTTCAAAACACAAAACAAAAATCTCAAATTTCTTGTATTGTAGGTGGAAATATTGAAATGTTTTGGGCCTACATCAATTTCAAGTCAATTACATTCGATACAAGACACAATATTACTTATATTAAGATACGTAGTAATATACATATTTTACTCGTAAAAAATTATTTATTATATTCACATAAAAAATATATTCCAGATTTTATTCTATCCAAATTAAATTTTTTTTTTCCATTTTATTTTCATCTAGATATTTCATTAAAATTATGAATTTTTTATGAAAATTAAAATTTCAATTGCAGGCTTTTAATTAAAAATATTTTAATCAATTCTAATAAAATCACATATTTACTGAAGAGTAAAAGAGAATTATTTAACGTCTTGAAATGTGTTCTGAAGTTCTTGGATGGCTTAACAATAATAATTAATAATATTGCACACAAAAATTGCACTAAATCAAAGTAAATTATTGTGATGAAAAATATGATTGAGAATGGAATACATAACAAGGCTATTAATTTTTCAAAATATTTTATAAAAAAAAAAAAATAGATGCAAGAGTTTAGTTAGTTATCTCGCAGGAATATTTCCCATTGTGGCCCTAAATGTGTAAATTTTTATTACAAACTGTTAAAATTTGCTGCCTTTTTAGGGGTGCAATACAAATCTTATAATGGGATAAGTAAACATATTTATGAAACTAAATTTATTTAACATTATTCATTGAATTATTTTCAATACAATAAAGGAATTCATGTTAAACAAATAAAATAAAAATATTTTTGAAAAATTTATATTGCCCTATCAAATATTTATTAAAATATAAATAACGTACATTATACACACACATTACAAATTATTTCATTCAAATTATATTCTTAGTTCCTAAAATTATGCAAATATTTATATTAAATTCAAATAAAGTGTGCATCATTTACAGAAAAAAAAAACAATATGGTTTCTTCATAATTTGAACCAAAAAACAATGAACCAAATGAGTTATAAATTTAAAAATTCAAAATTAATATTAAAAGAAAATATGAAAATATTTAATGAGAATTCTATATTGTGTTCATCGTAAATAACAAAAATTATAAATTTTCATTGAATTTTTTCACTATAAATCTAATTTTTGTGAATATTTTCAGAAAAAAAAAAATATTTTTTTTTTACTCACATTTCTCTCCTCTCAGTGGAAAATTTCTCCTTACATACAAAAGAGCAAATTAAATTTTTTAAAATAAAATTATTGCTACTACCATTCTCTTCTCATGAAAATAACTTAGAAATTAGCGACAAAAACAGACCGTAGGCAATTACAATTTTGTAATTAAATTGCAAATATGGGCTCCTAGATTTTCATAAAATTAATCTCTCGTGTCAGTCAATAATATCTTATCAATTTAATTACCATAGTTCTGCTCAAACATTTCTGCTGTTTTTATTATTTTCTCCTAAAGATATGCAATCATATGTTAATCAAATTGTATAAGAATTTTCCAATATTTTCCCAATATTATGACTATAAAAACAAAAATTATTTAAATTTTGATTCATTTGTTCGCAAAATTCGTATAGATTCAGTTCACTAATATCACCATTTCCCGATATGTTAGATGTTAGAAGTTTTCCCAACATACTTATAGCCCTTATATAATATGTGATTTTTCTACAAATCATATTATTTGACCCAAGTACAATAATTTGAAAATGTGAAAACTCATTTACAAAATTATTAACAAAAAAAAAAAAATGTTTTTTTGTATATTAATATTAAACCTAAAAATCATTATAATAAAAATATTAGGTAAGAAAACCTGAGTTATTATATCCCATGCTAATGTTAACAAAAACATTATATAAAAATTTTGTATTTATAAAATATAAAAATTATTGTACCTAATAAAAATTGATTTTCCATTAGATAAGAAATTTTAATGAAAATCATTTTCTGGGAAAAATTTTGTTTTCTTTTATATTTAAAAATACTAATATCTATATCATGTGAAAGCATACGTAGGAAGTATATATTCAATAACTATAATATAAAAATTTAATAAATTAAGAAAAATTATAACTTATTTGTAAAGAATCCTTTTGTGTTAAAGAAAAAAACATTCCAAAAAACACATTAATTATCCCAAAAGTAGCCTAAAGTCATTAAATTATTTTCGAATCAATCAACTATTGTTTTGTAATTTATAAATTTTATAAAATGCAAATTTACAATGCTTAAGTGTCTAAAATTTACAATGTCTAAAATCTCTGTACGAGAAGGTCATACTAGTGATATTTTAAAATATTAAACATTTCAAATATATTCAAGGATAAGTAAATTGATTACATATAAGATTCAAAATTTTAATTTAATAAAATATTAAAAATAAATAAAATTTATTCGAAAAGATTTGAACAGTGTGAAGAAATTTCGCCTATAAAGCCATAAGATTGAAGATATTTTTTACTTTGAAAAAGCATTTGAAAAAAACAAACTTACAATTTTATGAAAGAGTTAAAACTTCTTATAAAGTAATAATAATTTTGTCGTTCTGGTAGTAGCTTTTAATCATCGTATTGCAACGATCTTGCGATTGAATTCTTAGTTCTTTACTGTATGATAGTCATTCTTCTCTTTATATAATAACTTTGGAAGTAGAATTTTTACAATATATAATTATAAATTGTAATAGAACTGACATAATTATGTATATGAGTTAATTTTAAAATTTTATTTAAATTAATGATCGTAAGAGAATATAATGGAGAAATTTCTTCCATAACATTATCAAATTGAATTCCACGAAATATCAAAAATATTTTGTTAATCAAAAGTATAATATTTTTTTTTGCTTTACCAATTAGGTAAATTCAAAAATATTCAAAAGCAATGATATTATTATATTTCATATGAAATTATTAATAATTAATCAATTCATTTTTTTTTATTTGGTTGAAAATTTTCTTTGTTATTCACCACAATACAATAACAAACATACAACATGGAAGTAGATATTTACTGAATATTAAAGTTGCTATAGACTAGAATTGTTATTTCTAATTATAATGAAATTAATAAATTTATTTTTTTTTATTATTTTTCTCTTTATTATATGTTTTTATAAATAAATTACAATTTCACATGCACAACAAGAAAATGTTAAAATATATTTTGTAATATATAAGGAAAATAATAAATTTATCCTCTGTAAACTTCACCGAAATAATGCTTAAAAAGACAAAGAATTTGATATTGAATTGTAAAGAATTCTTTTTTTTTATTATAAATAATATTTGCATTCCATTGAAATCATTAAAATAAGATTATAAATATTTGACTTTTCCTCTATTATTCTCTAATTTTAAGTTTAAATTTCTCTTGAATTTTTAAACTATTAACAATATTATTTATAAGGACTTTCGTTAATTTTAATAATTCCATGTATGTATAAAGGACTTTTTACTTTATAAATTTATAAGAATGAATTTTATTTAAAATTCTTTCTATATTCTCATCATTAATTTCTATATATGAATACAAAATATTGAAAAATACAGCTTATATTGTGACCAAACTCCTTCTTCCTTTACTGTTCAGCTATTAACAACTTGAACCTCTCCTTAAAGCGAAAAAATTGAAATATTATTAAAGTTCTGTTTTATTCGAACTAATTTTTATTTATCAAATATTTAATTTTTGATCTGACTATTGGTACAGTGGTCATGACACCCGTACAGTAATTATGGCAGCCATATTAACCGAAAGGTTTCGGATTCAGACCCACATAAACATTATATAACCTTAAGTATAAAATATTAAGGAAAAACTACGGCAGAGTAGTCACCTACTTAGTTAAAACTTTATGTGGCAATGAAACTGAGGTATAACTATTTATGATATCATGCACTAGTCCTATGATCCTCCTAGGAGTGAAAAAATAAAAATTTTTCATTTTATTTTTTTATATTCGAATTTTTTGTAGCAGTTTCAATTTAAAAAAAAAAATTAAAAATTTTTTAAGCCGGAAAAAAAAATTGTTATTTTATTTAGGGAAATTTGGTAGAATTTAAAACGGTTTATAAAGAACTCGCACTATTTCAAGTGAAGATGTGGGATATGGAAATCCAGCGATATCATAACGGACCCACTTGGCCTTAATGTATCCTCTAATATAGCCGTGTCAACATAATCTAAATTAACCTAACCTAGGTAAATAACGTAATAATAAATTATTTCTTAAAAATATTAAACAATAAACGAATGTCAATGTAAAATAATAAGATTAAGACTATCCCTTCATTTTTAACATATTAACTGATATATGAACGCATTTCATATGAAGAATAATAAGATTATTTTGTAATTTCAAATAAATTTTGATTTATGACAAATAATAATAATAATCACAGCATTATTATTGACAAATTCATACACACAAATTATCACATTCATTAATTTCTTACACTTTACAAATTTAGAGATGAAACTATTTAATATTTGTAATAAGCTTTAAAAGGGGGAACAGATAATAAAATATAAATTCAATTATATAAATGGGATTAAAATATTAAAAGGATTACCTACATTTTATAATTAATAATAATAATTAATATTATTATTATTATTATTTTATTTTATATTGTACAAATAAATTTTTTTGATAATTCACAATTTAATATTTATTATTTAAAAATATCATTTATTTATTTACATGTGGGCAATTAATTTTTTAATAATCTAATCAAATATATAAGGATTTGAAAGGATATCCTTTTATTTTTTATATAATTTTTTTTTTTTTTTTGTTTTATAATTTCTTTTTTCTTCACCCTATATTTGAGAAATTTAATTATTTATAATACTTTTTCTTCTAATTTTTCACTTTAGATTCAATTAAAAAATTTCCTTTATTCTTAAAGATGGCTTTAATTTTTATTAATTCTATTTTAATTTTTTTCAACAAATTTATCGGGAATTAAATTTTTCTACTTCACTTTTAATATACTCTTTTTGTAATTTAATACTAAAAATTATTAATTTTTTAACTATAGAAATATCAATTTTTATATACGATTTTTAATAATTTGCAATTAAGATAGAAATATTATTACAGCTAGTATAATTTGAATTAATTTTTAAATTTTTTTTCTAAATGTAAATTTTTTTTTCTATTTTATTTTAATACTAATTTCCTTCACACATAAATTATTATTACAGTAGCTTTAATAGCCAGTAGCACTACATTAATATTATACTCTTGAAATTTTAATTATACTTGTACACTTAACACTTTTTAATTGCTAATATAACACTTTCTTTTTAATATTTTCAATATTTTTCTAATAATAAACAAATTTAATTAAATTTAATTATTCAATTTTATTCATATATTCTTTTCTATATACTTTTGTTAATATGGAAATTACTGAAATTTAAATTATATATTAAATAATTTGTATTAAATTTATTACAAATAATAAAAAACAGATAGGGAGAAATAAAACCTGAATAATAATTATAATTTACTAATCAATCAAGAGATTTATTGAATAAATTATAAAAAATATTAATAAAAAAATATTTTTTCTTCCTTTTTTTTATACAATCAAATTCACACAAACAGTAAACACACTGGAATTTTTTTCCTCGTTTTTTATTTGCTTTTTATTATAAAAAATTTATTTTTATTTTTTTAACTAATACAAATTCACAGTAAGGTAATGGAAATCGTAAATTTATGTTTAACATTAGAAAAACAAACTTTTCATTTGAATTTTAATCAAAACATTCAATATTTGACGGAAATCTGGCGGGAGAGGGGAGCGGCAGAGGGAATTGACGAGAATCTTGTTCTTTTTCAAGAATGAATAAGAAAAGTTAAAGGAAAAATAAAAAAAAAAAATCAAGAAATAAAAATTTTTTCTCTTTTGTTTTTACGTTTTGTTCACGTTTGTGCCTCCCTCAATCTTTTGTAAAAGAAATCCCGGAAAATTTAGTTTCCCTTCTTTTTTGTTTTTTTTTTGTTTTGTGTTCGCCACAAAATTTTATACGAATGATATACGAAATATATCCTCTTCTTGTTTTTACTTTTATTATTATTGCCTTTTTATATTTCCGAGAAAATTGAAGAATCCTTTCTATTTAATTTTTGTTTGCCTTTTTTTCCAAATAAAACAAAACTCACTTAACATTATGATGTTAACGTGTTGAGCAACGACGATATACTAAACGAAATGATGATAAATTTTCACGATTTTTCTTAATATTTTTTTTTCATGATTTTGTTTTTTCTTCATTTTCATTTTCTTCAAATTAAGAAAAATATAAAAAACGAAAAAAAAAATTTTGTTTTTTTTTTTTTTATCTTTCTTTTCTCCATATTCGGGTTTCGTTTTGTAAACAGATCCTTACAGTTAAAATATCCGAAAATATTTTTTTTTTATGAAATATCGTTTTAATACATACGTGCCTACACAGACGCAATACATACATATGTGAGTATATATATAACAGAAAATATTTTGTATTCATACATACATATGAGTACATACATATAATCGTGTATTTATGTAAATTTCGGTCATATAATGTGCTTATATAGAAATATTTTTAAAATTTCGCTCGTAAAAAAAAAGGAAAATAAGAAAAGCTAAAAAAAAAAACAAAAATTGAATAAAGCTTAAATTTGTGAGTAAGAAAAGAATTTATTTTTATTAATTTTATTTTATTTACAGAATCCTTTATTTGCTATAATTTTTATGTTAAATAAACTCACGTGTATTTTTACAATGCACGGGAAATTGTAAGTATTTTATAAAATGTATGAAAAAATTAAAGATACAAGGAACAAAACGAATCATATTACAAAATATTTGGATTGCATATTTTAAGGTGCAAATGGAAAAAATCCAAAAACTAGAGAATTATTTTAGAGAAGAAAATTTGAATTCTATAGAGGAGAGAATGAAATTTTTAAGAAGGCGCCAAAAAAATAAAGAACAAAAAGAAAAACAAAACTAAAATAAGTTTTTTAAATTCTACAATTTCTCATTCTCTCATTTTATGTCTCTTTCTCTTCCTATTTTTTCTCTTTGACATTAATTGCTAACTATACTTATACATATATATATATATATGTATGTATGTACGTATAATAAAATTTTTACTATATAACAAATAGTAATGAAAAATAAAATAAAAATTCGTGCATAATAACAAAATATTATTCTTATATGTATAAGTATGTCACGTTCTAGACGAATAGACTCCTAAAAACAAAAAATTATGTTTAGTATGAAAAAGCTTTATGAATTTTTTTGCAAACCTTACTAAAATAACATAACCAAATTATTTTATACCATGATTTATATGCTAAACAGAAATTTCTTTACAGAACAAGTAAATAAAAAGCTTTTCTCTTATATTCCACATTTTATTTCTTAAATTATTTCCCCTGAATTTTTGCAGAATTCCATTAGTTGCATTCTACTTGAAATTTAATTTTAAATAGGTTGTATTCATTGGAATTTTGTATTATTGGGAGACGAAATGAATTCATGTGGAAATAAATTTTTGCCTTCCATTAAAAGGTATAATAAAATGAACACGTTAACATTATTCCATTAAAAATTATAAATTGAAATTAATTCAATTGTTCTTCCAAATAAAATGTAAATTTTCAGTTGTACGAAAAATTGAAACAAATTTTATATGTGGAAAATGAATTTTTTTTTCTACTGCATGTTATAAAATAATATATACATATATTATTTTATAACATGCAGTACATTATAAAATAATATATTTTCTCTCCATTTATTCTGCACAGAGTAATAAATTTTGGAATTATGTTAAGATTTTAAAATAAAGCTTTTTTCTTTCTGCAACAGTTTTTCCTTCTCTCTTTACTATTTACAAATTTACAAACCTTGGACAATAAATATTATTGTAATTTAGGTTAAAAATTAAAACAATAAAAAAAAATCATACACGGAGTATGAAATATTTGTACAGGGAGAGGAAATAAAAGAGAAGCAATCTGTAACAGTGCTGTTGATTGTAACATTTTAAATGTAGTGATTCATTTAATATGTAAAAGCGTAAAAGAATTTTAAATTTTATGTGAAATTACTCCTGTGCAGGACATTTCTGTTCAAATATTTAATGTTAATAATATTAATTCATGTATAATATGTTTTGTTTCAAAGTATTAACATTGAAATAAATTGAAAGAAGAATATAAAATACATATGTATGAAGTATTATGATATATACAAAACAATTTTTATATAGAACTTTACAATATAAATTAGCAATTAAAGGTTAACCTAATAGACAGAAAATCAAGATAAATAATTAACTGTATTTGTGCAAGAATAAGAAATTTAAAAAAGAAAAATAATAAAAACAAAAAAGAATTTGAAAGAGAATAATAAATTAGAATAAAATGATGAAAATGGAAAATAAATTAATATTTAAATATGTATATAGACATATACAAATATCTACTTAACAATAAATTAGAATTTTAGTCGATTTAAAGTTCTTTAAAGTAAATTTTCATGAGATTTTAAAAAAAAATGTAAAGTAAGTACTCTACAGATGTCATCTTTATAAGGGACAATTAAATTCGAAATTTTGATTTAATTTGAGCAAGACTTTTCTGAAATTGCTTTCAATTCATTTTAAATTTTTACTGTCCGGTATACGGAGATAAAAGTATCGAATTGTTTCAAAAACTCGAAATTTAGTCGCACATATAGAATGGATTTTTGTCAAAATCTCATAGGTATAGAGTTTTTTTTCATTCCTGTGACATCAAAAGTTCTGGTTACCCTTTTGACTAGAGTAATATAGCTATTAATTTATCTTAAAACGCAAAGATAGAAGTGGCACTATTTTATTTATGAATGCTTCTCTAAAACCAATTGAAATCCTTAAAAATTTACTATTATAAAGCACTAAAATTTTTTATATTGAATTATCTATATGTTAATACTTTTAATATTCAGAGATAACATTCAAAATGCATAAGTGAATTCATGAACTAATTCACTTACTTTGCAGAGCAATAACAACATAAAAGTATGTAATGTAGGATAATATCTTGTGCACATATCTTGTATATACATATACATATTTACACCATATACATTATATTATGCTATATAACACATAAAATTTTTTAGAAGAAAAAAAAATCTGTATCAAAACTTTCTGATCTTAATTTAAAAAATTTTAAAATTTACCCAAATCTATTCAGATATTCAATTTAATTTCTCAGGGTCTTCATTTTGTTTTTACATTAATATAATGTATTTCTCTTTTTACTTTCGGGGTTATTCTTGTTGTAATGATAAGGACTATTTATATCGAATATTTCGGTTTAAGGTTATAAAACATTAAACATCAATTACATTTTGGTTTCAGGGTAAAATTTATTTAAAAAAAATTGTTCTTTAAAAATTTTAAAAAGGTGTAAGTGTATATAAAATAAACAAAAAAAAAAATATGTAAATATTTTGTTATCAAGTTTAATTATAAGGAGTATTCAAAATATTTTAAGAAAATAAAATAAAGCATAAAAAATTCTACTTTTTTTTTGCACTGTACGTAGGCTTTTGTAAAGATTTTTACGTGTTTCATACAGTTCCCTTACTAAGTTTTTGTTTTGTTTCTAAAAAAAAGGTACCCTTTTTCTTATCAATTTTATATTTCATTATATTTAGACTCATTTTCATTATTTTTAGATTTTAATAATAAAACTCTAAAATTTTACAAAACTATATAGTAATTTTTATCTTAAAGGACCCATTAGGAGTCAATACACGAGTTTTTTTAATCTCAATTCTTTGTTATTATTCCAATATTCTTTATAAACTCAATTCTGGTTAATAACAATCGTGTTCAATTTCTAATTAAAGACGATTATGATTGCATTTACAAGATAACCTTAAGACCCATTAATTATTTGATTAAGAATAAAAAACTTTAAGGGAAATATTAATTTAATAGACTTAAAATAAAAATTTAATTTCCAAAGGAAAGAAATTTTTCATATTGATAATATAAAAACATTGATTTGAAAAAATTTAATATAGATCAAAATTATACTTGAAATGCAGACCATATTTTGTATTAAAATATAAATGAGAAACTTCTCCGATTCATGCATTGGAATTCATTAAGAACACATAATCTTTCAAATATGAAACAATTAGGAAAATTTAAAAAACAAAGCAGCTAAAAAAAAGCAAAATATTTATAAAATTGCTACTAGTCTTCCAGGAGAATATTAATGTGGGAGAATGCATTTTTTACTTGGGTGCAGAAAGGTGAAATATTCCTTGAACCATGTAAATTTTTAAGAAAATTCTTGCATTTTAAACAAACATTAAAATTTCCTATTGCTCAATATAAATTTATTAAATATTTGGTCATATCACATTATCAGTTCATTGTAGATTGTAGATTTGTATAAACGCCCTACAACACACGCTCGAGGCCCACCCTACTGATGAACTCAAGCAACTTGTGAGGACCAGAAAACCGTAACTGCGCCACCGTTAATCTCTATCAATTCATACCACATTTTGTCTTTCAGTTCATAAACTCTAAAATATTTCAAAAAAAATTTTCATATCACAATATTTTAAAATTGTTCTGAAGCCAATTAAATTTTCTTTCAATTTTACTTTAAATAATTTAAATGAAAATAACGGAAATTAAAATTAAAAGAAATTGTTAATTAATTTAAAAGAAATTCTATATAAAGACCACAGTATGGTTTTTTCCAAGAAATTTTTCTTACCTTTACTTTTATTTTTATATGTTACACAAATAAAAGTGTATTGCGTGCCTTACCCATTTAAATACAATAAAATTTGTATACAATTAGAAACTACCAATACGAAACAAAAAAAGAAAATTATTCATACAAACACGTAAACAAACACCAAGAGAGTAAAATAAAGGTATTAAAAGCTATTTTAAATGACCATTTTTCTCTTAACACCAACAGGCCCTTTTTTATTATTTAAAAAAGAAAAAAAAAAATTTGTGCTTGTGTCCTTTTTGTCACCTCTTTTCATTTTCTGAGAAATTAAATAAAAAACAAAAAATACAAATTAATGGAAAATAATAAAATAAAAAATAAAAATCTTAAATTTTTGTCGTCTTTAATAAAAAATATTCTTGTTTAAAATCCGTAAAATTTTCCCAATTTTCTTCAGTTTTGACATCCTTATAATTTGGTATTTTATTTTTGGTTATAATTTTTTTTTTCTTTTCTTTTTAATATTATTTTCTTTTCACATTTTTTCATTTCTAATTTTAAAAGTTGATTTCAACCATAAGATTCTACAATTTTTCCAGTAAAACACTTTCATTCAAAAACAAACCAAAAAAAAAATAAATAAGAAATAAAGAAAATTTTTTCTTCTTTTTAAATACTATAAAGGACGAAAAATATAAAGTTTATTTTACTTTATTTTCTTTCATTGTAAAAACAAAAAAAAAAAAAACAAAAATTAGTAAAATTCAAAAATATGGTCACAGGGCATTTTTATAATGATCTGGTGATGGTATGAATTTTGTACAATTATTATAGCAAATCAGGTATAAATGGGAAAGTGGGAGCCCTCTCACTTCTTCAATAAATTTTAATTTTAATAATATGAAATGAAATTATTTGGTTCACTGTACTTAATTTTCATCGCAAATGTAGTCATCTTAAGTTCAATAAAATTAATTTCATAAAAATTTGATTGGATTTTTCATTCAATTATTAAAAATTTTCTTTTTGGTTCATTAAATTGAACAACAATACTGACAACTAGACTATAATTGCTTTAGGAATCAAAATCTTTTTTAAATTTTGCATAGAATCTAAAAAATTGTGTTCTTATCAATATGAAAATATTTATTTTTCATAAAGATCATGGCGAATATGACAAGTTTATAGCAAATTTTTAAAAAAAAAATTTTCAGGATCAAAATTTAAAATAAGAATAAGAAAACATTAGGGGCAAAAACGAAATTAGTCATTGATGCAAATAAAGAAGACCAAAATTTCAACATTGTTCCGCAGTCAAAAAAGTTCATCTCCTAATTTACACAAGTATGAATAATATCTGTTATACAATTTATTTTATTTTAGTACTAATAGGATTTCTGTTCTATTCTAATAGCGCAAAGTATTATCAAATATAAAACAAAAATTTACTGAGTAGGAAAAGAGGGGGCAACCTCATGAACTCATCCTCTTATTAAATGAATTAGTTTCTTTTTCTACATCTGTTAATCTATATTTTCTATGCTCATGGAGTATACATTGACTGAATTTATATTTAAATTAAAACGGTTTGGCTTGAACAGTTGATCATGGATGAATAATACAAGAGTCAAACCAGTATACGTGAAAATATTTTTAGAATTCCCCAACATTAAAACAACACTTTTCACAACATAATTACTTCGTTACCGCTAAAAATATTGTTTAGCTCTTCTATTAAAAAAATTGATTACCTTTTTATGTTTGCCAGAATACGCTCACATCATTCTCATACTGTGTGCAAACGTTACGAGTATAAATAATTTTCATTTTAATTAAAAAATTCGTTGGAAATGCCGCCGTCTGATAAAAAACTCAACTCTCAAAAATCAAAATACTTTTATATACATATAATACTAAAAGTAAGTAGGTTACGCATGAGCATCTATTTTTATTTCTACAGAAATTTTCTTTAATAAAATTTTAAAGGAATACACGCAAATTAGATGAAAGAACTTTTCGGAAAATCTTACAACAGAAATTTTTATTTTTTCTACTTTTTCAAAACCAACGAAAAAATCAAAAAAATTAAACTTCTATGAAAAACAAAATTAACTTATTCTTAGTAAATCGTATTTTAATAAATAAAAGTAAAAATATGCAAGAGCACCCACAGGTTATAACGATATATATACCTAAGCTATACAGGGATAAAATGTGTACTATATACACAATCTACTATTATTGTAACATCATATACAAAATTATGTGTGTGTGTATAATGTACTTGTATTCAAGTAATACCCTGAGCAAGTGAATGATGAATGCTTTAGGGTTTGCTTTTACAATATAAAGATTTTTGAAAATTTCTTTGAACAAAAAAAAAAAAAAAACAGAAATAAAAATATAGAAAAAATTCAAAGTAAAAACCAACTTTACAGGTGTAAAAAGTTACAAGGGAAATTTTTTTTTGTGTTTTATATTTTTTATATTTTAAGAATTATATTTTGTTATTATTTTCTTTGTTTTTATGTTTTTCATGTAAGAATGCATCTGAAATTAAGTGTTTTTGAAGTCAAATTTTTCAGTAAACATGTAACATGCATACATAAATACAAAATATCTATATACTTTGTATACGATATTATTTATTTCTGTAACATTTTTAAAATACAAAAGGCAAACTTATTATAATGAAGAATTTAAAGAAATTCTGATGACGGTTAATTAAATAATTCGTTTAATATTATACACAATGTATAGTAAAGAATTTAGAAGATTAAAAATTTAAAATGAAAACTTCATTTCATTTACACACAACATACATGGGTACTGTAAAAAAAAATACATTGAAAGTGGCTGCAATAAATGTGATTTGCTTTACATGTACTATAGAAGTTACGATACAGTATTTTATGATAATTTGGTATGTGTAATGGAATTTTATGTGATTTGGTATAGAGTGCATATTTCATAGTAAAATGTCAGAAAATTTTCGATTTTACTAAAATAAAATTATTAATATCATTACATCGTAATATGTAAAACTACTCGACATACATATTATAAGATTTAATTGCACACTATTCATGTTATTTCTCTTGTTAACAGAGGAAAATTACTTTTTTTAAGAGTGAATTTTAACTGCATTACAAAATAATAAATAGTAAATTTATTCTAGAATTTTTGAAATTAGCATAAATTTGAGTGAAATTTCCTGATATTTTGAATAATACGATATTAATAAAAATAATACGATATTAATAATAATGTTTTAAAATATTTTTTTTTTTAATTTTATAGTAATTTCACATGAGATTTTCTTACAGTGTACGGTTTGATTTTGAAAATAGAAATGTTATACAAAAAGTTTTTCGTGTATATATACTCGTATATTGCAATTATTATTTTATAATAAACAGATTTTAGTCCACAATATACCAGTTAAAACCCCTCATACCACTTAACAATTTAATTAAAAGCTATCAAATGAAACACACTATTAATTATAGAAAAATCTTTCATTACATGAATGCTAAAAATTTTATAAATTTTTGATTTGTGTGCTACTTTTTTGTTATTTTGTTTTTGTTTTCTTTGTTTTTTATGTTTAAATTTTTCCGTAAATTGGTTCTTGAATTCATTGTTGGCTTGCAATGATAAATCATGCTATATGGAACTTAAGAGTATTTTTTACAATACACGTATAAGCATTATTCAAAATTCAATGAACAATTTTTTTTATTAGAAAAAGAGAAAAAATAAAATTTAGGTAAATTCTACGAAAGGTTATTTATGACGAATTAATAATATTTTTTATTTTTTAAAATAGCGAAAACAAAATAAAGAAAAAACCTTCTTGTCCAGATGAATCGTTTTCATGCACGTGTTAACAAAAAATTATATGAATATAATTATAAAGTTTTTATTTTCTGAGAACAGATGGTTTGTGATCTTTAAATTTACAAACTTTATGAAATTATTTTCGGAGATGTTGTGTAAAATGATTTAAAGAACGCGATTCTAATAAAACATAAAATTAATCATTTATTTTTGTTTTTCTTTATTCCTATACTCTGTAACAGAGTACTGAAATATTAACTATCCTTGTGAACTCGAAAAAATTATCATTTATAATATGATTTTTAATGTTGTTTTGTGTTCTTCTTTTTTTAATTTATATTTAAATAATTCCAAATTTTAATAACTTTAAAAGAGGAAAACGTCAAAATAAATTAATAAGTGTAATAAGTTTGAATAATTTTCAAACTAAAAAACTAATAATGGCAGTATGCATAATGTTAAAAATATCACTACAAAATGCCCAAGAATAACTCAGAGTTATTTTAATATTAATTTCAACAGATAACAATGTGTGACAACTTTATACTTATCTTTGCTGCAATTTATTACTTATCTTTGCTATCGACGACAGAAACCGAAATAAAATTATGTCGCACTGAGAACATTACAAAAGCCCGAATCGATTTCCGGGAGAAAATTTTGTCTTCAAAAAACCGACTCGATATTAAGCTAAACATAATGTCAAAATTTTAAGTCAAATCGCTCAGTAGGGATTTGACATATGTAGATATAGCGATGAAACGAACACTTAAAATTAAATGTAACAAGGTTGCGAAAGACTGTACCACTAAATCGGTAATCAATCAATAAAATTTCATTTGCTAATAGATTTCATTATCGTAATAAAATACTAATGATCTTTAGGTTGAATTTTTGTCTAATGTAATTGAAATATTAATAAATTTTATATGAAATATTAAAAAAATGCTCTTGAGATTTAAACATGAGACTTAAATATGTCTCATAAAATATACAATTAAAAATATGAGGTAAATTATTGGGAGAATATTATTCCCATTACACATTATTAATTCCATATTTAATAGATAAAGTATATGTATATGTACTTACAATTTAATAGGTGAGTTGAAAAATTATCACTAACCTGAAAAAGACAAATAGAAAAATTTTATTTTAATTTTATTGAAAAACACAATTTTAAAATATAATTTATTAATTTTTGTTTTGTTTTGTTTTTATTTTAAAATTTTATTTTTGAAACAAAATTTGTCGGAGCGTGTTAATAGAGTTAAAACAAAAACTTGAAGTTTTAAAACGTTTTCTGTAATTATACAAAGAAGTAGAATACTACGTATAAAATACACTATTGCCAAAAACGAAATCATACACCATCATGTTCAGAGTACTGTAGTTAGAGGAAATGTGGTCATGCATGTTGGTCATGCACGTTGGTCATGCATGTTGGTAATGCAGGTTTGTCAAGCAAGTCGGTCATATACGTTTGTCATGTATGTTGGTCATACATGCTGTTAATTCACGTTTGTCAAGCAAGTCGGTCATGCACGTTGGTCTTGCATGTTGGTCATTTAAGTTGTTAACGCGTGTATAGATGTCGATTATACCCTTTGGTCATAAATATTGATAATACTAAATGATCAAGCAAGTTAGTTATGGCGCCTTTTAAACAAGCATGTCCTACCGTTTTTTCAATTGGATATGAAAATATTCATTAATTCAAACGAACTGTTCGTGTCGTCTAGATCATTGAGTTAATCAATGTTCACATAAAGTCTAATTTCATTATTTCATGGGAATTCTTTTGGATTTGTTCATATATGAGAATAATCTGGAGTAACCTGAAAAATCGATTTTTCGAAACTTTTTAAAATCAGCTGTTATACTTAACTCAGCTGTTATACAAAACTTTCTGATTTATTTACACACACACTAGATGGAAAAACTAAGCACATGCCTTTACAATATAAAAAGAAACTCGTAGCCACATCCATATAACATAAGCATTGAAATACAACAAAGAAAAGTGTTATACACAATTCCACAGAAGCAAATAAGGATATTTGTATACAAAACACTACAACATAAATTAGCAATTAAAGGCTAACCTAAAATAGATAAAAATCAAAGTAATTTCCTATATATATGTGCAAAGATAAAACTAGGAAAAGGAATAATAATTAGTTAAGATTAAAATGAAAGAGTAATTAATGTTAAATAAAATAGAGAAATAATATAGGTATAAAACATAGAAAATATTTTTACCTTATAAATTTTCTTAAAAATAAAAGAATTTCACCTGCCTGACCTATGTAAACTTTGTTTTACATAGAAGAAAAGATAAGGAAATTGATAATGTAACTTAACTTTTTTCCATGCTGAAAAAAAAAATTTATCTTTATAACTTAATTTTTCTTAAAAAGTTTACAAGGCCCGAGTACAAGAAAAAAATCTTCTCAACTTTTACCTATAGAAAATTTTACACGATAAAATAGAATCAAAATAAAGATTTCAATATTTTAGTCAAATTTATCAACAAATACTAGAATAAAATTTTAACAAAGAAAAAGAGAAGCTTTTATTTTCGTGAGGAGTGTTAAAAAAATTTGTAAAGAAAGCCGAAAGGTTGTAAAAACTACTAATTTAAATTTCTAAATTTAATTCTAAATTTCAGAAATCAAAATTTCCCTCTTTTAATTATCGGCAAAGAATCGGAAACATCTTGAAATTTGAATTTTCTTTCCAATTTTTTCGCTAAAAATAATAATAATTGAAAATGCTTACAACACCAAAAATTATTGTAAGTAAATAAAAAAATTAGAACAAACTTTAATGCATCACGAATGTCTTAATTAACCGAAAACAAAAAAAATCAAAAAGATAACAACAAAATAATATAAATGATTGCCAGCAATTTTTCTTATTATTATAATACAGGGTGAATTACTCAATGCTCCTTTGTCAAGAATAATTTTCAAAAAATATTTCGGATTCCAATTCGACTTGAATTTCAAATTTAAGATTTTCGAATTTATATGTGATTAATTTTTAATTATAATGGATTTTTAACAAATAAGCTCATTTCGGATTCAGTTTTATCAAACTTATATAATTAATTTTTAATAACCCATAGTGATTTTTGCAACTAATGAGTGTTTATTGTCATTCCATCCTGGTCTAATATATAATACCACAAATATTTTGTACAAAAATATTGAATTAAGGTAGTTTAATTGGCAAACGACACTCATATTTAATATTTCAATTAGTTCGCCTTGATAATTTTTATTGAAAATATAAAATTGACACCCAAGAGAAACCTGATTTTTCTAACTCCAATCACTTAAATCTGATATATATTAAAAATTAATGAATTCATTACATTGCATTTAAATTAATTTATATGTTTCCAATACGAAGAGACGCATTTTATTTGATAAGCCGACATAATTGTACAATTATTAACTGTAAAAAATTTATGATAATCCAAAAGAAACTCCATACTTCATTAATGTCATTGTTAGAATATACATTTTATGTATAACTATAAAATGAAATGAATTCAAGACATTAAAAAATAAATTATTTGTGCAGGATTATGTAAACATATTACAAAAATGGTAAGCTTTAAGAATAAAATATAACACAAGCATAAATGTTATGTATATACTCGTACACAATATATTATTATTGTGAGTGCGAGGATTTATTCAAGTGTTCACAAAGGTAAATAAGAAAGATAATTGTTAAACTATTTGGACAACTAATTAAAAGCAAATAATACCAATGTGGTGGAAATTAAATGAAAACGGAATTTTTTCTGTTTTTATTGTTTTTTTTTTCAAATTGTATAAGTGAAAAATAAAATAAAGAATGAGATAAAAGTAGAAGGTAAATGAAGAAGAAAAATGAAAATAGATTTTACAATAAGAAAACTAAACCGAAGATTTAGAAAAATAAACTTTTTTAATCAATATCCTGGGAATTAAATTTTAAGAAATAAAGAAGAAAACAAAAAAGGAATTTAACTTTTTAAGGATAAACAACAAATTAAATATTTTTTATTGCAGTAAAAAATGTAATGTAAACCGTAAAATAAAATCAATATTGCTGGTACAAATGGTATAAAGCTGGAATTTTATGAATTCATAAAATTTATTCACAATTTTGAGATTTGGTCGGTTAACAAACCCGACCAAATTCTTTATTAAACTACATATTTTCCTTGTAAATTTTTTTCAATTTCATGCGGCATTTTTTGTGTCACAGCAATAACTCAAAAACCCGTTAATGTGAACACGCTAACTGAGCTTTACTAAATTTTTAGAAGAACTATTATACATACCCTATTCAATGCAAACTCAATCAAAGAACCATAAAATACAACTCCATATATAAAACCCCACATGCTCAAATTTAAAATCAATGATCTTATATAATATATTGGTAAGGCTACTTTACCATCCCATTTAATATTAGTTTTGTATAACGCTAGAGTTCTCATAATCAACTCTAAATTTTCTGGTTTTTTTTAAATATACAAAACAGAAACCAAAAATTCAAAATTTCGAAACAAGAAACTTTGTTTTCCTTTCTCGCATAGTCTATTTTTCTATAGTACAAATTCCGTTTTTATGGAAAATTTTTTAACAGAAAAAATAAATATATTTTTTGTGTGTGTGTGTGTTTTGTGTTAAATAAAAGTTATTTCCTCTCTTAACATTCTTTTTCTCTTATATAAAGCAATAAAGTGGTGTTAAATTATAACAATTTAATTGAATTCACATTATTTAGTAAAGTTTAATAATAACTTTTATACTATACCTCTATTATAAAATGAAAAATGTAAAGAATGGAAAACGAGTACAATTTACAACTTATAGAAAATAAATAAAATTATTTGATGTCCTAAATATTGATTGGCATATATTGTTATATTTGATTTTGAACAATAATGATTTCTCTTGAAATTTTATCTGAAAGTTTTATTTTTTAAGAATTCTCAATATATCACGTACGAAATCATATAGTTAAAATCAATAATTTCTAGACGTTGTTATATTGTTATACTCGTATTGTATATTAATAATATTTTAATACTTTGTTAATTTACAATTTTGTGAAAAGGAAAATATGATAGAAAATTCTTTCTTTTTCTCATTATAAATATGTAGTTAATAAGTAAATACATACTACCAATTACGAAATAAATTTGTTACTTTAGATAGAGTATAAATTGGTATAACTAGGATCAAATGGAAATTCGTTTAAAGAACTATTCGAATAAGGGATTACATCACTTTATTAACATTGTCATTCACTTAATTATCAACCAGTTTTTATTATAAAATCAGAAAAAAAATATTTGTCATAGTTTTGCATGCTCCAAGTGGAAAAAACCGATAGAAATCGGGATAAAGGTAGAAAATATCTTTTTAAGCAATGTTTTACTAAAGCGGAAAAAAATACAAGTCGTTTTCGTTACTCAAAACCAGATATTATTGAGGATGCAACATAAAAATTTTAAAGTTATCGTAATCATCGTTTATTTCAGTGAAGACTTTGAAACTTTACTTCAGCATTCTCTTTCCAGAATTTATATACAGACAAAGAAAGCTATATAAATTAACCAAATTTTCAGCATATATTTTAGCTAAAACAAGCAATGTTTTATTACGGCACAAGCAAAAAATATTGCAGTACGAGACTTGTAAGTGATTATTTTAAAAAACAGTCAGTAGTTGCAGAAACGGCCTTAATATTTAGCTAAATTTTCAGTGTTAAGCATAGAAAATTTATAAATATTTAGAAATATTTTGTTATTCATGTGCTCATTAAGAATCTCACAAAGTCAATATTAAAAATGTAGTCATAGAATCTAGCTGCATTTTAAATGTCACAAATCAGCTATGCCTACAACTACAGAATAAATATGTTTTTCAACATATGAGCTGGAAATATTGCCAATTTTGTATTTTCTTTTGGCAACTTCTGATACAAAATTGTAGTTATATTTTATGGGTACCAAAATAGCAACCAATTTTCTCAGTGCAGCATAGCTTTCATTTACAAATTAACTTCAAAAAATTTCTTTAAATTCAAATTCATTATAAAAAAATTTATCAAAATCAAAAATTTCATAAAATTAAATTTAAAAATTAAATTAAAAATTTAATTTTTATTTAATTAAAAAAATGAAAAAATGAAAAAAACAACGAAGGAAGGAAACAAAATAAATGTCAAGTTAATAAAAGAAACGTCAACATTAATATTAATTTTTTTTTTTTTATTTTATTAAAGTTCCTTTTATTTTCCTTTATCATTTTATTTTATTAAGATTTTTATGAGAAGTTAATGTTTATGAATTTTATTTTATAATATAATTATTTAAAAAGATCGACCTTGATCCTGTATCAACAATCTAAGTACATTTTCATTATCAAAGCAATGAGAAAAAAAATCTAATAAATAAAAAATGAAATAAAAATTTCTTTTCAGGTTTCTTAAATTTTCATCAAGACATTGTGATAAATTTTTTAAGAAAATTGTTTATTTCTCAAAGATTAATTATTATTATTAATTAATCTGAAAAAAAATTATCGCACAATTGAAAAATATTAATAATAATTAAATTTTTATTATTAAATTCATTATTCAATCATTAATTTCCTTTAAAAAAAGAAATTCTTTAAATGAAAATATCATTTTCACCTTCATAATGAAATTCCTGAAGTAAAATTTGTTCGTTTTCCAGTAATTTCAATTCATTTTGTCCTCAATTTGCTTTCCCATGGCAAATATTTGCTCTTTTAAACATTTTAAATTTTTTATTTTACTTTATTTCAAAAATTTCATAAATTACTCATCCTAAATGTATGCAATTTTTAAAATACATTCCTATACGAATAATAGTAATTTTAATAATATTGTATCTGAATGAATTGTTTTTTAAAGTACTATTTACACTTTTTGAAGGTTAAAAGTGTTTATTCAATACAAGTTCGTTTCCGACAATAGAAATACCAAAAATTTATATGTAGTTGTCTTTCAAATGGAACATTTGCTCCACTCTGGTAAATTTATTGAATTTGTTGTGCTTCTTGAAGGGTTATTCAAGGAATAATATTCAAGGAATAATATTTTTTATAGCATCCCAAAAACAAATTTTATAGAAATGCCATTCGCCTATAGTCTAGTGAAATTTACTATTTAATTACTTCAAAATTCTTGAAATTAATTTTAATTCTAATTTAAATAAATTTTTTTTTGAGATAAAATACTGCAAATACACAGAGTAATGAATGCAAATTTACTTAAATTACTATTAAAAATCCTTCGAGATTTAAAAAAAAAATTTTATATTTTCCGCTTCAATGAGCTTCCGTTTCAATCAAATGAGCAATTAATTTTAATTAAACTTTTTGAAATTCTTATCATAAATTTGTTACTTTGTTTTGTCTCGAAATTCAAGTGTAAAAAGTGCAAAAATACTCTAAACACACTATTAACTTTACGGTAGCTTTTATCTTAAGAAGTAAGAATCTAGAATGAAAATCTCTTGTTAATAATTGACCCTAATTATCATGCCATCAATTAAAATGTTAGAAATTTTCTCTTATATTTCTATTTTTTCTCTAATTTTTCTTACGATAAAGTAATAAGTAAATTACAATGCACAGTGCACACAGTACAGTTACGTTAATTCAATGTTATGCACTCAAACTATCCATTAAATAAATCGTTTCCATGTATTAAAAATTTTTTAATCTCTATATTGCAAAATTTTTTAATTGCAAGTTTTATATGAAACATTAAATTTAATATACTAT
Organism: Condylostylus longicornis; assembly: GCF_029603195.1. Classification (NCBI taxonomy): domain Eukaryota; kingdom Metazoa; phylum Arthropoda; class Insecta; order Diptera; family Dolichopodidae; genus Condylostylus; species Condylostylus longicornis. Next base: position 447,298 of record NW_026578134.1, on the reverse strand, counting down.
TGCATACATATATGGTTTACATAATATACACTTTATTAATGATAATATTTTCGAATCCTTATGTAGCTTAAAAGTTAAAGAACAGTATAATTGATATCTCATGGTTAAAGAATCCTTTATAATATTGTTATTTGCTTCCCTTTACTATTTACAATGTAGTAGATAGTATGTAGAATACTTTTATGTCATTTTCCCTTTTTTTATTGTTTTGTTAGTTTAAAAATTGCATCTGGAAAAATTTTCCTCTTGAATTAAGTTTATTGAAACCAAAATAAGGATTAAAGTTTTCTTTGTGATAAATTCCTTTGTTTCGTTTTTTTTTTCCTTTCTTCATATTCTATATGGTTTTAATCCTTTCACTACCACACGGAAAAAAAATTGATATAAAGAAATATAAAAATTTTTTTACAGTTTAATGAATTAAACGATTAGGCAGCTGACGGTTTCTTCTTTCGTTGTTTTAAGCAAACTATACAGAAAAAAAAATTATAGATGAGCTATATTTGAAAAGTTTACCAATATTTATAAAAACAAAAACGAAAAAGGATAACAAATTTTAAATTTACTTTCATATTTTTAATATCTGAAATGTAAATAATTAGAAAGGATTTTACAAAAAAAATTAAATTATTAATAGGATTTGAAAGTTTTGAAAACTGAATTCAACCGCATAATTTCAACGAATTTAAGTGTTATTAAAAAAAATGTATTTAAGGATTAAAATTTTTATCGTAAAAATGTAACATTTTTTCATTTACTTTCAACAATTTAAATAAATCTGAGCCCTATCTAGATTTTGTAATTAAATAATAAAACAATTTGTTTCTGTAGCACAAAGAATCAAAACACTAATGGGCTACACCAATAAAAAAAAACGTTCTCTTTAGAAAGAAAAACAAAAGTAAAAGTACAGTACACTGGTGCAATGGGGCATACAATATATATGTAGCTGTTATTATACGTATTTAAGTATAACAACCAATTACCTATGCTTAAGGTCATTAGAATAAATTATTAATTAAGACTATCATCAGTCACAATTATTTATGTAAATTGAAAATAAAGTTCTAAATGCTTGTTAATCGAAACAATTCTGCGAAAAAATCATGATTCAAGCTCGATAACCTTTTAATTTATCATTGGTAAATGTAAGATAGACTAAGGATAAACTGAATCATAAAAATAGCTTCATAAGTTTAGATTTTGAATTTTATTCCAAAAATATTTTAATAATTCTCCCTTATGTGGAAGCCTCATTACACCCAGTTCCTGCATATACGCCTAAAAATGCATAGCTATTTAATTGTATAAAAATATCAAATAAATTTCAGTTGACTTTCAATATTATTTACTGAAGTTCATATTCTTCATGTTCTCTTTTTACTTATTATACCGCATATTTTATAAAAAAAAATAATAAGAAAATAATAATTAAAGAAATCTTAAATTTATTTATGTATCTTTTGACATAGAAAAAAATTCCATTAATTTTATCAATTTTTAGAAAAATTTTATTGTTTGAAATTTCTTTTATATATTTAGTATAAAAGTAGAAAATATCATTTATCAAAATGAATAAAAACAAAAAAAAAAAATACAAGAAAAGAAAGCAGAAAATTATTGTACCTATACACAATGAAACTATTGGTCGCATCAGGATTTTCTTATAAAAATAATAAGTAAATTTTTCTTATTACAAAGAAAAAAAATAGGAGAAAATTTTGAAAAAAAAAAAATAGTTTTATTGTTGCTAACATACAGGATGTTTCAAAAATATTTATTTATTAAAGTACGACACAGTTTTTATGGACCGTTGTCAGATGAGGAAGAAAAATTTTCTTGTTAATTCTAAATCAATTCCCTTTATAAGGTTCTTAAACATGTTCCGCTATTTCTTCAGGACTAAAAAAGAATATACTTCTGTTTTATCGCGTACTAATCTAAAGCAAGATTTTTATACAAAAGTAAATTGATTAAGTGTTTTCTAATGGGAAAAATTATGTAAAAAGAATAAAATTTATTCAGAAAAACAAAAAAAAATTCAAATATTCATTTTTGTTGAAAAGGCTGTAGCGTGATTCTAAAGTCTTGCATTACTTGTTGCAAAATTGTAATTATTTCGTTATTTAATTTCAATACAAAATACTGAGCTTTTAAATTTTAATCCTTGAACCTACAAATTTAGCATCATATCAGAGAGAATTTTATCAGCACTCCACTGATCAGATATTCTTTCTGAGCTATAGGAGAAATATCATAAGAGTTGATCTTTCGAATCTTATATATTATGTTCCAATTTAAATTATGGCAGCTATAAATTCTAATTTAAATTATTTTTGATTTATTCTTAGTAATTAGTATAAAATAGTATAGGGTTAATTGAGTGAATATTTCCTATTATTATTTATAGTACATGTCCTTTTCATTTTTTATCAAAATTGAAACTTTAAGCAATAAAATCAGAATAAAATAATTTTTTTATACCTACATAATATCTACACATACCATTACACACTTTCTTAGAATTTATAACAATATAACTTATAGATATACGAGTATATACAAATGATATTGAGAGTAAAAGGAAAACCGAATATTAAATGAAATTTATTAACTATATATAGAATTATTGTTAATAACTAACGTATATATGAATGTATGCATAAAAATAATACACAATTACATAATATTGTAGGAATAAAGGGAGAGAGAGAGAGAGAGAGAGTGTGTGTAAGAGCAATTTTCATTTATCAAGATAATTTTCTTATATATATATATTTTAGTGAAAATAAATGAATGTTGGTAATTTTTGGCATTGTTTCTTCTTTTTTTTTTTAAGGAGTAAGTTAAAGAAAAACAAAAAATACGAGTACAAAAGGATATATGTAACTAAATGAAAACAAAGGTTTATTGTGCGGTTATTTTAATGGTATTTCGGTTTTCTCTTATATATCCTTTCAAAAAAAAATATTTATTTTATATTAATAATGTTTATATGTTAAAATATTGTATTTATTATAAATTATATTGAAAAATTTAAATTTTTGAAATTTATTCATAATATACAAACAGTCTTAATTAGTATATTTAATATTTTAGTTTCAAAACTTTGAATCGAACTAAATTTTGAATTCTTTTTTTAAATTTATTAATAAATAATTAGTATTAAAATTTGTATGACGCTGTATACTGGACAATATTTTGGATATCTACTCAACAGCTTCAATTTCTTTAATATATTTCTGAGTTTATTGAAATAGTGAAGTGGTACATATATGATTGCATATTCGGATAGGTAAAAATTTTTCAAATATTAAAACCACATTTTCCACCAATTATAAAAAGACAAAATCTTTTTATTATTAAAAATTGAACATATTTTATTAAATAAATTTTAAAAAAATTCATATAAAATTTGACCTAAATACCATGACTTTTCTTAAAGTTAATGAAAAATTTTAAATATTCTTATATAGTGAGAACTTAATACAATAAAACCTGTATACAAATTTTAAAGAAATACAAAATATTTTTTGTAAATATTACTGACATAAACATCGTATATATGTTTGTACATATTTGTATATTTACCTCATATAACATAACAAAATGTGTATGTATGGGTATATGTATATGTAGTATTATGAAAAATAAATGAATATTTCATCTCAATAGTATATAAGAATCTCTTATATAAGCAATCTAGTAAAAATAAAGTTAAGCAAGTTTGTCACATTGATTTTCATTAAATCTATGTGGATTCTCTCTTCTAATAAAATATAAAATACCCCAACTCCATAAATTTTTTACTAAATTTTTAAATTTTATTCCTTATAAACAATTTCTTATATTTTCTTAACCTACATCTATTTTGTATTTATATACATACATGAACAAATTGTACTTCTATCAATCTAAAGTTAAGAACATTCTTTCTTGTAGTACATAAGTGTCATATCATTGCCATGTTCAATATACTGAAATCATTTTAAGTAATAGTATGTAAAAAAGTAAAAAAAAAATCTTTTAAAAATTTTTTCATGTGTAAATTTTTTATATTTTATATTATGGAAAACTTACTAGCAATACAAGAAACACACCAAAAACTCTTAAAAAATTTATAAATAAAATAAAAAAAAATATTTGAGAAAAAATAAAATAAAGAATAAGAAGAATTTTTTTTGTTTCAAATGAGTGCGAAAAAAACAACAAAAGAGTGGGTATTTTTTTCGATCATAGTGATTTTTTTTAAAGGAAGCCATTATTATACTTGATTATTAATACAACGTGTTGTTGCTTAATTAATAAGTAATGTGCCTATTACATACTACTATTTTCTAAATAACTCCTTGTAAATCTATTCTAACTCAAAGACACAGTAATCTAAAAAACATTCATTTGATTTGAGTTTATAAGCCTATACTACTTTCGGTTTCAATTTTAGTTTCTAATAATTTAAATTCTAAATTTCATATTTGTTCTAAAAGCCGATTTTCCTTAAAGTATAAAAGTATGCTTTTCTTTTCAAAATAACTTTCTCAACGAAAATGTTCTTAAAATATAACATACTCAAGAGAGAAAAGAGAAAATTTGGTATAGAGAAAAAATTTATTTATCAATGTTTGATGCTTGCGTACGACAAACGATAACACTAATTGTCAATTTGCTTAACATTGTGAGTTGCTTTTAATTTTGACAAAAATTATGAGAATTCTTTATTTTTTATGTAAAATCATTTTTTTTAGAAATTAAAAAATTCATCAATTAGAGAACGAAAATATTTTTCAATCATAATAAAATTTTGTGATCATCTCTTTGGTGACTTTTTCAAAGACAATTAAATTTTCGCCTTTATCTAATCAACTTCAAAATCTGAGTTAAATTTTGTAAAATTTTCTAACACAATTTCTAATTCCCACCCTTAAATCATTACAGAGCAAAACATTTGTCACAATACTGAAATTCAATAATTTTATAAAAAATACATGAAAGATATTTCGCCTTTTTATGTTTTACGTTTTCATGGTTATATTATTTAAATTCAATTTTGTTCTTTTTCCTTTTCTTTTTAGCACAATAAGTTTAAACTTTTCAATCTTTACTTAAATTTTTATATTCTTTTAAGATGTCTTCATATTATATACATGTGTATACACCGTCATTCGCTAATTTAAAATTCAAAGAAAATCTACCAAATCAAAAAAAAAATAAAGTTGGGTCAAACCAATGGTTTGTATTGTAGCACTTTTCCCTTCAACAAGTGAAAATTCTGCTTTTAAATACAATCTATGTATACCTATCACACTATTGAAATTATTTTCATTCATATACAAAACTATTTCTAGGATTGCATATATTTAGGATGATGCATATGTGCAGTCTTTGAAATAAAGCAAAAATTAATATAAAAAGGGGTTAAAATAATGCTCGATTTTAAGGGTTAATTGTGTGAGTTAAGAAAAATAATTATATTTTTTAATTTCATGGAATTTACCGTCAGCTTCTTGTATTTATAAAAATTTGGAAAAGCTTGGGGTTTCGGAAATATAAGGTGTCAAAAATTCAAATTTTACGAATTTCAAGAGGTGATAACTTGAAAGGGGGTGGAGATGGAAAAAAATTTTCTTCTAACGAAATGAACTATTTGTTAATATCTAAAATCTCCTAAAATTTCAAAGTTCTACATTATGGGGTCTAGAAGAAAAACGAGATCAAAAATTTGGAAAAAAAGATCTTTAGATAACGGTAAATTTGAACGGCCATTTTGTTTTTCGAAAGTTTAACTATAGTATACCGCGCAAGGTGAAGCAAGCCACTAACTTGCTGCGTTTGCAAAATTTCAAAAATGCTTATGGTTTCATTGCAACAAATATTTAAAAAAAGCCATTTTTAGGGTTTTGGGGGGGTATAACTTCTAGAGGGGGGGAGATAGGTAAAAATTTTGTTCTACGGAAATAAGTTTCTAGTGAAGATCTATGTACGTATTAAATTTCAGCTTTCTATCTTCAAAGGTGTAGAAGTTTTGTAAACAAAAAAAGTGTCCACGGACGGACGGACGGACGGACGGACTGACAGAGTGAAACTAATAAGCACTTTTTTCAAAAAATTTTTTGGAAAAGTGCTAAAAACAAGAGAAAAAATGATATACATGCCTATTTCTCTTATATAAAATAACACCATATAGAAATCGAAAACTTTAAGAGAATAATACGAACATCCTTATTCTAATCCTTAATGTTTAACTTGATTGAATTCAAAATGTAATCTATAGGTATAAGTACATAGTCTTACATATAATAGAGGAAATATAATATAATTCAAACTTATTCTATATTTAATGATTCTATCGTATATATTATTATATACAAGATATCATAAAACTCATACAAAATTAGAAGGTTAACATTTCATCACGTCGGGAGACACAACAAAAAAACAACTACTCGTACATATAGGAAAATATGAAAATTTGTAGTGAAAAATCGAGGTTAAAAAAAAGTTTTTAAGTAATTTTTTGTATTCTAATTTTTAAAGAAGATTTAAAAAAATTTTTTGAAAAAATATTTTGAAATCTTCAGAATTTGTCGTTTCGTCTATCATTTTGCTATACCGAATATTATACTTGCATCTTGCTATTTTGCTTTGTGAATTTTTCATTGGTATTTAAAAAAAAATTTCTTCTCCGCCTTTTAACTACATAAATTTTGAATGTAATATAAAATTTTTTTCCAAAATTTATTTAAAATTTGGTTATTAATTAAATAGAACGGTGAAAATTAAATAGAACGGTATGGTATTTTGTAAAATTGCGTTTACTTTAATTCAGAATCAAGCAACTCAATATAGGACTCAACAGGACAAAAATTCAAGGAATTAAAATAGCAATTTAAGCAACAAAATAAGCAAATAGCAATAAAATAAGCAAAATAAGCTCCCATTTTCGTATACATTACAATTTAATGTACATATATTGCATGAACGCAAAACTATCTGAATTATAAATTTGCATAGTCTTAAACAGAATTTTTTTTATTATTACAAATTAAAGATTACAACCGGAAAACTGAAACATAAAATAAGAATATAAATTCGAATCAGATCTATTAATTTATAATAATATAGCACATTTCCTTTCAAAAATTGAAAATATTTTTTTAAAATGATATTTTTATTAATATTATTCCAATAATAAAATTATGAAAATGTCGTCTTATTGCATACATTTAGAAGGAAAACAAAATTCGAAAAAAATTTTAAAATTAAATGACTAGACACACAAATATTATTAAATTTTCTGTTAAGAAGACATTAGCTCCTGTTCTAAAAGTATTTGACATTAGTAAAGGAAGGTCCATAACCTTATGATATTTCGTAATTTGAAAATATTTTTGGTATCTTCATTGCCAACTTATTTTTATTTTCATTGTCATTTTTTGACTCTGAGAATTAATAAAGGGTAGACAAAACATCTCTCGCAACAATTTATTTATATTGCCGTTTCTATCTTAAAAGATATTATTAAAGTTTTGTAAAAAAAAAGCGTACAAGCGGACGAGCGGACAAGTTGCAACTATACTATGTAATTTTTTTTTATAATTCTGTCTGGAAATGTACTGGAAACAACTTAAGCAACTGATTAACTAAAACTATTCCTGAATATATGGATCATATTATAATAATATATTATTTCCCAATACTCATTCATAACATAATATGTACCTACTTATATACAATTATATACAAACATACATATCTATATTTTGCTACATATGTGGATGTGTACGAACATTATTCAATTTCTTTATAAACTTTATATTTCACTTTTATTTGGCGCTTTTTTATCAATAAAAAATTGATAAACTTAAAATCCTTTAGAAAAATTTCGGAAAATACAAAAAGAAAAAAAAAATTGATGAAATTTATTTAAATTTCATCATGACGAGGTACTTCAATACAAACACACTTTAATGTTATACATACATACATTCATCATAATATGCACGTACGTACATAAAAGATTAGGTTTCGATTGGTATATATTATGTATGTATGTACTCGTATATAAGTAAGAATCAACCATGAAAACTTTTGATTCCAAATTGAATTTGAAAATATTATTTTTGATATCTCAATAAATAATAATAATAAAAGAAAAGAGACACATACAAAGAGAATAAAGAGAATTATAATATTATTTCGCTGTCAATTTGACAGATCACGTCAATGAAAAATAAAAAGTGATATAAAATTATTACTTTTGAAACGAAAATAAACAGATTTTTGTTTTAAATCGTTTAATAGTTTGGAAAAATTTGTATGCATTATGCATTTTAGCTAAAAGGATTTCTGTTCTGTTTATTTTTTCTTTATTTTAATATTCAATAAAAAAAGATTTTATTTATTTTTGATTTTTCATTTCATTAAACAAATTTCTAAAATTTTTTAATTAAATGTTCCATTGCAGTTGCATATAATGCATTAACTATAAATAATTTTAACAGGGATCGATTCAATGTTGATTGATTGCTATTTAAAATGAAATATTTTGAAAAAAATAATAATAATTTTATAAATTAAATAAATTTATGAATTGTTAACATTTACTCATATAATTTTGGTCCTGATTTCATTTAATGGAGATACGTCATATTGGAAATTAACATTAATTCAACAAAATTATTGATTTTTTTTTCAGCATAAAATGGTGTAGAATAAATATGTTGCGTGAAGCAGTGTTTTAATTTTAAAACTCTGTAATTTTTTTCAATTATATTTGACATAAGTCTTGCTTTTTTAATATTAGTCTTGCTTAATCTTTTAAGACTCATGTACATAAGCTAACGCCATGTCATATCGACAGCTAACAACAATATATTGACGCTCAGGGAAATCTCATATATCGTAATTGGAGTAGAGCAAAAATCACTTGCTTAGTACTCGTAACACAGATGATTAAATCACTTGCCTAAAACATCACATACATACATCATACATCATTTACACAGATGATTGAGCCTTTCGAAATTTAGAAATTATTGAAACTTCTCAAATTTTCAGCACTGTTTTTACCTTCATATACATAACCACAAACTGTTATACTGGTAAATTATAAAAATTTAAATATTGAAACTTTTAAGTTTAAGCTTTACTAAAAGAAAGTTACACGAATTTAAAAATTGCCATATTTTCGAATGAAATTATTTATAATTGATTTTAAATGTCCCAGTGTTGAAATGAAGTGGCTGTATTTCCGTATTTAACACAAATATTAAATTTCGGTAGAGAAATCTTACAATTGACTTGAGTTCGTTGTCAATTTCAAATTCAATAAATAAAAATATTCACACTTTTTCGTATGTTATGTACACCAACACTTAGGTCATTCTTTTTACTTATAGATCGTCTTAAATATTATTTGCGTTCTCAATTCTTTAACTTAAAAGACTTAAAATATTGTATGCATAATGTATATTATGTAAAGTATATAAAGTTATAATGAAAAGTCAAAAAAGATAGGAAAAAACAATTGTTTTTTGTTTTTTTGTTTCGTCTTTTTTTTTTATCGTTTTCTTTTTGTGTTAATGTAAACGTGTAAAGGGAAACAATTTATTACCTTATTAGTATGCATGATATCCTTGCGTTATAAAAATGAATTGACTACGAGTACGTATGCATGCTTACTTATAGAACTATAATAACCACAAGCAATGAATGTGGGAGAAACGAAAGAATTGAAATCCACTCATGAATTTTGTAAAGATTTTCTTTTATATTTTTTATCTTTTTTCGTATAAGGTACTTTCTATACAAATTAAGTATGAAAGGTATTACAGATTTGATATCCATTTATAATATGAAAAATTAAGAAGAATAGATAAGTAAAAATAATATTAAGTACGAACTAGCTGCTGACTCTAAAAAAACTGCCTTAATTTATGGCGACCTTTAAAATTTCTGCAAAGGTGTACTATATTTTTGAGGTCATTTTATAAAATTTGAAAAAATTTATTGAAATCAGTGTGATATGTCCAATTATTCTTCTTATTTAAATTTAGTACTGGTTGGGAATTATTCCCCCTCCCCATTAACAAAGTCAAGCAATAGAAAGTAATTGTCACATTTCACTAACACTATGGATAAATACATCTATTTTTACTTTATTTTAATGCGGAGAGCTGTATTTAAGCAACTGCCATTCTATTTGTCCATATCTGAAATGTACTTTGTCGAACAACAAATTAAATTTAAGAAATTTTTCCGGAGAGTATCCTATATAAAGTTGATCCAATGAGTTTTATCGTTTCCCATTATTTTTGAATTTTTTCCTTTTTGGAATTTAAGATTCTCGCCATTTTATTATTCATTTTTTTTTTTGTGTTTTTACTTTCCTTTTTTGTATTTCATTAGAAACTGCGATTTACTGATATTTTTTTTTTGAATCTTTTTTATTGAGAAAATGAGCAAATTTTGTATTAAGAAAACTAACAAGTTTATTATCAAGAAAAACAAAAGAAAAAACAAAAAAAAAATATCAAATAATAAAAAATACTGCAACCCTTTTTTTTACTTGTAAAAGACCAATTTTATATTTTTTTGTGTTTTGACTAAAAATATTTTTTGTAAATATTATACGATAAATATCTACATAATCCAAAAATATATATACGTACGTATATATAGAGCACAGCATGTCAATATAATAAGGAAATGTAAAGGATATACGCAGTAAAAGGAAAAAAAGTATTTGTAAAAATTTTCATAAATTATAAAATATAATTTTGTGGGTATATGTAAAAAGTTTTTGATTTATTTATCCTTCCTGTTTATTTCATTTTTTTGTTTTGTTTCTTTGTGTTTATTCTTTGTTGTGTATTCAAAAGGATATTGTTTCTCTAATGAAATCTTATAATACAATTTTGCTTTTAAGGACCATCATGCACTGGGCCAAGTCATATGAAAAAAATTTAAAGGTACACATTAGATTTAGACTCTCTACAGGAATCAGATAGAAAGACTTATGAGCATTGAACAGGTAGATTTTGGTAGCATTGATTTTCTCAAACTAATCTATCTGTTCTAAATTCAAATAACATATTCTCACGTATAATAATACTGGATAGCGAACACGATTAAACAGATGAAGAGAGCAATAATGTTACATACATGCAAGTGTAACATATTGTTATTATCCTGTAATTTATTGTCCTAATATTATGTGCTTTTAAAAAGAGTTCCGAAACAGCAAAAACATTTCTCTATGCAACTGACTCTAGTCTCGTTCTTCACTAATTACTTCTTCAATATAAATTTTAATACTTTTATTTCACAATTTCTCAATATGCGGCCCATACTATTTAAAATATTTTCAAATTCTGCTTTTATCATATTTAATATATGTACAGTTTTTTTTTCTTTTAAGAATCTAATAATGGTCATGGTTATTGAGTATTGTTTTTGTTACCCGCAATTTCTATTGAATAATTTAACACTTTTTTATATTTTTTTGATTTTTAATCTTGCGCCCATTTTCTTCATTTTTTGAGAAAAAATAGGAAACGCCAATGCGTGTAAAATTTTCTTATAAGTATAGAGGTATATTTAATACGCAATATAAGAAAATGGAAAAGGAAAAAATAAGTTTGCACACACAATTGTAAACCTTTTTTGTTTTAATTTTCTATTCTTTCGAGGATATTATTATACACATATTTTAATCCTTTTATTCAACTAAATTTGAAAAATTCTTTTATAAGAAATTATGTACACATACATCTTAAAGATCTGCATTATATTTATTCTCTTATTTTATTGGGTAAAATCATTGAACCATTAATAATATGCTATTGATTTAATTTCGGAAGAAATAGAAACAATTTAAGTGCTTAGGAAAAGTAATTTTTTTTTATTTGTATATTCAAGAGTTATTGATTGCATAAAACTTTAGTAAGTTATATTTCCTAAATTATATACTTAAGAAAAACTCCAGGTTTTTTCTGATCAGAATTGAATATCAGATATAAAAATTGTATTAAACGCAACTTAAAAGAAACCTATTGCCATAATAATAGTACTATAATAATTTGACCTATTAAGTAGACAAATTAATATACAGTCTACTTTATTCAACAATTAGAAAATAAGCGTTGCCACAAAACAGATTTTTAAAATTATTACATTTGATTGCCGGTTTTCATATGAAATTCACCTTCAAACCTTTAAGTGCTGACTTGTGTTTAACATTATTATTGCAATTTAGAATTTTTTCTAAAATTTTGAATATATTTTTTAATATTATAGACCATAATCTTTACCAATTTCATTAAGGTTTTTTCTTTAGTAAAACAAATTTATAATTTCAACAATAATTTAATTTTTAAGAATATTATTTCTCAATATATATAATTTACAAATACAATAAAATGTAATAGATAAATTTTTATGGAAAATGATAATGGCTTTTTATATTTTGAACTAATGAATGAAAATGTACTAAAAATAAATTTCCTTATTAAAATTTTTATGAATAATATACGAAATTTATGGAGAGAGTAGGTCGATTTTAATATTTTAAATTTATAAGTATTGAATTCAATATATTTTAAATACTCGAGCAAATATTTAAGTATTACTTAAGTACAATAAAGGATTTTTAAAAATTCCAAACAAAATTTTCTATTCTTGAAACTTCTTTTATAAAACATAAATTTAATTTTCTTTTGTGAGCTTGTTCATATTTTTTTTTTTAAATTATTATTGTAAATTTTCTATTTTATTGATAAGTTTAGCAATTAATTATAAAAATAGAAAAAAAATTTTGAATTTTATTTTCATACCATAAATATACCATAATATTGTATAAAGAGCACAACGATTTATAACAACTAGATATGTGCATTTTAAACTTTTATACAAATAGGAACAATAGAAATTCAGGTTGTCCGACATTTTCAAAAAGAAAAATTCTTATTACTATATTCTTTAAAATATGGTATCCTAAAATATACTTAATGTAATTTTTAAAAAAGTATGGTAAATAAATGAAAAAAGTAATTTGTAAAAAATTAATTACTTAGACACCAAAAATTATATCAAATTTGAATTAAAGTCTGACTAACAATGACTTTCTAAATTAGAAATATTTGGAAGCATTTTGATAGAATACAAGTTTAAAATATTTTCTTTAATTATACGAGGGCTGTCCCAGAATTAAGTAGCCTAACCAAGAAAACACAAAAATTTTTAAAAAGAAATAAGACACACAAACGACCACAAACAACATCGTGAGGATGCTTCAATGAACTGTTTGGCCATGTTTAATAAAAATTAGACCGAATTTTTGCGTCGATTTATAACAATGGGTGAAACATGGGTTCATCATTACACCCCTGAAATAAAAGAGCAGTTGAAATAATGGACCAGTAGGGGGGAACCGGCTCCGAAGAAGGCAAAAACAACTTCATCGGCTGCAAAAGTTCTTTATCGGCTGGCTTGTAAACCTGTCTATTTACATGTAGGAAACATGAGTCATTTCTACCAAGCATGAATTTGGCAAGAACTTTTCATTTTCATAATATTGATTTTAAATTTTATTTATATAAAAATTTTAAACACAAAAACGGCGAAATAATAAACACTAATTTTCCAATTCATTCTTTTGATTTTTTAGAAATATACATACTTAAAGGATATTCAACTCGGTCTCATAAATAAAATATAAAAACAAAATCTAATTTCAGACAATAATTCTGAATTATTATTATAAGATATATTTTTTAAATAAAAAAATTTCTCTTAAATTGCATTTTACAGTTTTTGTTAATTTTGGCAATCGTAGTAAAATATTTTTTTTTTTGTTAGTTATATGAATAAGATTGAGAAGTCTATAAAAAAAGAATTATGTTATATCGCCAGAATTAGATTATTTTGACGATATTGAAATAAAAACTAAATTTAATAAAGTTGGGTCAAACCAATGGTTTGTATTGTAGCACTTTTCCCTTCGACAAGTGAAAATTCTGTTTTTAAATACAGTCTATGTATACCTATCACACTATTAAAATTTTTTTCATTCATATACAAAACTATTTCTGGGATTGCATATATTTAGGATGAACGATTTATGCAGTATTTGAAATAGAGCAAAAATAATATAAAGAGTGGTTAACATAATGCTCGATTTTAAGGTTTAAATGTGTGAGTTAAGAAAAATAATTATATTTTTTAATGTCATGGAATTTACCGTTAACTTTTAGCGTTTATAGACATTTGAAAAAGCTTGCGGTTTCGGAAATATAGGGTGTCAAAAAATTTTACAAATTTCAAGAGGCGATAACTTGAAAGGGGGAAGATGGAAAAAAATTTTCTTCTAACGAAATGAACTATTTGGTAATGTCTAAAAGGCCCTAAAATTTCAAGCTTCTACAGGCTGGGGTCTAGAAGAAAAACGAAATCAAAAATTTGGAAAAAAAAAAGACTTTAGATAACGGTAAATTTGAATGGCCATTTTGTTTTTCTAAAGTTTAGCTATAGTATACCGTGCTAGAGGAAGCAAGCCATTGTCTTTCTGCGTTTGCAAAATTTCAAAAATGCTTATGGTTTCATTGCAACAAATAGTTAAAAAAGGCCGTTTTTAGGGTTTTGGGGGGGTATAACTTCTAGAGGGGGGGAGATAGGTAAAAATTTTGTTCTATGGAAATAAGTTTCTAGTAAAGATCTATGTACGTACAAAATTTCAGCTTTCTATCTTCAACGGTGTAGAAGTTTTGTAAACAGACACACGGACAGACGGACGGACGGACGGACGGACGGACGGACGGACAGAGTGAAACTAATAAGCACTTTTTTTCAAAAAATTTTTGGAAAAGTGCTAAAAAGATTACGCAGTCCTAAGCATAAACGATTATTGTCAAGTATGAAGATTTTGGAAATAGTAGTTTTTTTTTTAGTTCTTTTAACTGGAACTATCATTCAAGATTTCAAAGTTTTAATTATAAATTGTAATTAAATATATTGCATACAATGTCAACCTTAAGTTTAAAAGAATTTAATAGAAAAAAATTGTTTTTCAATGAGCCCAGGGTATTTAAATTTAAACAATAATATAAGCAGTACCTCTTACTGCTCAATAATATTATTGTTTAAATTAAAACATCCTGGATTTATTAATTATGAAATAAATAACAATTGTAAAAAAATTTATTAAAACACTTCTAAATAATTAATACGAAATTTTAAGTTGAGAAATTTAAATTTGAAAAGCATTGAAATAAATTATATTTTACTATTTTTAGTATATATTGTAGATTGTTGAAATAAGATATAGGCAAAAGGAATTCCTCCCGTCCGACCAGTGCAGTCAACCATAACGTATTTTGATGAATGAAATCAAATTATGTCAAAATTTTGTTGTTTTATTAGCCATCCTACTGACTTATTGAGCGATGAGTTAGCTTATTATAGTCCTCGCATATCCCACTTATACTATCTCGGGATATTTACTTAGAACAACGGGGTTGCAAATAAATATCCAGTGATATATCGCAGGAACTTTCCACCAACACTGAGAAAGCTCCGCTCAAACCCCAAACCATATGTACCTCTTGGCAGCCAGAGCAGTAAACTTACACTAAATATGTATGGCCGTCTCCTCGTCATTTTAGCAGAATCTACACAAAATAGAGTCCGATTTGCTCAATTTGTGCAAGTGAAATTTCATCGAAAAATGTACAGTGAAGAAATTTTTTTTTTATATACATATAATATTTGCATAATTATAATTTACATTCACTTACATTAATAAATATATAAAGGATAATAGTATAACAATTATCATTTTAAATGCATTGTTATTCAAAATTTTCCATTAAAAATCAAAAATATTAAATTTATATAAAGAAAAAATGGACTGATTAAAATATCCTTGCAAGACAATTTCCACAAAATTGAGATTAAATTATGTACATATAGATAAATGTTATACATATTATAATATCCTAAAATTCTTGGAAATTACATACATAATATACAATTAATATAAAAATATTAACATAATATTTTTGTAACAATAAAATGTAGGTTTATTTTATGTAACAGATGTGGTTTTTCAAAATTATAATGAACATTCAAAAATATAAAAGTTATAAAAAGGATATGTGAAAATAACGTATACTATACATTGTTATAATAGCCCTCGGTATGACAAAGACATTAATATGTATATTATAATGTTCGTATGTATCTACTTAATACTGTCGCAAACATAGAATTTACAAAATGAAAAAAATGAAAATTGTCTATCTTACATATAATATAATATTTACAACCTATTTACATATAACTTATAATAATAACTTATATTATATAAACCAGTTATGATTTTATGACATAAGGAAATAATTTTTTATTTTACATTTTTATTATGCACATACATATTTACATATTTTATAATAATTATGCATAATTTTGTTTATTAATTTTTGTTGTCATACTTTTAAAATTAAAATTATCATTATTATAAGTCAGCCATTTCTTGTTTCTTAAATTTACAAAAGAACAATGAAAAATGTCCTTTTAATTTACATAAAAAAAAAAATATATATTTTCAAAACATAATAGTGAATAACATATTGTATGTACCCGTAAATACAGCGTATTGGCTTGGTAATTTACGACCGTTTTCATTCTTAGAATAGGATAAACTTGTAAAATTTAAAAGTTGTGTTCCATAATATTATTCTCTGTGTATAGCTACTAAAATTTTTTATATTTTTGTAAATAAAATTATAGTAATTATAAAATTTAAAATATAATATAATCTTAACAGAGTTTCTCTTTATGCTGTCTGGTGTCTTTGAAAAGTTCGACAGATACTTCAGATATCAAACTAAATCCAACTATCGAATTTCAAGAAATTCTATAAAATGGTACCTTAGATATAATTAAAAAATGCAAAATTGGATGGTAGTAAAGATCCAGTTCCCGAAGTTCTTCAAAGTAAACTCATATATAAAATTTCATCAAAATCAGTTCGGCAGAATTCGAAATACTGATATGCACAAACAGACTGGTAGGCTGACAGATAGACAGACAGGTCGACAGACATCTCTCTAAAAATAGTTTATTAACTCTTCCCTAGCATTGAGAAACGATTTTCCGCCGACAACATATAAATTATTGTTCTACAAATTATTAGAAATGGAAATATTAGTAAGGCTTCTTTTAAAATCATAATGTATACTTGCACGGCTGATATGAAAAACTCTCAAAAATAAATTCACTTGATTGAGCTGATTTTAATGACTACTTTAATAAGTTAGCGTCCTTAACTGATTAATTCTTATCTCAATAATTTTAATTTAATTAAACGAATTTCAAAAATAACAAGTTTAACTTAGATGAAATAACTTTATAATTTCAAAAATTTTAAAATAAAATTATAAATTATGTTAAAAATTAAAATTTGAAATTTCCCTAAATTATTTCTACATATTCTATTTCATTTCAGTTTTTGGTCTATATTATAGAATATAAAAAAACTTTTTTAAAAACCTATAACATTTTATTCACAAACAAAATTTTTAAATACAAAATTTATAAAAAGATGAAATAAAACAGAAGAGGAAAGCTCTTGCTTTTAAAAACTTCACAAATTTTCCAATTACATATTGTTGTACAAAAAATATTGCATATGATATATATGTATAACAATACATATTTAGAGTACGTAAAGAAATATAAGTAAGCTTCAAATATTATGCAAAAGAAAAATTTTAAGTATATTCCCATCATCACAAATTTTACATTATAAACACATGAGCCTGTATACGAGAAATTTTAAATTATGAATACAAAGGATTCACAAGAAATAATCACGAGTTTCAAATATCTTTATCGAGTTCTATGAAAAGCATTTACATTATAATGAATATACGTAATACATGCGAAAAAAAGAATACACGCTCTTGGGTATTGGTATATGGTTTAGACTCTTTCACTCATTTTATCTTATAGATGCACGTTTTTACTTCAAAGTAAACTTTACATGTTAACGCAGACATCCTACAGAATATTAGAGGAGAATAAATAAAATTTTAAATAAAACTGCCCTGATTCCAGAAAACAAAAATCTTTTCAAAAAAATTACAGAATTTCTATTTAAAATGTAAATGAAGAGGAGTGAAGATAATCGGGAATAACACCAGATTTTTTGTATATCCATTTGAATCTTCCTGCATTATTAATCAAATTACTACTCACAATAGTAGTTTCTTCAACAATCTGAAAAAGCTGAGTGTGAATAACAAAGTCACTCTTATGTAGGCTCTTAGCCATACGGGAATACCTGGAAATAAGGAGGCCGATTATATGGCGAAGTTGACGGCAAATGCCTCCTTCATTGGGCCTGGTCCGTAGGCCATTCTATGAGGTGTTTTGACCAGGTTGTGGCTGCCTGGGTAAAAAGGCGCGCTTCGGAGCTGTGGATCACGGGCATTCCTGACACTGTAAGGCCAAGCCGATTTTCACTAAGGGCTCTGTCGTGGTTTGTCACTGAGCATGTGTCCTTTAACTCATATTTACAAAAAATTGACAGATCAAGCACGCAGCGATGTAGATTCTGCGACCGAGGCACAGAGGACTCCGCTCTCATGTCCTATTTGAAAGTGATGGCTTGACCCGCTCTAGATACTGATTTTTCGGGCCCTTGGACTTGGATTCTCATTAACATTTGAATTACAGAATTGATTCAAATAAATTGCTTATCTATACAAGCATATATACCTTAAGCGTATATAACTTATTACAATTTAATGAATGATAATCGAAAATTTCCAATTTTATTTTGACTTTTAGTATACTTTTATGTGTATATGTAAATTTTAATTAAAATCTCAAAACCTTTAAAATTTTTTATAACTACATACTTTGTAACCGTGATTAAACCCAACAAAGGAATAGAAACAAAATTTTGTAAATTGATTGCATAGGTTTTTTCAATTAATTTATCCGAAAATTTTTAATTCATTTCATCATTACATAATCCAAGAATATGTTAAAAAATTCTTTTTAAAATTCAATTTCAGAAAATTTTCAGAATAGATGTAAATATAAAATGTAGGTGTCCAAACATATCAAGGCCATGACTCATGTAATTTTATGTTCTAAATGAATAGAGTGATCCTCTTTCTGCGTCAGAAGCCCCTTAAGAAAAATGTTTGTTTCTACTATTTAAAGGTTATTAATGTTAAATTAAACTTTTAAACATTGTGTTTTACAATTTCCTTTTTAAGTGGTTTATCCTTTAATCCTTTTCAAAAAGCACACGCATCTTTATTGTTGGTATTTCATATTTTGACTACCTTTTTAAACTTTGAAAATACAAACTAATCTTTAATTTTTTAATTTAACTTTAAATTAAGATAATTTTAAACTTTTAGTAGTACTTATATGGATAATAATGTGGGAAATATAAAATTGATTTCTGTGATTGACAAGGAAAATAATGGTAGTATTACGAATTTAACAAAAATAAATTGAATTTGAAAAATTTATCAATTAAAATTAAATTTTAGATTTTAAATTGACATTTACCATTGATATAGATCTTATGACCTTTAGACGTCATAACAAAATAAGATCTTAATCTTTTCTTGTTTGATTTAGTTTCAACACTTGAAACAGGTTGTATTTCTTAAAATTACTCAATTGTTTTAAAATTGAACTCGATTTATTTATTACAATGGTTTGTTAAGTAGAGATCAAATTTTATTCAACAAATTGGTAGGTTTTGAAAATCAGAATTTCATAGAATGAAATAGCTTTAATATGGTATAGACAATTAATTCTTATAACCGTAACACATTCCATAGTTCACATACTTATGTTACTCTGTAGTAGCATAATATTTGTCAAAAATTGCCTAGGCTTGGCATTCTATTTTTCAAAATTTTCCATAAAAAATTTATATTAAATTTTCTTACCGTACCTAAAAATTGAATATTTATGAAAAAAAATGCGCCAATTTACAATTTTTATTTTCCAGAAATTTTAATTATTAAATGAACCTCGTATGCATGTTGACAAAGTCAAATTTAAGTTCGAATTTGTCAAATTGTTCGAATTCTCTATAACTACACCTATATTCTCTCAAAATTCGAC
This sequence comes from Condylostylus longicornis, assembly GCF_029603195.1. Classification (NCBI taxonomy): domain Eukaryota; kingdom Metazoa; phylum Arthropoda; class Insecta; order Diptera; family Dolichopodidae; genus Condylostylus; species Condylostylus longicornis. Next base: position 427,144 of record NW_026578134.1, on the reverse strand, counting down.
TAAAACACAAGCAAACTATAAGAAATTTTTGAAAAATTTTAAAAATTTTGTTTTGTATGAGAATATAATTTGAATTTTTTAAAATCCTCTTCCAAATTCATCATATAATATAAAGTTATTAATATTTGTTTAAAAAAAAAAATATTTTACACAATATGTTATGCATTCAGAATATTTTAACTTCGTTTTGTACATAATTAAACCATTAAAATTAATATGAAATACTTAAGAATAATTTCCGAATACCTATACCAATTATTTTTTATTGCCCCTATATTGAATAACAATACCATAATATTTCTAATAAACATTTTAAATCTACAAGTATATAAGTAAAACCGCAAAATTAACCGTGGTTTAATTTTATTGTGCACTTATTGTGTCTATTTTAACAATATTTTATTAATATTAAATATCTTTTATAGGGTCTTTTCGCAAATAATTCTATTTATATTATCAATCTATATATTATATTCGAATACCATACGCATCATAAGCATAAAATACACGAGTGTAATGGTACAAAGAATCACTGATATACGCGAGCATTTCATTTAATTTTCATATTTTTGAACAACAATTTGAGTAATTTAATAAAAACAAGAAAACCATTTTGTATATAATATCAAATACAATTTTTTTAATGCCTCTAATAATATTTTACAACTATAAATATAAGGGTATGTACGCATGCAAAAATATTATGGATAATAAAATTTTATATTAATTTATATATGTATATGTGTTCGATTTATGCATACTCACAAATTTTTGATTTTTCAATTTTCACTCTATTAACACGTTTGTAAGTATCGTGTAATAAAAAATAACAAAACCAATAATAACCATTTTATTTTTTTGATGAGTTTTTCACTTACCTGTAAAGATAAAAAATAAAAAAAAAATATTATTAAAAATTACAGTTTTTATGACAAAAAAAAAACAGCATGATAAAATATAGTGAAAAAAAAAATTTAAAATGAAAATTTCAAATTTATGTTGTAATAACAAAATTTTCTTTATTTTCAAATTATATACAACGGTTCAAAGGATATTAAAAGAAGTTGTAACGGTAAAAAAATTTTAACAAATGAAATAGAGTTTTTAAAAAAAAAAATTAATTTATTGTCCCATTGGATTTATAGGTAAGTAGGAGCGGCAATTATGTCTATATTATGCTTTCAAAATTTATTCAATTGTTTGTTGATTGATAGGTTCCTTAAAATTGTATATAACAGTTACTCGAATCTCATATTTTATCTGATCCGGTTTATATTTGAAAAATTTATTATTCTATACAGTATAGTAACGTATTCGACACAAGTTAATAATATAATACATTTAATATAATTTGAGCTGTATATCATTCACAATGGGATGAATCACTGGCACAATAGACCGTGAAATTTGAAAAAAAAAAATTAATTTAAGGCCAGGATTTTTTTTATTTTCTACAATTTTCAAAAAAAAAAGGGCTATAACTTAAATCTATTGCTTCGAACAAAAAAGACATGGAGATACTTCCTGAACGCCCTCACATTCAATATAAAATATGAAGAATAATTTAGAATCTCAGACTTTAAAACAAAAAAACCACAGATAATTTATTTGCAGCTCATAAAGAAGTTTGAAAACAAATAGGCACGTTTCTTACAAATTTTAATTTCATTTTAAAATTTTTATGCATTTGTCAAATTTAATTCCTATATAAAATAACATGAATTTAAAATAATTTTAAATTGAAAATTGCTATAGTCAAATTTGATCTTCCATCTTTCTTTAAGGAATTGTGAATAGCGAAGGACACAATGGGGGTTGACATTAACCTTGGTGTGACCGCTTTTATAAAAATAAATCATATATACAGTCAGTCTAAAATTTTATATTAAAGGTATATGTAATATCAGATAATTACGAACAGTTAAGTTCTGAAGCTCTTAAATTCCCATGCGATTACGTCCATTCCATCTTATCAGAATAAACAAAATGGTTTCATGGACTGGAGCTGACTGTAAATTCATATATTACCTTCATAAAGCCACAAGGTACTGTTGTCTGTGCTCATATTGGACAACTAATTATATCAGTTTGTTCAACCGACAAATTTAAAACTTAAATTTTTGAAGCTTTGCGTCGCACTAAATTCAAGTTCCCAGGTAAACAAAAAATATTTGCGTCAAATCGCTGCTGGGATTTCATAAAATATGATCGTGACCGATTTAAGGAATTGTGTGATGCTAACCGTTTAGATCCTGATAGCTATAATATCAAATATAGACCAGAACATGGCTCTATGGCAGAGTGGGAAAAAGTAAAACGTGATTTATATGCATTCAGCATGATTATTTAATATTTTAAAGAAAAAACCCGGTTCAATTATTCAAAATAATTTCATTTTTTTAAAATCAACCAATAAAAAATAATTATTGCAATAATCACTATCAAAATTTACCATTTCTATTTACTACGAGTTCTGAACCCATTCATATTCATACATGATTGTATATTGCAATCATATTATATTATATACAGTTAATAATCACTTTACATTTACTTCACAATATCTCAGAAAATTTTTTCTTAAACAAATAAAACGAAACAGAAACCACACTAAATTTTACACACACACATATCAGATTTTGGATATGGGCGTTTATAATAAAAATAAATAAATGAAAATAATTTAAAAAAAAATCCAACAATATTTCAGAATAGAATTTTAATATCCTTAATATTTTTATACTCAAAGAAAACAGTACTCTTTTTTGATCCTTTATTGCTATTTAAAAGGTTTTCTTTTATTTTTAAAATAAATATTTTTGGCATAAGAAGATTCGCCAAAAACGAATAAAAATGACAAAACGGAATAATAATATAATTGAAATTTTTCCAAAAAAAAAAAAAAAAACAAAAAAAAGTCAAAGTTCTTAAGTAAAATTTTTTCTCAATAAAATTTTTTTCTTAAAATTTATAAAAGAGAAAAATGAGATTTTTAAGAGAAAATACAAATTATTTTACTAATTTAATTTTCATTGTTGTTAATTTAGTTTTGAATATTACTTATAAAAAAAAAAACAATAAAAAAGAAAAAAAGAAAATTGCTTATGCCAAAAATTCTTATTCTTAGAATCCTTAAGATTTTTCTTTTCTCTCTCTCTCTTTTATGAGCGTAAAAACAAAATTTAATAATTTAATTTTTCAATATTTTTTTTTCTACCGCAATTTTAAATTTTCATACAAGTCCAAAAACAAAATAATTTTCTTTTGTGTTGTTTTTTTTTTGTTAAAGAAACGAAGTAAAATATAAAATATTTTATAACAAAAAAAACAGAAAAAAACAGGAAAAGCAGAAGAAAAAATTTTAAAATCAGTGAACTTTAAACATTTTACTTTGTAGTTCATTGCAAATGGAGTATAATCGAAAACCAAAACAAATTGTATTAAGGAGCGTCATTGGACTTTTGTGACCGATTTTAGTTTGATTTTTTTCTTCCTTCGTAATTTTTATTTTTTTTTTTTTTGTCTTCTCCTCCTTTATTTCATTTATTTATTCAATTTTATTTTTTTTTTCAATTTTTTCTATTTTTGCTTTTTTTCTCTGATTAGTTCCTAGTAGAAAAAAAAAATATTAAAAAGAAAATATAAAGAATAAATAAAATTTTCTGGTGATTCTATTTTCTCTCTTTTATTATACAAGTACTTTAAAATATAAACTAAGTGAAAATTGAAATAATTGAGATTTAATAACAGACAACTAAAAGGTATTTTTGTTATTTTTTTTTTATAAACTAAAGGAATCAACTATTTGTATTTGTATACTTTGAGCTATATTAAGTCTGATATGAAAAATAAAGCAATTTTTTTCATTGTCATGTAAATGAGACTAAGAATTGTCATGTAAATGAGACTAATTTTTGAATCGATTTATTCTAAATGATTGTTTATTCCGTATTTCTATAAGCTATATATATATTATATTATTGTTACGGACATCCGAAGTACGAGAATAATATTAACAAAATGCAATTCGCAATTACAAATTTTTGTCAATTAATACACAAAATTTTCACTCACTCACAACTCTCATTCAACACACACTCAAATATTAATTCAAATTTAATTCTATTGACTCAAGTCTCTATATCAAATTCTGAAAACCATCTATGAAAACCGTTCTTCTCTTAACATATTATATAGAAGCTCATTTAATATCGAAAGTAATTTTAAAATTAATTATTTGAAATCTGAAAATCTGTGATAATTATTTTCTCTTCAAGTATAGGGGTGGGCAACCATTTCCAGACGGTGGACTATACTCGTATTCAAAATTTTTCATTATTAACATATTATGCGGGCCACACATTCAAATGTAATTTAAATACTATTTTTTATTAAAAATAAATATAGAAAAATATTTTTTAATTTAGCAAAATTTTGCAATTTAAAAAAAAAATTTTACTTTTTGCTCTAAAGTATTGTTTGATACTATAGTAACAAATTGGCGAATAGTAATAATACTACACTTGCTAAATGAACCGTCACATTCGCTGAGAAGTGAGAACTAAATTTCTGTTTTCAGTAAAATAATTTTCCATCTATCTACAACTGTTAGCGCACATTTTTGTCACCGTCCATTCATTTCGGTATTCTCACCCTCTAAGACTGTTCTATAGTAACCTCACCCTCTAAGACTTCGTAAAATAGCATTGCAGACAATGGGGCGTGCAAAACATTTCAAAGGACCGCATACTGCCGACCTCTGTTTGAAATATCACTAAAGAACTAACAATTTTTCAATATGTTCTCAAAATATTAAAAAAAAATTCTTATTCTATAAACTTTCTTATAATAGAAATCACTTAACTCGAAATAAAAGAAAACCATATAGTATGGAATATTTTTCGTTGCATTTTTTAATGCTCATTTAATTTCTTTTTTTTTTGTGCTCCAAAATGTTTAAAGTAATTTTATATTTTACGAAATATAAAATTTGTGAAGCCAAACAAAGTTTTTGGTTGGAAACTTTTTTAGCGTTTTTTCTTTCATTATAAAAATATCATTTTGGTTAAACAGGAATAGCATATTATGTGAAAGTAAAATAATAACGCTATCTAAAAAAAAGCAAAAACAAAAATTATAAGGATACAAAAGAAAAATACACAGGAAGAGGAAAAAAAAAATAGAAAATTAAAAATTAAAAATCAGTTTCCACTTGTCTGATTTTTAGATTTTATTGAAAAAATGTTCAAATTTTCTTTAAAACAAAACAAAAAAAATTAAAAAGACCAAATAAAAAATCAAATTTTAAAGTACGCTTAGATTGAATTTAAAAATTGAAATTTTCCAAAAAAAAATTTTTTTTCTTTATAAGGATATTTTATAAGGATATTTAATAAACATTTTTCTATTGCATTTCATTCATTATTTTTATTTTTAATTTTTATTCTATATCATTCCAATCTACTTGAAATTTAGAAAAATAAAATTTTTATTCAACTAATTTAAATTTTAATAGGTTTCTATTTTAATGTGAAAGAATTTAAACGAAAAGATTTAATTTTGATTATATAAATATGCATAATGTCAGGGATTTTATGTATTTTCTGTATTATATGAATATGAAACTGGAATGTATCCGGAATCTGGAATTTTATAAAATTAATAAATATTTGCTCAGATAACAAAATTAATTAGAAATACCAATTGATTCATTTGGCTACAAGAGAATCTTTGAAAAGGATAGTTCGCACTCATCTCCCAAAAATCTACTCTAATTTTTATGTATAACGAATAGATTTTTCAAAATTTTTTGCTAAACTTTACTTTAAAAATACATTCAAATTATTTATAAATTCAAGAAATAATTTGTCGAATCGGAATGCAATTATTATTGAAAAACATCATGTGTTGCCCAATACAGGAGCCCTATTTGGATAATGATCCCGAAATGAGAATAAACATGAATCCTAATATTTTCGAATTCTCGCCAAATTGATTCAAATGAAAATAACAAGGATTTAATTTCAAATTCACAAATTTTATATGAAACTAAATTACATCTACCACCTAATTTTAAAAGATATACTCTTGTATAACAAAATTAAATTCAAAGCCAATTTATTATAAAGATTTATTTTCAATATAACAAAAAAATAAATTCATTATTTTAACATAGCCAATTTATATTATCAGAAATGATAATAAAATTGAGAAAAATTGACTCAAGATGAGAAGTGATTCAATTATACTTTTAAAATGCAAAAAACAAAAAATAAGTTGAAAATTTATCTACTAGGTATGCACTTCTTTTTATGCGACTCTATATAATGGCCTTAACTGAAATATCATTAATTTTCTTTATTTTATCAACAAGTTTTCAAAAAGTAAAGCTTACATTCCCAATATTCATGTTTAAACAATTTTGCAATCAGTGTAACAAGGACAATAGATAACATCAATTTGAAATTTGATTTTTTTTTTATAAAAATTTTCTTTTTGGACTAAATTTTGTCTATGGTAATTTGTCTTTTCCGTTTACATCGCAAAAATTAAATCTTTAAAAAGGATATTTTCATTTTTTAAAAATGATGTTAAATTTGTTTTCTTTTTTTTTTGATTCTTCTATGTCAATCACATTGAATTCAACTGAAGTTTCCCTCATTGTATTAATTGGAAACGTAAATGGTAAATGTTAGATATTTGTAGCAATTTTAACCATAAATTTGAGTAAATTAATTTTAGCACTGGTATTTGCCTGGATAGCAAATAGAGTCGCCGATTGGGAGACTTGAAACCCAGTTCTGAGAGTGTTATAGCCAGCCTTTTAACAGCACAATAGCTGCCTTTATAACACTTAATATAAATATATCGCAGTGGAACAACAGTTGACAGCAATGGGTAAGAATAAAGCAAGAGACAATCAGGTAGTTCAACTTGAAACTATTAACTGGCGTTGTCAATAATTATCTACCTGAAAAGAATGGAGGGCAAATATGGTATTAATTTTGATAAAATAAATATGTTGTTCCGGAAGCTATTCATTATCATCTCTCTCATATGCATCATAAATGTTGATAACGATGGTATTCATTGTAAGATTGATTATAACACAATACAAAAAAATTCATAATTAAAAAATTAAACGCGATAGAGTTCAGTTTTACTTGCAGTTTTCCAATAAAAACGAAAATTTTTAATTTTCTATCTTGCTTTCCTTTTCAAAATGCTTCGCCTTACAATGTTTATATTGGAAATTGATTTTATGTATTAATGTCTTAGTAATCAAAATTAATATTATACATCAGTGATTCCCAAAATGGAATAAATAGACTCTCAGGGGTCCATGAAGACCTGCTAGGTGTCTACGAAAAAGTATTCATTTAATTAAATAAGTTTTTTATTTTACTTTCTCATATCATAGGTGTACCTTGCTACTGTTTTAACTTTATATCTATCAAAGAAAGTAGCATGGGGTCTATTCAAAATTGGAAAATATGACAAGTGGTCTACGAGAGAAAAAGTTTAGGAGCTTCTGCTATACATTCTACATCATATAATTTTCGTAGAGAATGTACTTTAATATAGCAAGGACAAGCCGTAATATTTTTTTGTGATCCAAATGCAATAATTTTTTCTTTTTAAAATTTTTATGCATTACTTGGCTAACCAATAATAAATTTATCAATGCTTTATATAACAACATTGATTTGTTAGTAAAACAATTTTGTATATTGAATCTAAAGCAACTTCTATATTCAATAATATCTACATATACCAAATTTAATAATATTACAACATACACAATATACATATACGAAATTAAAATCTATAAAATGTTAGAGCTGTATTTTTTGGTTAAAAGTACAAAAAAGAAATAGATTTACATCACTAATATTGATTAATTACAGATGCAGTGAAAATTATTTGCTGACTTCGAAATGTCAAACATTGTATTCGTACTTATCTATTATATACATATGATGTACTAGTACTATACATACTATACAATATTATGAATTCTGTTCCCCTTTCAATTCAATATTATGAAGAATATTGATTGCAAATCATCTTTTGTTTTTAAATTGTACGTCTGCAAAAGCAAAAATTTTGAAGGGTTGAACGCCGAACTATGCGTGCATGTTGTTTGCTACTATGTAATCTAATGTAGGCTGAATTAAATTTTTTTTAACGTGGTATATGTATACACACATAAATATTAAGTATTTTGTATGTGTTTGAAAATCGATTTATTATACAATTTTTTTACAGGAATGCCCTAATTTTAATAGAACTGTTGAAAAATGCTAAAGTAATTTCAATATTTAAAAGTATTTTATTGCATATCTTTAGGGGAAAATTGTTAATCTCAAATGGAAAACTGAAAATTCCGCCTGCCCTAATCTGCGAATGCAAAAAACTATTTTTAATTTCATAAGACCATAGATCTGAAGAGGATAGAAATTTCATATGGAAGCATGTGAATGAAAAGTTCCTTGATGCAAAAGCAATTCGCTAACAGTAAATTGGATATATACAAATTTTGGTTGAGAAATGTGGTAAAAACCAATTATGCAATCAAAAAAATATTTTTTTATCAGTTCACAATTAAAAAAAAAATTACATATAATTATTTCTACCTCTAAAATCTAATGAGGTCGCCTTATCACTAATGATAATTTGAAATTAATGAAAAATAACTTTAACAAAAATTAAAAATCCCAACAGCAAATTCATAAATAATGACCATGCATCAACTAATATTAAAAAATCACAGTTTAAAATTTCTTAATTACTTTCACAATAATTTAGATTATAATGGTTATCTTTCAGTAGTTCCATAAAAAAAAAATCTTAAAAGTCTTTGAACGCACATTATAATCACAATATTAATTGGTTTCATGAAGTTGTTCCACACATTTCCTGACGTACATATATATATGTATAATTTAATAATTCCCACTTGGAATATAAAATGACAATTTTAATTATTTTTCTTTGACGCACTTAATTTGTAATACGATACTCCTAAACCCGTCATTTACATATATTTACTATGTATACTCATTATAACAGTAACATAGAAATTATTCTATGATTCATTTGTAATTTCTCTCAACTTTGATTTTTTTTTCATCTCTTCTATATTTTCTATTCTGTAATTTTTCTTTTTTTAATTTCAATCATTTTATTTGTTAGAAGTTGTAGCTTGGGTAAAACAACAAAAAAAAAAAATTGACAGTTCAATAATTCCATTGTTTTAATATTAGAATTAGAAAGAAAAACAAAACAATAGAAGAAAAAAAAAATATTTCGCAAAAAAAAACAAAAATGAGGAAAATTAAATGCAGATGGAAACTTTTCTCCAAACAAAAAAACAAAAGCAAAAAAAAAAAGATCAGTTTTCTTTGTTTTTTTTATCGTATTTTTTATTTTTACATTAACGGTATAGGAATATGGAGGAGAATTCTGTATTATGTATGTATGTACACATGTCGAATGTATGTTAGTACTAGCTGCCTGCCTTTTCATTTTTATTTTACACAATTCATTCTTTTTGCTCCAATAATTTGAGTATAAAACTTTTAAATCTGATCAAGAAAATTCATTTATTTTGGATTTTTTTTTTGTTTTTGCTTTTAATTTTCTTTGCGGTTTTCTCATAAAAAATCATTTGGAATTTTCTTAAGAAATCAACATCAAGAACCGAATAAAAAAATTTATTTTTGTATTTGTAGAAATGAGATCGAATGCGTCAAACTTATCAAATGCTTAATATCGTTTATTATACTTTATCGTATAATGATAGGTACGCGTACGTATACTGAATTTTAAATATTTTTACTTTTTCATTTAATTTTTAATGCAATAAAATTAGAATTGAAATTTTACGTGTTTGTATAGAAATAAAACTGATGTGGTCAGATTATTTTGGAATTTTCTCAAAATTAATTAAAAAATTTGTATAGACGCAAGGTAAGTCTTTGACAAAGATTTTATTTCCGGGAAACAATTAATTTTTAAATATAAAATTTCAAAAATTGCGAATACTTGTTCTCTTGGAGTACTTGAATACTTAGAGTAATTATACTTTAATTTTCGTCATTTCTGCATTAAAATTGCATGTATGGGGGTTCGCATTTCCTCATATCATCTTTGATTTGATAAAATTATTTTCATTAAAATTTTTAATATAAAATTCGATTATTCTATTAAAATTTTTTTATATAAGCAATACCTCCCATATTGGATGCAATGCCGTAAGTAAGAAAAAAATTAAGAAAAATATTTTTTCTTTTATTTTTATTTTATTGACATTGATTGAAGAATAAAGTTTAAGAAAATCATTTAAAATTTATATATAAATTTTCAATTGGAATGTCTATAAGGATATGCATTAGAGAGAAACGAACAGTAATTACATTCTAAGGATATTGAAATCATTGTTTTATATTTGATTACCGTAATACCATAACGTAATTATAATCAATAAAATATTGCAATGTGCAATAATTCATAAGGAATTAAAAGTTTTTCTTAAACTTATTACAGAACAAGGATATATTATAAAAAGGATTATTTTACAATTTACAAAACATCCAATTTTTAATTGAGGAGTTCATTTTATGGTGTGCTCTTTGAAATTAAAACTATGAAAGATTTATAAGATTATATGTGGGATTTAGGTATATGATTTTAATTTATATTAAACTGAGTCTTAAAAGAACAAGTTACAGTGCGTAGAAAACAATACGTATTTAAAAGAAAATTTTTAACACATTCTAATTTCGTTCTTGATAATATTCAACAAATATAACTGATAATTAAATAATTCTTGAAAAATTCACCATAATCCTTAGTTTATCTCATCAAAATTTAAATAATAAAACTCAAAACTATAACAAGTTGTAAGCACTACAGACAAAAAGACAAAAATTGCTCTTATTTTGCCCTGACAAAGGTTTTCTTTGACACACGAAATATAAAACTATAAGTTCGTATATATGAAAATTTATGAATGAAAAATTTTGTGTCTGTAAACAAAACATGGAAAAAAATTCTAACACTTTAATCTCAAAGTATTACCACAGTATAAATATTTGAATGTTGATTTAAGGATAACAAAGCTTTTTAGATTGTTTGCGCATAAATTTTTACTTATTAAATCATTCAAAAATTTCCCTTTACTTTAACATTATAGGTACCACTTTATTTCATAGCCTTTTTAAATATTATTGAGAGATGAAAGGGATTGAGAAATATAGAAAAGAAACAAAAATTCAAAATTCTACAATAATGTAAACAAAAGAAGTGAAAAAAATTTGAATTTCACCTTGAAAAAGTACTATTGTGCTCTGTTATACACTTGTATAACATAAAATGATGCATACCATAAAATGATTGGAAATAACCTTGAACAATTTTAAAAAAATTTTCCATAGTAAAAAAATGCCATAGACAAAAAAATTTGTTAAAAAAAAAAAAAAACTAAAATTTTTATTAAAGTTTAAGACATAAAAGAAGCTGGGGTTTGTCTGTTTTCAAATAAATTGCTCGCTAGACCTTATTAAATTACATGTTTGTATATGAAATATGTAAAACTTGTTAATTTGTGTGTTTGTGTTTTGACACAAAATATTCTATGGAAATTTAACGTTTTATGGAAATTTTTTATCCCACTGATTTGAAAAAAAAGTATCGTACATTTTCACAATTCAAAAATTTAATCAATGTTACTTAAATATTTAGTTTTTTTTTTCTCAGTGTAACAAAAATAATTATTAAAAATTTTTAAAGTGATTTTAAAGTTATAAGTAAACAGGAAATAGTGACCGTATTGTTTGTGTTTCCATTCGTAAGTTCATAAAATTTTAAAAGTATAACATTTTAAGTGTTCTCAACTGCAGCTGCATGTATAGAAGAACAGTTGAGAGAAGTTGTTATATACACGTTAATTAATTCAAATTGATGGATTTTTTTTGGATTTCTTAGTTATATGCTTATTAATTCCAATACATTGGTTTATTATATTTTTTGAGCTTTTTTAGTAATACATGGTCATTCCAATAGATAGCTTAAAAATTTGATGTCGAAAAAAATTAACGTTAAATCCTTCAAAAATCAAATGCACAAGTTCGATTTTTCTTCTCTATTATAAGATTTTGGGACAGCACTGCATTTGATTTGCAAACAAGTATTAAGGGGTGAGTAGTTTAAAGTATTATAAACATAGTTTTAAATAGAACTTAAGAGAAGGAAAGTTTTTGGACAAATATTTACAAATAAATAAGTTAATCCCTTTTGAGTGCCTCTATGTTTGTTGCGAATTCTTACAGATTTCAATTTATATAATTATTCATCTAAATTCATTTCGATATTTATTCAAATTATAGTTAAGAAAGGTCGAAACAAATATTATATTCGAGAAAGTGACGAATTTCACTTGAATCGTCTTTAATTTGCCTTCTTTTTAGTAACCTAATTTTTAAATTATTCCAAAAATCTGTCATTTCTAATACTTGTTTACTTCAACTTAGAGATAATAGAATAAAATATAATTTCATACAATGTCATTCATTTAATAATTTTTAAATTATTCATTAAATAAATTTTAAGGATCAAAATGCTCATAATATTTTCAGAGTCATTTGAAATAATTTAATCATGCTAAAACTATAATTTCATTCCTATATAATTATGTGTACGTCTACATTTTTCATTTTCCTTGAATTTCTTATTATAAACTTCAAAAAATTTCAATGTTTTTTTAAATAGTTGAGGAAATATTTTATAGACAAAAGGATATTCTTTTGATAAGTTGATTAAAGATTTTTAATTATAATATTTTTATAATTTTGTTACATAAATTTTAAACTAAAGAATGTAATAAATTGTATAAAATCCGAAATTTGAAAAGACTTTTGAAAAGTTTCAATCATTTTATGAATAATATTAGAGCCGTATAATTAAATTTATTAAAATTATATTTTAAAATAGATACAATAAGTACTATTGTATATCGCATAGTTATTCATCTATTTATTAGAAAAGAAAGAAAAATAATAAATTTTTAGATCTGAATTCAATTCTACAATATAAAAATATTCATAAGGCATTTTTCTTGTTTTTATCATTCTTATTTTAAATAACTATTCATTCAAATGAGTTTTTAAAAAAAAAAGTAAAAAATTTTAATAAGTTTTGTATATAAATTGTAAAATTAGTTCCTTATTTTCTTTATACAACTATAAAATTACATTATAATTGAGTTCTAAAGAAAAGTGAAGAAGGAAACCAGTTAATATGTTTTTTTTTTTGCTCCTGAATAAGACAAATCCTTAAATTATACATTCATTTTTTTTTTTAAAAACACTAGTTAAAAAAAAAAAAAACAAAAATTTTATTTTTTTGCACGACGTTAACTGAATAGAAAATTCTCCGTAGCATTTATGGTGTGTATTGAAAATCATTAAAGCTCAAGAAATTGTAGTGTTTAAGAAGGTAGACCTGATAAAAAATAAATTGAATTGTAGAGTAAATAAGTACTCTGGTTAGGATATTTTCGGTTGACGCGACAAATTTTTCATCATTCGAAATTAGAAAAAAACAACTATGATTCTTAACATTTAAATTCACATAGTCTACAACAGAATGGAACAAACAAATTTCAAGAAAAGTGTCTAGAGTTCGCCGAGAAATATTTGTCGAAATACAAAGTAGCTTGTACAATATAATTCCGACTTGAGTCAAAAGTTTGTTGAAGTTTTACATGTTATTACATTTACCCATCTGGTTTGGTTGGCTCTATTGCTGTGGTGGAGTGCAATAACTCGTTAATATTTAAGATCATGCCAAGGTTTTCCTGATTATTAATGAATATACTCATGTTGCCAGCGGATATAACATTACCAACAAGCAAGCGCAGAGGCTTCCTGAACGCAGAACCCTTTACCTAAAATACACTGCAGTGATCTTGCAGATGAAAGAATGTTCAACATCCAATTACTCCTATCCATATAAAAGCTGAACTGATCCCGCCCCAAAAAATATATACCAAAAACTTAAACGAATGTAGAAGAAACAGCGCGTAGGCACTTGGTATTTTTAATTTTACGAACAGAACTATTGGGTAATTATTTGGTGATCGTAAAACTAAAAGGTAGTGCAAAAGTGAGTTACGTGGAGTTGCAATGAATTCGTTGATAAATTGGAAAAATATTGAATTTTAATGATCTAATGTTTTTACTTATGTGAACTTTTTCCTGGAAACTAATTCCTTTCATTTTTCAGGCTACCCTCATAATTCTTAACTCTTATTACAAGTCAAAATGAGAAAAAGTATATTGTTATAATGGTAATTTACTTCTTTAGTTTTTCTTTTTTCTGTGCATTCTACTCTCTATTTTTCCTATTTATTAAAGAATGAATTTCAAATTAGTTAAGTGTTTTACAAAAAAACTGTAAAAGTATATGTATTTATTTTAATATAACTTTGATTGGACAAGGAAGGGTTTTTTTTTTCCTGTGTTTATTTCTCAACTTCTTCTTCGTTATTAAAGGGCAGAAACGGAGAGAAAAAAAATTATTTTAAAATAAACTTCATTTTTTTTTTTTGTTTGCCCTCTTTTTTTTCTACTTAACAGTATGCAAATTTTCATATTCATTTTCACGCAAACTATTTCCATAGACCTATCGAATACATTTTTACTTAAAAATTTTTATAGATATAGTAACAGCAACAAAACCATTTAATTTATTATGAAAACAAGTTAAAATAAAAAACAAGGTTTGTTAAAAAAGGAAATTTCTTCTCCATAAGGTTTTCATAAATGTTTCAGGTATGATATAATTTAAAGAAATTAATTAATTTTACAATTGCAATCGTAACAAGCCGATTTATTTGGCGTAAGTCATTCAGTCCGGCCGAGCTACGAAAGCAAAACTCATGCACTAGCCCAGCAAGAAGGCCCAAGAGCAACCCTCACATAATTAAAACGAATGAACAGTTAGAATGAAAAAGAACTTTATTAGAAATTTTTTCTTCTCATATAAAAAATTGGATTGAAATAGAAGAAAATAATTTAGTGGAGTGGAAGGGAATAAAAGAATAGTGAAAATATGGTTCAGGGACGAAATATAGCGAAATTTTGCATATATATATAACTTATATTGAAACACTCAACTTTAATTTAGGATAAAATTTTTTTTTATATTCTAAAAGTTTTCAAATTACAAAAGAAATTACTCGTAATAATGATAATAGGAAAAAAATAAGAAGAATTAAAATTTCACATTAATATTTAGTTAATTAGTTAATATTGAAGAGGGTGCAAAAAGGGTTGATATTTTTTATTATATTTGGCAGACATTATGTTACGCTCTTTTTTCAATTATTTAGTTCAAGAGCTTAGAATGAATTTCCCAAAAATATATTTAAGAATAATATAGTAACTATTTTTCGTCGTAGAATACAAAATTCTTAAATTATGCATCTGTATTAAATTTCAAAAATATCCTTGAATAAAACTAAAACTGGGGAAAAATGAAATATAATTGACAAAATGTAGAACATTTACAAAATAAATTTACCAGTTGATTTTCATCAATTTGTAATTTAAAAATTATCCCAATTAAATTTTCAGTAATAAAAAAAAAAATTTATATTTTAAAAATACGAAACGCAAAATTTTTTATGGAACGAATATTTTCGAAATTCAGTTGATTCGGTCAAGATTGGATAACTGAATACAGCTTAATTGAATTAATTGAATACAGCTTCAATTTTAGATAAATTTTTGAAAATTCCGAAGATATAATAAATATCGTTTACAAGTGTCCTTAATAATTTACTTTCCAAATGGAATAAACTGGCTACATTCTGCAGTATTATTTAAATATTCTTAAATGGTTTTAGCATTTTTCATAGAGTTCGCTATAATTAGCAAATGCACAGGGTAAAAATCAGATCTACGTTATTAAATTTATTATGCCTATACAATTAGTATCTCATTCAAATAACGTAGTTCATATGAAAATAGGCAAATACCGAAAAAATACTGTTAATCTAATTGTAATTTATCTGATTACGTGGTCTTGGATATTGATTCTAATTACACTCCTGAGTGTATACTTAAAAATTTGTAAAATTAATAATATTTTTCGCACTTATTTTTTTATAAAATTTATGCATATTAGAGTGAAATTCATTTTTGTTAATTTTAAGTTTTAAAATATTAAATTTTATTTCGTCTAGACTAAATACTAGCGTTGTTTCGCAGCATAATTCAAAACAAAAACAATAATCTAAAACTTTATAAATGGCATTATGAATTTGTAAAATTTCTGCACTGCAAAGCTTAATTTCATTTCATATAAGTAAAATCAAAGTTAAACTTTTTAAAAGTTAAACTTTATTTTAACGCTATTTTTAGTGTTTTAAGTTAAAAAAAAAAAAAAAAACATAGAAAAACTGAAAAAGATATTACATTAAATATTAAAAGTGAACCCATGAGTAAATGAACTTTACAACAAAAATGAATTCAGGTTGAAAACATAAAAGAAAAAAATATTCTATTGAAAATATTATAAATTACAAAGTATATATAGATAAATGCACGGTGTATAAAATCGTGTACACCGCTAAAGTACTTTTTGATTTAAATAAAAAGAAAAAATTATGCCCTCACTACAAAAGTAACAAAAACATCATTTAGTAGTTAGATGTATAAAATCGCTTAAAAATTAAAAAAAAAAAAAATAGATCCCTAATACCCTATTTCTAGCGGCATCGTGAAAAAAAAGTGCCTGCAGTTACATTTTGTCTTAAATTTCTCAACTTTTATTACTTTTTCATTTGAAAAAGTTGTTAATGAATTTTTAGTATTCCTAGATTTAAAAATTTCGCTTTTCTATAAAATATGCTGAGCAATTACGTTTTAAGTTTTATAATAAAATTAAAATATTTGTGCAAAATCTTTACCTTTAACAAGTAAAATATATAAAAAAAATCAAATAAGGTTAGGGTGATAATGGCACATTTTTGTATTTATGTCATTTTTGACAATGGGTTATTGAAAATCTTACGCATGCTTTGTTTGTTAGGTTTTAAAATCTCTGTAAGAAATTTTAACTCATAGATGGCGGTCGGTAGTTTCTCTAACAATAAACAGATGGCAAAACAACACAATAGAAACCGGGTAGCCTACTATGTAGTGCTACTTTCGCTAAATAATTCCCGCATTTTAAATTTTAACAATTGATGTAAATCGAATACCACTCCTTTCCAGTTTTATTTTTATTATTTAGGACTTAAGATTTCATCTACAGCTTTACAAACTTCGATTATAATAAGTGAAATGGTTTTGCTGAGCAAGAGCAATATTTAAATCTTAACCTGCATAAAAGTCTTTTGCTATCCATATTTCTTTTTAAAAAATTAACAATAATCGCCTCCTTAATATTATACATACATTTAAATGTATGGCTATTTTAGAATAATTCAAATGTTTACTTCGAAAAATACTGTCAGAAATGTCAAAAACACAAAAATTTGAACAGAAAATGTAGTCAGTTTAAATTTTTACGATGCGGTTTTGTTACATAGTAGCAAACCACTTACGAATCGCAAATCAACTTACGCAAATTTGTGAATTTTGCATTCTTACATAGTAGGCCACCTGGTATTTCTTCTATTTTTCACCTAAATTGATACATTTACATAATTCCTATCGATCCATAATAACTGTTTATATGCCAATTAGTTCTATATTATAACGACACTTGTACTAAAATCAGGAAAACCGGAGTTTTTCTCTAACAATGCGTTAATGTGGCAGCAGAAGTAAAGCAAAACTTTGCTGTAATCTTATTTAAATATTTTTTTCTACTGAAGCTTTTCATACTAATAAGCTTTCTGTTTTGCTCTTTATTATAAGAAAGAAAATTTAAAATGTCTATTTGAAAGTATTTTGAAATTTCTAATACACGGAATTAAATTGTTATACGAGTATAGAGTTGAAATTTTTAAAATTTTAAATTTATTTTTGTAAAAAATAAATTTAATCTGAAACTATTTTTATCTCTTTATATTGTTGTCAAAATATCCGTGGTATACGAAATGAAATAAATTTAAATTTTCTATAGAAACTATAATTTTTTTTTTTTGTGAATAAACGTCTACAATTCTTTTAAAAAAAGAGGACTTACGAAGAGATTTCTTTTGAGCAAAACAGAAGCTGCCACGTAAGCATTTGCATAGAAAAAAAAATTTGAAGGCTTTATAATAAATTCAAAGCATTTAAATCTAAAATATATGAAAAATTAAACAAAAAATAATTTAAATTCAAATTAAATTATTTCAATATTAAAATATTCGATTCATGAACAGCACATGTTATGTACACATATATAAACATATGTATACATATGTACTTGAATCACAAACAAAAGTTTGTGAACCTTATTACTACAATTCCATCGACAATCTCTTAAAACCAGAAATATATACATGCATACATACATATACATATGTACATAATATGCATGAACATAATAATTCATTCAAAATTTGCAAGGCCATCATATTCAATGTGAGTTCAAAGTTCACATAAATATGGTTGTCGTTATAGAACAATAATTGTAAAAATTATAATAATATGTTGTATGACATTAAAATAAAATTGTAATAACTTTATTTTTTTATTTAATTTCTTTTGACATTTGAATTATTTCCAAAAAATAAATAATAATTCAAGTTAGTAGAAAATTAACGATTTGTAAAAAGCAATTCATTCGAAAATATTTTTTGCTATTACTTCGAAAATATTTTGTTTTCTCTTACCAGATCATTGGCTTCAAATTTTAAAAAACATTGCTTTTTACTCACTTTTACTCATAACAGTGTATACGAAAATTCCTACAAAAAAAAAAAACAATCATAGTCAATAAATGAAGAGTGTTAGCTACTCTTTCAAAAGAAATGCGTTGCCTTTTTACTTATTTCAAAGATTTATGAGAAGCATCAGTAAATTTTTGACAAAAAAAAAAAAAAAGACTATACAGAATTCCAATTTAAAATAACTTAAAAACAACCCTTGAACTGATCTTCATGAACTAAAAAATTCGAATTAAACACATTTAGTTCTAACTACAGTTCAGCATTTCTAAACTAAAAACTAATATTTGCATTTACGCACCGTAAAAAGTAGCCGTACCATAGGAAAATTTTAAATGACTTGTACAATTTATGGTATACGCTCTATACTAAATGACTCAACAGTAATGAAGACAAGATTACGAGAATTCAAATGCTATTCTCTTCACTTAATATTATATATTTAGTATATATTTTTTAAATGCACATAAAGAAAGAAAATCATTCAAAAAATTAAAATATGTGTGTACATGCAACAAAATCCTAAAATCTTCTGCATATTTACAACTTTAAAAAATAGTTAAGGACAGTTGAAAGAAACTTACGACAGCAAAATTTTCTTTTCTAACAAAAAATTTTTTTATTCTTTTTTTTTTCTGTTTAAAACTTGCAAAACTAAACAGTATGCGATTTTTCGACAAAATCAATACCAGACAATATAATATTTCTTATATAAACAGGAACCAGTTAATGTAGTTATAGTGTTTGTTAAGGTTGAAATGGTAAAAATACAGAAAAGAAAAATTTATTATCATTTCTTTTATTTATTTTCCATTTTAGATGTATGTACTTGGACAATGTGCAGTATGGCAGAATTGTATACATTGCAAGATGCCTTTGCCTTCAGCATTTTTTCCTATCCCTCTAAAAATTTTGTATTAGAAGAAAAAAAATTTTCCTGATATATTTTGAATTGAAAAATTCTTTATTTGCATAATTTAAGGAGTTTCACCACTGGCAGAAATGTTTTAAATTTATTTATGTATTTTTTATCTCATGTGGAAAAAAAAAAAAAAATATTACAAAATTTATGTTAACTATAGGTATGTGTGTATAAGAATTGAAAATTTTAAATATTTTCGTAAATAATATTGAATAGAAGAGCAGCATATGATAATTTTACTTAAAAAGAAATAAATTATTTATAATTTTTATCTAGAATCCGCCAAAACTAGATCTCTACAGTATACCATCTACATTGCTCTAGAATATGCTCTAGAGTAGATTGTAAAAAATATAGTTTGATCAAACCAATTTCTTTTAAAATAGCACTTTTCCCTTCATTGAGTAAAAATACTGCATTCAGCTTGGTGGCCTGAAGTATGTAAATTGCTTTCATTCATATGTGACGGACGGACCGTCGGAGAGAGTGAAACTAATAAGGCACATTCTTCAAAAAATTTTTTTTTTTGAAAAAGTGCTAAAAATCAAATCTCTATTTTGCACCGTTTTTCAAATTTAAAAAAATTGGACACAATTAATTTTCACAAAATTACAATTTTAGGACTTTGAGGGAGTAAGCCAGTAAATATAATTTTGGATGTGACTCATTGATTGTCTGTAAAATTTCAACTTTATATCATTTCTATTAAGTGATGCAGAAGTTTTGTTAATAGAAGGAAATTTTGAGCTTGTGTGTTACAAAAAAATGTGCCAGTAAATTTGATCATTTATGTGTGCATAAAAATTACCCGAAATATATTAAAAAAATTTAATTGTGCTTAATTCATAATTTTGTATTTGGAATTTCTTTACTAAAAACCTAGATATCTCCAGCGAAAACTGCTTTTCTTCCATTAAGCCGCCAATGTGTTAAAGAAAATTTAAAAAAATTTCCTTAAAAATTTATGAATTTTAAAATTTTTTTTTCTAAATTCCAACATTATTTTAAATGATTTCATTTTAATATAACAACGGAATTAAACTATAAAAATGTAAGATTTGTCAGATGAAAGAAATTATTATTATGAAAAATTATGCTTTTTCTTTACATTTACAGATGCAAATTTTGTTCTTCAAATGCATTTTGTTAACAAGCATTTCTCGCTCTCATTTCTAACATAAATATTTCAAAAATTCTATTATATTTCCCAAACTTTAAATATTATAATTATTTCCACCTGTGCATTCTCTCATAAATAACTCAAAATTTCTGACATCAAAATATTATTGGGGAGAAAAAAAAAATTAATTCACTTTTACTCCTTTACCTGAGAAAATAATTTGAATAAAACATATTTGAAAAACAACCAACGTTCTAAAATTATTTTCAGATTAAGGAAAATATTATTAGAAAAAGAGAAATACAAAAAAAAGAAAAAACAGAATTCAAGAAATGAAATCGGTTTCTTTATCCAACAGAAAATACAAACCGCGACCATATGGAAAAAATCTCAAAAACAAAAAAAAAAAAATAATAAATTTTTATATAAAAAGGATCACGTATGTTATTTATTGTAAAATGAAATGAACTTATACACAAACATAAAATGCAACACAAAAATTAAAAGATGGAAAAAATTGAAAATCCAATGAAATAAAAAGGGGAAAAAAAACAAGAGAATTTCACATATCAGAAAATTCCCACTTTTCTACACTGAATTCGTCCTTATTCCTTTTGGGTATTATTCTCTTTTCATTCGTATTAATTTATCATAGGGATCTATATCTAATACCTTACTATAATAGTAGAATATTTACCACTATTCAAGACCTCGAAGTGAAAATTCAAATATGTATGTAATATTGCACTAAATGAAAATATTTTCGGAAAAAAGAATAATTTTGAAAAAATTCAAAATTCGTAAGCGAAAATAAAAATTTTTTGTTTCCACTACAGCTTTTTAATATCTTTCGTCCCCGAACAATACATAAAATACAATTTTTAGAAGTTCATTTTAAAATAACAAAACAATAAGAAACACAGTTCTTGCATTTTAGCTCCAACAATGTATTAGTGATCACAATTTTCTATACTCTTTTGTTCTCATCCTTATATTCTATTCCTCTAAACTTAAAAATTTCACAAGAGAATAGACTATGATGCAATGAAAATAAAACAACAAAAAAAAATATTTTAAATAATCCCAAAATATGAACAGGTTGCATTACAAGAAACGAAAAATATAGGAAGAAAACGCGGCTGCAAAAAAAACATTGAAATAAGAGCAAATGAAAAAAAAAAAGTAAAAATTCATTAGAAATCAAATGATCGGTTCTACTGATTTTTTATGTGGTTCTATCGTAACTTTGATATTCTTAATAGACTATTTTGTGCCCTGTTTCTCTGTACCTTTTCCAGAAATCTATAACATAGCACTTTTTTAAACATTTTATTTGATCTAAATGTAATTCGAAAGCAGGCTGCCAGTGATCTGCACCTACAGAATAAATCAAAAATTGCAAATAGAAGAAGATATACCACCCTGCTCTCGTTATATTTATATTTTTGAAATTAGCCTCTTAAGTTTTGATATATATCAGACAAAGAGAAATTTCTTTGTTCTTAAACCTATCTTTAGATTGTCCTGTCAAAAATTGGGAACTGATTAATTAAATGCTCCGGTTTTCTCGATTTTAAATCAGTAATCTTTGTATGCAGAGAGAAAAACAAAAAACTAATTCAACTTATACCAACTAGTGCGTTTGTTAGCTAAAGCATTACTCATGAATTATATCAGATATTACTCATGAATTTAATTTTTTTTTCAATATTAAGAATTATTAAAATGCAACAATATTTTCTCTCTCTTGCAATTAATTTAGAAATTAGAAATATAGATCGACCCTTCCAATTGCCTTCCTAGACAAATTATTTATTCGTGGTTTTATTTCAATACCGTCTATAGTAATTTAAGTCTTTACACTTGTTTAATCTTTAAATTTTAAATGAAGAATTTTAAAATGCTTTTGAATTCTCGAATATTTTATGCATTGTTTTCCATTTTTTTTATAAATATTAAATTGACACGTTTGCTACTCCATCGCACCAAAAATTAAATGCAGGTGGCGTGTCTAATATAATACTGCAAATCTAACAAATAATGTCTTGAATGAAGAAAGTCTGAATATTCAAAATTAATGAAACTAAATATTTAGCATTTTGAATTCATTATCCAAAAATAACAATTATTATATATTAAAATTTGGATCAAATAACTAAATCTGTGTTGAAATTTTAAAATCAAAATCTTATTAAATGAATCGATTCAAAATTTTGAAAATTTTGAAGAAGAAAAAAGACAAAAATAAATCACAATTACGCAATATTTGAAGTCATTTACATAGTTCTTACTCTAACATTTACCCAAAAATTAATATGAAATTTTCTGGTCTGCTAGCGAACGGATGAAAACCACAAATGATAGCAGAACCAAAAACCCAAAAATAATAAAACAACAAAAATATTCTTCTCTTTTTTTTTTCATTTTTTGTGCAAAATTGTCTTGACATTTTTCTTTTCAGAACATAAACATAAAGTGACACTAAAATATCCTTGAGGTTTCAAAAGTATTATGTTTTAATAATAAAATTGCATTCTCTTTCTATTTTCATACAATTCCTTTTTTTGCATCCATTTCTACTCTGGGCTTTTCCACGAATTTCTTTCCTCATAAAAAAAATCTTGTATTGTGTCCGATGGAAAACAAGAGCGATTTCAACATGCAAGAATAACATATAAAGAGAAGAAGGTGTAAGGAAAGAACGAAGAGAAGGTCTTTTTTTTGTTGTTTTGAAAGCAACTAGAGTAAATTTCTAAATATTATTTTAATAAAACGGCATGGCATAGCACCTCCACATTATTTTATTAGAAGTTGTCTTTTTGAACTTAAATTTTTTTCTTGTTTGTTTACAGTGAAGAGAGAGAGAGCCGCAGCTGATACGACCGTCATGAACAAAAACAAATTAAGATAAAGATGTTTAACCTTTTTATTCTCGAAACGTTAAGCACAAAGCAAAAACGCTTTCACTATTTTTTTTTTTTTGTGAATCTTTTAAATTTTAAAATATAATTTTTATTTTTAAGTTAAATTGACCCCATGGATTAAGTATTTATATTTGAAGTCATAAAAAAAAAATTGCAGAAAAAAAAAAAATAAAATTTTTAAATGTACTCAAAGTTGAAATTTAGAATAATGTTGAGTAAAAAATATCTGCGGTAAAATAAATAGTGAGAAAAAATTTAAAATTCACAATAACAATCGAGTTTCAAATCAAATTTCTCAGGGGAAATTAGAAAAAACAAAAAGTTTTTAATAATAGTGCACAATATGTGCGTGAAAATTTTAATAGTTTGATGGTTTCTTATTTGTTCTACTGCAATATAAATAGCGTAGTGGTCCTTCTTTTGGAATCGGTAAAATGTTAACGTAACAAATGACTACTTCTTTTTAGACATATTTCAGTTTGTCCGCCGGTCTGTAGATAATTTTCAGTAAAATGAGAAATAACATCATCTAGGAGTCGATCAGTTTTCTCACTGGGGAGGCCTGGAAAGTTGGGACACTTGCAGATTCTGTTCGAAGGATAAGGAGACCTCAGTGCACCGTCTGGCGGAATGCGATACATTCTCTCATTGGAAAAGGAGGGCTTTGCAATCACGACGGCGGAGTTGCAATTTTCCTGGTTTCACAAACTGGTTGTAGGGAATGTACACTGAGGGTGTGGGCGCAAAATAGATCCTTATACGGGGTCGCTTTGCACTGTTGCGCCCGCTGCACAAATCTCCACAAAAGATCTACAATGAGAACTTTAAACTAATCATATGAAAAATAAGCATCACAGCTTTTTCAAATTTTCGATATCAAAAATATTTTCACTCTCTTGTGCAAATTCATCGATAGATGAACAAAAAAACTAATTATTATTAGAAATATACGATTCATACAATCAATGCGTTCATACAATCAATGCGTAAATAATTAATTGGTTTTTAAATTTCGTGTTAAAAAAATTGGTTTAAATTGAAAATTTCCACGTAAGTACATTCCAATATCTCCATTTAGTTTTTATAAAATAATGACAAAGGAAGACCTTCAAAAATTCAGACAAAAGCTGAATATCAATCTGTCTGTATAATTCAAAAAAAAAAAATTTAGTTGCAAAAAAAAACAAAGAAGTAACCATGTATAAGGTTTTTATCAGATTTTATCAGGTTTTATCAAGTTTTATCAGGTTTTACTATAGTTATCCCTTCCCAATAACGAGAAAATAATTTTTATAAAGAAAAAAATTTAAATCTTCTCTTGCTTCTCTTCTTTTTTAGCACTTTTTCAAAAAATTTTTTGAAAAAAGTGCTTATTAGTTTCACTCTGTCCGTCCGTCCGTCCGTCCGTCCGTCTGTCCGTGTGTCTGTTTACAAAACCTCTACACCTTTGAAGATAGAAAGCTGAAATTTAATACGTACATAGATCTTCACTAGAAACTTATTTCCGTAGAACAAAATTTTTACCTATCTCCGTCCCTCTAGAAGTTATACCCCCCCAAAACCCTAAAAATGGCCTTTTTTAAATATTTGTTGCAGTGAAGCCATAAGCATTTTTGAAATTTTGCAAACGCAGAAAGGCAGTGGCTTGCTTCCCCTTGCGCGGTATACTATAGTTCAACTTAAGAAAAACAAAATGGCTGTTCAAATTTACCGTTATTTAAAGTCCTTTTTTTCCAAATTTTTGATGTCGTTTTTCTTCTAGACCCCAGACTGTAGAAGCTTGAAATTTTAGGAGCTTTTAGATATTAATAAATAGTTCATTTTGTTAGAAGAAAATTTTTTTCCATCTCCACCCCCTCTCAAGTTATCACCTCTTGAAATTCGTAAAATTTGAATTTTTGACACCTTATATTTCCGAAACCGCAAGCTTTTCCAAATTTTTATAAACGCAAAGAGCTAACGGTAAATTCCATGAAATTAAAAAATATAGTTATTTTTCTTAACTCACACAATTAACCCTTAGAATCGAGCATTATGTTAACCCCTTTTTATATTAATTTTTGCTTTATTTCAAAGACTGCATATATGCGTCATCCTAAATATATGCAATCCTAGAAATAGTTTTGTATATGAATGAAAATAATTATAATAGTGTGATAGCTATACATGGACTGTATTTAAAAGCCGAATTTTCACTTGTTGAAGGGAAAAGTGCTACAATACAAACCATTGGTTTGACCCAACTTTATTTAAAAGGCATATATGCGATTCTAAAAGTAGTTTATTTTTAAATACAAAAATTTATCAAAAAAAAAAATACAAACAATTCTTCCGAACTTTTGTTTGGTTTTTTTGTTTGTTAAAATTCTTCAATGCTCAAATTCCCGAAAGAGTACAAATAAGTAGTCATAAAGCAAATTTTAATAATTTTTCACTCAAAGCCATATGCATTTCAGGATTTGATTTCCTTATGGACATTAATATTCTATCTAGAATAATATGGACAAAAAAGAAATGTAAAAAAAAAAATGTTTTTTGTTTCCTTGTTTTGCCTATACATGCAAACTTTATATCCTTTTCATTGGTATACCCCAAAGCTACATTGTATCAAAAATTGTTAAATCTTTTATCATGTTTTATTCTTTAAGATCTTTTTGTATATTGTTGTTTTTTTCTTCCCTCTATATATTTACTGTGATTACATAAAAAAATTCGACATCATTATACCCATATACATAAAAATAAATAAACTGTTGAAAATTCTTATGTAGAATGAAAAAATCATCTTCATTACTAGCACTTTATACTTAAAAGTAATGGGATTTAATAATATGGCTTTCGAATATGTAAGGTTTCAAAAAATGAATTTAAGATAACTTTTCAGATAGATAAAAGGGTTCTTTATACTCAAATTTCTAAATTTGCTAATAATTTAACAATGATCATTAAAAAATTTTTTTCATTTTTTTCGGAATTAAAATTAGTTACTAAACTAGTTGAAATTTCCAATGTGGCTGAATTTCTAAAATATTATTAAATTATATTAAATTACAATAGAATTTATTTTTAAATTTGTAAGAATAAGAAATCTCATTTATTACAAAAAATAAGCACGAATTTTAAATTCTAAATTTTTGTTTAAATATTTTTTAAATAAAATTTCCAAAATAATATATTCAGTCTTTTATAACAATATATTAAAATTATAATATTGAAATTAATAATTGTACACCTACCTGAATTTGGTTGTCCATTACTATTTGGTCTGGCCGATGGTGCACCATCTCTTGCCTCAACTTCTAATGCATATGCTCCTTTCTTTTCACGATCGAATACAGTTTTTGTAAAGATTTCACCACTTTGAAGATTTATTTCAAAAAATTCTTTACCTTCATTACGTGGTGAATCAACAATATAATAGTAAACCTGTAAATATTATTAAAAATAAATAGTAAAAAATTTTATTGTTTATAATTCAAAAATTTATGAAATAATCAATAATATTTAATTATTAACAATTAAAATTAAACACAATATTAAGCATTGAAATTTATGATATTCTTCAATCAAAATTCTTAAATCAATTTATTTGCATATATAGGTACAAATTTTTAATAAGACAAACCCCTTATTTTATTATAACCCAATTTTCACTACTCCTATATATGTGCTAAATTTATGTTGAACTTTTAATTACAGAATTAAACAATTTAAAGGACAAGAAACAAAAAGTGTAATTATCTTTAATGATAAACTTGTTAATGCATAAATAAAGGCGCTGCCAAATACATAATATAACATATCAAAATTACTCAATTAAAAAAAAAAAAGTTTTTAATTTCCTTTTTAAGGAAGGTTTTACGATTACAACTTAAATAACAAGCATTTTATTATAAAATTGAAATCGCTCGTGTATACACACACCTAGATAATCTCGGTATGTTACCATTTTGTATTCTATTATATAACAACAAAAAAGATTAAATGTATTAGATATGCTATTTA
The DNA here is from genome assembly GCF_029603195.1 of Condylostylus longicornis. NCBI lineage: Eukaryota > Metazoa > Arthropoda > Insecta > Diptera > Dolichopodidae > Condylostylus > Condylostylus longicornis. The sequence goes on along the minus strand of NW_026578134.1, from coordinate 399,284 downwards.
TGTTTAAAACAGAAAACATAAAATCAAATTAACTTTATAATTGTGCATTACAAATTTCATTAATTTTGGAGAACTTCTTTTATAGCAGCAAAAACATTTCATTAAAAACAAAAAAAAGAAAGTAGAATAGAATAAAATTTTATTCACGAGGGTCCTATTCTATTAAGTTTTCAACAAAACAAAAACCTTTAAAATATCCTGTTAAACATTTTGTTGTTATTGGGTAGAACAACAAAATTAGAAAAAGAAAAAAGAACGAATCCTTAAAAATCTATTTAATATAATAAAATTTTTATTTATAACCTTTTAATGTAGATATCCTTTTATTTTTTTTATTTTTTTTTTTTTGTTTTCCTTTTTAGGATCCTTACTTTTGATTCATTTGAATTTATATTACTATTATTCTCAAACAAAACAAAAAACAAGAATAGAATGTAATGAAAAATTTAAAACATTAAAATGTCCTTGCAAGAACCTATGATTTAATTTATATAAAATAAAAGAGAACACAACAAAAACATAAATTTTATTAATATAAAACAACAACAAGTATAAAAGTGAAGAGCAAGAAATAGAGAGAGAGAAAGAGAGAAGAAAAATTAATTATTAAAATCCATGGTAACCGGTAAAAATTCCAACTGCTGAACACAAATAAAAAAAAGAAAAATAAAATATTGTAGAAAAAGGAAAAGGAAAAGAACAATAAAATTGACCATTTTAGTCTCATAATTAAATTTGTTATACCATTTACCATTTTATGCTCACCATTTTATTCTCTTAACCTCTTCTCTATTTGTCCTTTTTTTGTTTTAAATATTTTTATATTTTATGCCTCATTTTTTTATTTGTTATTTTCTTGTCGCAATTTCAATTTACATAATTCAATTTTACAAAATACTTTCCCCTCTCTCTAGAGAGAGAGATCTAGAATCTTCATTCTCTTCCGAGTACATTTTTATTTTATTTCTCTTATCATACCTAACTTGTTTTTTTTTTTCAATGATTTTTATCGCAACCATTTGTGTATTTGGTCAGAAAACAAAAAAATGCCAAAAATTACCCTTCCAGTAACAAGTCTCTTTAGTTTGTTTACATTACGGTAAGATTAATTTTTGTATTGTTGAGAGCAGAATACTTGTATATGCACACAATGTAGCGTTCACTAGACCAAAACTAACAAGAAGAATGCATACAAAAATACTATTGAAATAGGATATTGCTACTTATTGCACACACCTATTATATATTATGGGTACAGTATATGGGGACAATGCATATTAATATTTATATCAGATTTGCATATAAATTGTAGTATGTCAAAATATTTAAGGTGTAGAAGACAAGAGCTTTGTGAAGAGTTGTAATGTGCATTCATCTTTATGTTGATGAAATGCTCATTTGAAGACAAAAATGGTTAGAAAATTAAAGCAATGGGCACGACTGCGTTTATTTTTACGTAAAGTAAATTGGTATTACAAGGTTTTAGTAAAATTTATTCGCTGAAATAGATTCTATAACTTTTGCTGAGTAACGTGTTTGAAAATACTGTTCATATCACATCTTTTGCTCCCGAAAATATTTTAACATAATGAAAAAATTATTCCAAGACAAAATTCATTGGAACATCAGAATTTACTTTTTCACCGATTTTTGTTTTCCATAAATTCTAAATTGCTTGGAAAATGCATTTCAATTTCTTAGAATGTTTTCTAATTTCACGTATCCTTTTTAATATTAGAAACAAAAAATAATAATTAAGAAATTAAAAGCATTATTGATTTTTGTTTTTTCTCGACTGCAGTTATGTTGCATTGAATTTCATTTATTTTGAACATTTTGCCACATTTAATTAAAAAAAATTTTTAATGTCATATTTTTTTTTTATTTTTATATTTTTAGAAATAATAGAAAAAAAAAAAAAAAACTTAAATGAAATTAGTTGCAATTTTCAAAAAAACTTTTAAATTTGTTTTTAAAATATAAGCGCCATGTTTAATATAAAAAAATTATTAAAATTGTGTGACGCACAAAAACTATACTTAAAAATTAAAATTAAAGTTGATATAAAATTGAGAATTAAATTGAAAACCACAATATTTTCGAAAGAATGTGAAATAATGCAAGTGAATATTTAAAAATATAAAAAAAAATTCAATATTTTTTTGTTTTTTTTTTTTAAATGAACAATTTTAAAAAGAAATTGAAGTTCCTTAAAATTTGTTTCTAAAAAATGCATATCACTTGATCACAGGAAAAAAGTAATAAACTACATTGCTGTTATTTTGATCACTTTATTCCAAAAAGGTTATGTGCCTAATTCTACAGCTCAATAGTGCAATTACATCTAAAGCTCCCGAGTTGCAAATCATAACAAAAATTGCTCTTTCTTGTACAAAAATTATGAAGCAATTCGGTTAGCAAAATAATGGCGATTTGTAAAAAAATTTTAAAAAATATCGGTGACATAAGGAATATTTTCCGGCCATAATCGTCTAGAAATTTATCAGAATGAGTGATTTTTACGATTGTCCTTAATGAAATGAATTCAAGAAAAATACCTATAAATTTTCTAGTATAACAAATAAAATTGAATATACAAATATGTAGGTATGGTGAATATAAAATTAAAATGGATAAAAGTTTTTCAATGAAAATTTCTTAAACCTTAACTAAAATTGGATTAAAAAACAAAAATTGAGAACAATTTAAATTCAGTAATAAAGTTAGACTTGTTCTTTTATAACTTTTGAAGCTAAAATTACTGAACTTGCATAAGTGATAATGTTAAAATCTTAAAAGGAAAACTTTTTTACAACATGTTTTTTTTTTCTTAAGTCTTTTTATCGACCGCATTGCATACAATAAGGAAGGTTATGCGATGGCATCAAATTTCGGATGTCAAGTTTTTGGATAGGAACGCACTTTTCCATGATAGGGAACTATTTTCAGAGAGATGTCGGTCTATATGTATACTCGTATGTCTCAAGTACGGCTAAAGCGATTTTGATTATATTTTATATATGAGTTTACTCGTATTTTGGCTATGTCCCGGATTGATCAGCTTTTGAGATGCATCAGAAGTCGAGAACTCTTTGGGAGTCGATTTAATATTTTTACTTTTCAAAGGATTCGGATGACCCAAGCAAAACTCTACAAATTTATATTTTTTTTGACATACTCGTATTAGCTAAAAGCTTACTTCTTTAAAATTTAAAAAAAAAATTTTTAAAGGAAGTTTTTATATTCTTTTGCATAACTTTGGTTAAACTAGACAATACACATTGTGATCGATTATATGCTGGCCACATTAAATTTTTTTTTATTATTTTCCTTTTGATATTTCTTATGTCAAACCAAAAGGACGAATATCAGTAATGAAATAATAAATCAAATCAAAGTATCTATAACCTTTATTGTATTAAGTATGTATATATATATATACATCTAAAAATAATATACACGTTGATCATTTTTGAAATGTTTACCTGTAAATTTCCGTTAAACCAAGTTATAAAACGTGTCGTATTTAAAAATTATGACAATCTTTAAAAAATTTGTTTTTTTTTGTTTTTTTGTTTTTCTTCTTCAATTTATTATAAAAGTTATTTTTATTTATACACACGCATATTAAAATGGAGCCTATCACTTCTACATTACGTAACATAGGTACGTACCTACTTGTATTTCAACTTATTACTGAATTTATTTTTAAGAAATTATTACTGAATTCTAAGAAATATTTCAAAATTTTGAAATAATTTCAAATTTTATAAATGAAAAAAGTTTTGAAAAATTAAAATATTTATAAAAAAATTTTTTTAATTTCTTCTCGTTCTCAAAAGTCGTGAATATTTAAAATTAAAAAGTGAGAATTTTTTTCCAATTATAATAAAAAAAATTATTTTATATCAGAAAATTTATAGTATCCTAGGATAAATTATTATTTGAAGCATAATAGCTATATGCAGATTATTTATTCCAATATATTTAATAAATAAAATTTAAATCAGGTGAAAAGATAAATTCTGTTGAGAACTGAAATTAAATCTTATATAATAGGGAAATTATATACAATCTCGGTTTTTAAGTATCTCGACAAAATAATAAAATAATAATCAAGTTTTGTTGAGGTTATTGTAACAAGAAATCAATGCTAACAGTTGCAGATATTGCGGCAAACGAACTCGAAAATTTCATATAAACAAAATAGAAAATGGTTTATGTATAAAACAAAATAATTTGCATTGTAGCCCGCTTCCGTTACAAATGAAAATTATTCCAAAGCATAAGATATCAGAATTTGAAGAAAAATATAGTTCGGTTCACGATAACATTTAATTTGATCGACAACCTTTTCATGACAGTCATGCTGCCAGTTTTATTCGACTCTTCGTTGGAAAAAGCTAGTTCCTGAATGTAAAGAGGTTATAAGTTTGAGAATGTAAAGGAGGTCTTTTATTTCACCGCACTTAGCTGACTAAAATAAACAATCCTTAAAGGTTTTAAGCTTAAAAATGTTTTGAGAACGCTCTTTCCTCTAGCAAAAAATCCAAGAAAAATTAATTTCTCAAGAGAGTTCATTGAGAAAGGGCTAATTTATTTGAAAATTCAATTTTTAAAAGCCTATTCCAAACCCAACATTTCTACATTCAATTTGAAAAATAAAAACATTTTTTTAGTATTCAAGAATTTACTTAAACCTTTGAAAAAGAAAAACCAAGCTTAAATTTAAATGGTTCATTTGTAAAACGAAATTGTTAAATTAAATTATCTCTTATGTAAAATTGTAATAAAATTACTAAACTTATATATTTATTTACAAATTCAACTATGAATGAACATTTTTAAAAAAAATTTATTTAAAAGTTTACTCACAAATTGCTCAGGTACCTAAGCACATATAAATTTTTAAAATTATCTTATACTATTTTTCAAATTTCATTGCTCTAATTTTAGATACCGCACGGAAAATAAAAAAATAATAAAAAACTTTAAAATATAATCCTTTTATTGTAAATTTGAGAATTTTAGTAAAATTTTTTTATATTTTACTTATTTATTATATATATTACATGTACGTGTATGCGGCGTTTACTATTTTGTATGCTAAGCACTTTAAAATTTATATACTATTAATACAATATACATATATATTTTTTAAATTTATCTTAAATAGCACAGAGTGTGTCATAATCAAATACCAAATGCCATTAAAATTATTATTATTAAAGTAGTAATTGCTAAAGAATGTGTGGACATGCAGTTGTTCTGGTTAACTTATACTCAAGTTAAAGTTATACTCAAGCCATATATATAGAACATTGTACCTTAATTCATCAATGGATCTAAGGATGTTAATTAGGTTAATTTTGGAGTTTTCCCCGAGACACAGGGGGAATGTCTAAATCATATCATCTTCCTATGTATTCTAAACATATTCTACTTTTGCACGTCAACAAACTTAGTCCACATTTGTATATTAATAATTATCCAAATTTCGACTCCCATTGTCAAAAAAAATTTATGGGTTTTTCTAATGACATCAATCATTGCAATTGTGCTTTCACTAAGGGTTGATTTGAGATTTTTTATCAATTAATAAATATAAAAATATTATCGGATTTTCTTGAAATTTAATATTTGCACTATGTTTAGCGATGAAACTGCTAACAGCAGTTAAATAGATTTTATAGATGCAAGCAAAATTGATCCAAATGACTGAACTCATTATCGTATTTTTGAAGTTCTCTTATAGAATATCTCAATTATTTTACTAAATTATTTGAACTTATCTCTGTCAATTAATTTCCGATCCTTAATATTTTGTTATGTGTTACTGCTTAGCATACACGTAGGCATATAGTATAGAATAGTTCTTTTCAGGCGAAAGAATTATTTATTAGAGTTATTGTCTACTTAACAAAAATTACAGCTCACCTTTAATAATGATTTGAAAAATAATAAATTTTATTTAAAAAATATGCACCTAAATTCAGTACAAAATAATCCTGAATAAGGTTAGAACCCTGTATTAACCTTAACAAAACATAATCCTTATATAATACCATACTAAATTTTTTAACCCTAAAAATAATCCTCAAACAATATTTACAATATTTTTCTTTCAATAACAACATTTTATATTATGTAAAACATAAATAAAAATGTTGCATAATCATGTTGCATTAGATTTTTTTTTAGTTTCCTCTTTTTTCTTTTTTTTTTTTTGGCTTTTTTTCTATTTTATATACTCGTATTATGTATTTAGTAAACACTTACCTGATTATTTGGGAATGTACCATCTTTGTCGATAGCATTAACTTGTGTTACTTTCGTTCCAATTGGTTCACCTTCAAGTACTGTTTCTTGTTCACGTTCAGTAAACAATGGAATTTCATCGTTAACATCTTCAAGCATAATATATACAGTTGCTTCAGAGGCCAATTGTTGGGCACCATTATTCTAAATAACAAAAGAGAAAAGATTGTATTAGCAGGGTTTGAAAAAAAAAAACAAATTGTATAGGTATTTATAAAAGAAATACAATCGCATTATTATGGAATACATGTTAAAAATTTTAGCAATAATAAAAATAAGAATTTCATATATGTACATATGTATATGTAAGAACCCGCACATAAAAATATAAAAGTGTTATATAATATACTTAAATACATATGTGAATATAATATTTACCATATTCTTGGGGGTTCCTTTAAAATAAAAATTGTTTTATATTTTAAACACAAAATGTCTTAACTATAAGCCATAAACTACAGGGAATTATCAAGCACATCAACTATAGTCAGTTTCCAAATGTTTTTTAGCACATTGTTAATATTTTCAATATATGAATAAATTTCAATAATGAAAATTACATTGAATATGCCTCCAGTCGAAATCGAAATAAACCATCACAGTTTACAACTCGTAAAGGTGTTTTATAAAATTCCTCTAAACTAAATTCGATTTATGAAAAACAAATATAGTTCCCCGGAAAAATTTGTATATTTAACATTGATTAAGCCTATCCATTACAACATTTGGAGTATCAAATTGGATTTTGGTTTCGATTGAATTTTCCCCAATAATGTAGAGTATAATATTATTATGCAGATGACAAAGGTTAGTTTTACGATAAGATATACGCTTTACCTACATATAAGCATATTTTATTTTCTTCTGAATAACTTATGACACTTACATAAGATTACTGCAATACCTAAATCTACAGTAATTCAATTTGTCTTTTTATATTAAGTAAGTAACCACAAAATCATATTGTTATTTTCAATTATATTCAAATAAATCTCATATTTTATTTTAAATTTTAACTATTCATTCATCAAACTTTTTTCAGTGTGTTACAAAGACCCCTTAATTCATTAGTATTTGTTGTATAATATTAACAGAGGTATATTATATGTATAGGTGTCATCAAAATATGTAATACAAGAAAATGTTGTCATTATTATTGAAAGTAGTAATTTTTCAAAATCCTGACTGATTATGCCTTCATTATCATACAACTACTATACAGGACCACAATAGTATGCTAATATTATGGTTCCAAGAAAAAAAAATTTTATAATAAAAAGTTCTTTTCTATAACATAAACTGCTTTAAAAGATAAAAGATTTTAAAACCACAAATAAAAAAAAAAATTTAATTCTATACTATTACACCAATATAAAGTTCGGTAAATGTTCCCTTTAAGAATAATTTTAACATATCCGATTTTTGCCATTCTTATTGGTACAATAATGGAAGCATTATCATCGTATCGCATCTAATTTGATATATCGAGCTTTTCCTCGAACGAAATGCATTTCAGCATTCACGAAAAAATTTTAACGAAAATTAACTATATTCAGTCTAAAATTTGAGATCTCGGGCCACCTGCATGATCAATTGTCATATTTATCGGCTGGTTCTAATTTACGGGAAAAGAAGATAAGAATTAGCAATTGAATCTTTGTTATATAAGAAACGAATTTGAAATTTTTCCAATAAACAAAGAAATAATCAACAGATTTTTACGAAATGTTATATTATTCACCTGCAAATAGTAAAGTAATAAACTGACAAATTTTCCAAAATTAACGGAGTTCGGAAACTATTATTAGGGGTCAATTTTAAAATTTTGATCACAGCAATATCAAAAATATCACTGCAATACCTTGAATTTCATTATTTGAGTTCTATTTGATTATTAAAATTTGACTAAATAGTTTTTCCATAAAATCGGATTCCAACCTCAATCTCTACTAAGAACCATTATTTCAATTTTTGGATAGAGACCAAATTGCTATAATATTATTCAAAATTATAGCAGTTTAAGTTATATAAGAATAGATTAATTAAGATTTCTGTATATTGTTCAAAAAATACTACTTAATGCGCTCGGTTAGGTTCTGACCATATCAGACTTTTTCAATTTATAACAATATTATGCAAAATTCTATATCACACAAACATATTATAAGAGTAAATTTCTTTTCACATTAACTCTTCATTTTGTGTTCACTTTATCATTTATAGAGTATTATGTATATAATATTATACAAGTATGTATTATTGTATGATTACGTACTATTATGTGAGTTAAAATATGAACTTTTTCACACGTGAATATATTGAATATTATATAAGCTACTTTTATAATATATTTGTGTATATATAAAATGAATTATAACGTGTGAACATTACGAAAAATCATAGTTATTGTCTAAGATCAAATCATATAATAATCCATACATATTACATACATACATACATACCTATAAAAACAAGTAAAGAAATTGAATCATGATTAGAATTTTAAAACATCACTGAACACATGTTTGCTATTAGCATATTAACTTTTGACAAAGTTTTTTTGGTCTTTCATAATATTCTTTCTGTTCTTATGTTATTTTTTTTTTTATAATTTTTCTTTAATGCAATTGCATTTAGAATATGTTCTAATGATATTAAAATTCTTTTATTATAATAAAAATGGAATTTTATGTAGCGAAGAATGATTTGATAAAAAACGATGTTATTTTTATGTCAACAGAATGCCATTTGCAAACTTTGAAAGAGCACTCTGAAAAGAGAAACCAAAAATTATTAATTGGAAAAAAATTTTGCAAAAATTTTTTTTGGTATTTTAGGTAAGGTTTACGCGGCTCCTCGAGAGGATACTTGGGACATTTGGGGCCCTTGTGGTGCCGCCGGATATCTCCTTTTTCCGTCAATTAGAACCAATCAGTGCTTTTCAGAAACCGGCCAAGACTCCTAGTATTTACATTCGCCATAGTCTGCTGAAAGAAGTAAGACTCAAGAAATCTGTACCACGAATTCGCCAGTGGCGAACCTGAGCACAGCACGTGGGTCACAGTTTTTTCCTCCTCCTGTTTGCGGGACGTCCCATCCTCCTGGCCTATTCTATAACCCCTTTTATTGTCTTGAAACCTCTCCTTCGAAGATATCAGTTTCTTTGTGCATCGGAAGTCAAACCTTGGCTACAACTTCCTTGTCGGCTTGTATTTTATTCCATTTGCCCATCTCAGGTTGGAGTGCCCCACTGCTGCGTTCCGCATAGTAGTCTCTTGATGCTTAGAGGCATGCCCAAGCATTCCCTATTTCATATTCAACTTAATTAAATATTTAGTTGTAAAACTAGTTTAAGGCTTCCTCTAACTATACATTATTTTTGATTTAATTCGCCTGTATTACAGTTCATTATATGAAATCACAATCCATTTGTAGAATAAAAATTTTTAAAGCTATGTAGCCCTTACTTTAAAAACTCAAATATCAAATAACCCCTAATATTCAATATAAGTTACAATTTTGTACACACTGTACACATATTTTACATTTTTTTGTAGAACAATAATATTCTCTTTCAATAATCATTCACCAACATACAAGTACATAAGATATACACTCCAACATATAAAATTGTAAAATAATTTCCCTTTATATTCACACTTGCAAGATTAATTCACAGAAAATATTTTATTCATAGATTTATAATGTAATGTAATGAAATAAAAAAAAAAATTAAAAAAAAAAGGACAAAAGCAAATTTTTATAACACATTCTTTTTTGTTGTCGTAAACTTTTGGTATAGTCTAAATTTTACAATGTCAAAATTGCATCCTTAAAAATATAAAAGGATTAAGTAATATTGTTCAGTTTTTAAATATTTTTAACATTCTAATTTTAATTTTAAATATAAAAGAAGAATTCAGAAACTAGTTCAACAATAATTTTAATACTATCTGCCAAGTGATAAGTGCGAAATAAAAATATATAGTTCTATATAAAATTGCACAAATGCACATATGAATATACACACATGTGCAACATAGTAAATTAGATACATATACGTAATATGTATAGCTCTGAGCCACATAAAAAAATATATAAGAATTACATATAACCTTTTTACATAAATTAGTCTAAAAATACCTGGTCTTGATTTTTAAATCTCAAACAAACAAAAAAAAAAGAGAAAAACTAAAAGAAATTAAGAAACTTAATCCTTATGGTCATAAATTTAAAATAAACTTTCAAACTTTTACTGAAAAGGAGATAATTTTCAAATTTCAAGGATTTTTTGTTTTCTGTATGTTTGTTTTTTTGTAAATGAATGTTTTATCAATTTAAACAAACTTATAAAAGTATAAAATGTGAAAAAACAAGCAAAATTAAAGATTAAATTTATACAAAAATTGTTTATGCATAACCCGCACATAAAATGACAAAATATATTCAGTACCGAATGAAATTATTTGATATTTTGAATTATTCAAATTATTTTTAAATTTTTATTTTAAAAAATGAATTCTAAAATATTTAAGTGCTCCAAGAATAAAGCAAAACCTAAAAGGTTCAAAGTGATTATTTAAAAACGTATTGCAAGCTTAAAAAATTACTAACTTAAATTTTATTAAAAATAATCTATTTCAATAATCTCTTCTATCATTATTTCTACATAAGTTAGATGACCCCAAAATTAAACAATTGTTCATTTTGATTTTAATAATATCACTATCAAAAAGACGTTCTCTACTTGCGCTTTGAAAAATTTGAAAATCGTCTTCTATTGCTTAATTATCCAATTAAATCGTAACTTTAATCAAATTAGAAACAAAATTACTTGAAAAGCTCGAATTTTATTGCAACAGCAATTAAGTTACAATAGCTGTGTGAAGAAATTTTTTGCAATATCCTTAAATAATAATTTTTTGAGTAACGAGCGAGTTACCAAAATAAAAAGCGAAAGTCAAAATGCGTAAACTGCAGACTTTTATATTATTTGTAGGTAGATTGTAGATTTTAGATTGCAAAGAAGGGGTAACAGCGACCAGAAATTTTTTTATTTGTAGGTAAGAACAAAATATAAGTTCAACTTTAACTCGTCAATTTTCATCAAAATCTTTAAAAAAGAATAAATTCAGATTTCCCTTTAGTGAGTAAATTGAAATCTTGTTTAGTTAAAATGTGTTAGGTTGGACTCATCAACAGTAAATAATCAATTATGGCACCGTGTATGCCATAATATATTCAAGTTCCTAATAATTTAAAATTAATTTACCAATAGTTTTCAAGGTTTTATAAAAATATTTTAATTCAACATAATTTTGTTTTCTACATTGTCATAAAAAACTGAACTTTCATATGCAAGCAAAACAATAATTGACAAAATTAGCTTAAAACTTACGCGCCCCTACTTCAAATAATAAATTAACCTAAATCACATCAGTTACCTGTTGTTAATGAACACTTAATCCACAAGATAAAATTTATTTCAATTAACTTTCAATATTTTTTCAATTAATTAGAAATAATTGTAACCAATATTTTAGATAAATTGAAATGTGGAAAACTAGCGAAAAATAACAAAAAATTCTAATTGAAAAATAAAAGGTTTTGAACATTAAATTTAAAAAAATTTTATTTTTATTGTGAAAAAAATTACACAAACTTTTTACGAAATCACAAAATAAAATGAAAATGGTTTGGAAACTATTTCTTTTTTGTTTTTAGTTTTATAGTAACTTTCAATTGCATTTTTAAAACCAGAAATCAACGAAAAAATTAAACAAAAATTCAGCACTTTATTCAATAAAATTAATTACACAGAGAAAAATTTTCATGTATATTATTGTAGTGTATCCAAATACAAACATTTTCAAAACTTTTGTGAAAAAAAAAATTATTTTGGAAAAAAAAGTGAAATGAGGCAATTAAAGTTTAATTCAAAGACATAAAGAGTCATCATATATAACAACACTTTAGAGATAACAACAACATAGAGTAAATATGGCGATGATGTCACATGCAAATTGCATAATACGAATCGAATTATTGAAAAAAAAATATTTGTACAGAAATAAAATTATTGTTAAAAAAATTAATAGTTAACTATTCACGTGACAGCTTTTTTTCTAAATCTCAATTACTTTTTAAATATTAATAAGTAGTAGGTTAAGATTTATTGCATACCAATATTACTTTGATAGAACAATCAACCATAAGATGTAAATCAAACACTTTATTTTTGATAAAATCGAATTTTTATAATTAAATGAAAATGAAAATTAATGAAATCTACTAAAATGAGAGGAAAAAGGTCATGGCAGAAATTTCTAGGATAATAGAGATTCATAAATCAATTTTAATTTTTATAAGGTACTAAGCACTGAGATAATAAATACAAGAGAATTGCAATTAATTAACAAGAAATGCAACCAATTTTCTTTTATTCTTAAATCTGTCTAGTACGTCCGTAATTTTGACAAAGATTGAAACATACTTAGTATTCGGATGGAAGTAGAAAGCAATTAGTTTATCGTAGAACTCGTTCAAACAGCTGAATTATAGCTAAAACTAAACATTTTCCATATGTGTACATGTTGTGCAAAAAAAAAAAATCGATCGGAATAAAAATTCATAAAATGGACAATTTTTTCTTCTACAAAAATTTGTTAATGCTAGCTACTTTAATTAAGAAATACCAGTAGAATTCAAATTCCAAATGACGAATTTTGTTAATTTCAAAAATTAAACAATGATATTACACGGTTAGTCTAAAAAACTCCTTGAATTTTTACATTTTATTGGCATATTCCGAATTTCTAAAATTATTTCAAATTTCAATTCTGACATTCTAACTTTAAAAAAAGCATAAAGTTCAAAAATAAAAACTGATCAATTAACCTTTGCCTAAGCACAATATTTTATCCTATTTGCCCCCATTGCAATATTTAAACACCAATTCATAATTTTTCTCCCTGAAAATAAAAAACGTATGTGATCCATACGCCATTTTTTTTTTTTTAATTCTCTTATCAAAACTTTATTCCTATTTCATTTAGTGACTGCTTTTGCATGTTTTATAGTAGGTCACATATGAATTTGAAAATTTCACACACAATTTTTTCAGGAACAGAAAATTATATACGATTTTTTTTTTTTGTAGCCAGAACTTTTTAAACTAAAGTTTCCAATAATTTAAATAGTTTTGAAACAAAAAATAAAGAAAATAGAAAAAATAGAAATTTATATATAGATTTTTTTATCTTATTTTATGATTTTATTATAGTTTTTTCTCCGAATTTCAACAAGGGACTATATTCTCTTTAAAACAAACATGAAATTTAGAGGAAACTAAAATCTAGTCAGAATATTAAAAGTTAATTTTCAAAACTCAAAAATTCTATATGTTCTTTAATAATTTCAATTCCTTTTCATATTATTAAAGTTTTTCTTAATAATCACACTCAGAAAAAAATTACATCAAAAAAAAAAAAATTTATTTTGTAAGTTTAAACTTTAAACTATATTTTATGAACTCTAACATTAAGTACCACCCACTCACTTTAAAAACTCGAACATTTATAGAAAAAAAAACAAAAAAAAAAAAAAGAAACATCAAGTATGAAAAAAATTTTCATTTAGAAATTTAGTTGTAAGAATATTGCATGTGTGTTAAAATTTCAATTTAAATTTCAAAAGGAAGTAAAAAAAAGAAAAAACAAAGCCGTTTTAGAAAAATCTATACAAGATCAAAACTTCATCAAAACAACATTTTTCTTTTATTATTATTAAATTTGTTTAAACAATCGCCTTTGTTTTATTGCCTCAAGAATGATCGAACTTAAATGTTCAGGTTCTGAACTTAAACTGTTTTCAAAAGTTACAAATTCTCTAAATTATTTTTTATTAAATGAAATTTTTAAACTAATTAAGAAACGAACCCCATGTAACCTGTTAAATTAGCGGAATATTGTTCTTATATATTTTATGAATTAAATTTTAATTTTTAATTCTTTGAGATTTATAAAATAATAAAATAGTTCCAGAATAATTCCAGAATTCCAAGAATAATAACTATAACTATGTTGATAATTTTAAAACTCAATTTATCAAATAAAAATAAAATCTTAAAAATTATTGCATTATATTAAAAAGAGAGGAAAATTTCAAATTTATACCAATTATTCCGAATTGACCAATATTGTCGATTTGATGATATACGAATCCTAGCTTTATAAATACCCAAGAATTTTTCATGGAATTGTTTTTTTTTTTCTAAACTTCTTATAAAATAATTTCAAATTTGACATATTTTCATTTGGCACTTGTTAGGAGATTAAATTAGATTTTCATATTAAATTCTTCTTCTCCAATGTATATTTCCTCTTATGGTTGCAATAAAATGAAAATCTATCCAAGTCATATATTAAACTTTCCGTATAACAATTTAATTTTAAAACTTATTTTCAACATCCAATTTCCAATTGTATACTGAAATTGAATTGTATGGTCGAATATTGGCTTAGCATTATGAAATAATTCAAAAAACAAAATTTTCATCCAACATACAAGTTTTACTTAGAATCCACAAGTTTTTAATTGGATATTCTTATTAATTCTAAAAATTATAAAATGATTTTAAAAATTTTATTGTAAAATTTTATTTAAAATTAAATTATGTAAGTATTTTTGCATGTTGAGTAATCAAAAATTACATTTCTTGGAATCTCTAACTTAATATATTTGGTTTCCTAGCCTAATAGTTATTTGAAAATTTAAAATTAAGAATAAATGCACAAGAAATAAATTTAGTATTTAAAAATTATAAAAAAAAAATATGTTTTAATCTTTTATAATTCAAAATGATCTTATTATAACAGTTTCCTTTTAAACTCAATTACTCAAATAAGAATTTAAAAAGTTTAATAATATTAATTCAACCGATTCTTAATGGTTCCCTCAGAAATTTCTATTTAAGTTTACCTATAGAATAATTTTGTATTTTTTAATTAAATTTCTTAAAACATTTTGAAAGCTACAATAAAAAATTAGATTCTATAGTTTATTAAGTATTATAACATTTAACTTGTACTATCAAATGTAATTTATTTTATATAGAACAAATTTGAAATAAGAGGATTTAAAAAATTATATGTAGGTAAACTTAATTTTAATTTAAAAAGCTCTTTACAGATCATTCGTACAAAAGTGAATTTGATTGTAAAATGTAATACATGTATGTATGTATGTACATATAATATGTGCATATGTAAGTAAGTCTAATATCTGCTGGTTTATTTTAAAATTAAAATTCAATATAAGAGATTCTTCTAGAGATGGTCTTACATATATGTACATTATATTGGCATTTTATAGAATTTTAATTAAAAATATAAAAAAGTTTTAGAAGAAGTAAAAGAAATTGAAACCTTATTCCAGTTATATTTCTATTTTTTTTTTTTGTTCAAAAGTTAAGTTATTTAAAATTTATAATTTACATTACAATCCAACAACAACAGAAAATAATATTATCCATGATACACAAAATTTCTGGAAAATGAAAAATTTAAATTCTTCAATCTAAATATTTTCATTGTAGAATTCATGTACATATGTAAGTATGTATGCTGTAGATATCTCTGATATATTTTATTATACATATAAATTTTAACACAATTTATTTTGTGATGAAAATATTTTCATCTCCAAAACACAACAATATTATTATAAAATTACCTGTTCCCTGTTTATCCATAACATGATGAACACTTAAATCTTATGGAATATCTTCTAAATATGTACATACATATTTCAAAATTCTATCTTGTTGGATTTTATTTCCATTTTTGAAAATTCTTTCCATTTTATGAAATTTACATTCATAAACTATGTATATGCATGGATTTATTCAGCAATATTGTAATAATACAAATTTTCAATCATATATGGAATTACAAAAATATTAAAGATGCAATTTGTAATTTGAATAAGAAATTTACAAAGAAAAAAAAAATTTATTTTAAAAAAATTTTTTATTTGTGAGAAATTTTTCATTCCGAACTGAATTTTCAAATATTTCAAGACTTACTAAATTAATTTTATTATTTTTTTCTTTGTAAAATCAAAAATGAAAATTTCAAAGCTATTTAGATTGAATTTTTGTTTGTTTTTTATTGAATTTTTTTAATAGAGAAAGGAAAACAAGTAATGTAAAATTGGATATTTGAGTATCTTCCAGAATTAGGTGTACATATGTATGTAGTCAAATGCAATTTTGGTGTAAAATTTTAAAGAAAAGAATTTTTAATAAAAATCTTTTGGTATAATGGCATGATTTTTAAATTATAATGTAATAGAAAACCAAATTTCATTACCACCAATTTTAGGGACAGACGAATTTTATATCTTTATTAATTTTTCAAAAATGTTTAATAATATTAATATTAACAAAATATGAAACGAAACCAAAGAAATACTTTTAAAATTTTTGACATTTCACAGACGACTGAATTACACACTTTTAAATTTACGTGGGTAAAAATATAAAAAGTAAGAGGTTTTAATTTTATTTAATTTTTTTGTTAAATGTCAAATGAGTGTAGGTTCAGTCAAAATATTAATTTAATTAAAAACGAGAAAAAGCAGGGTTGACCGTGTCAACTCTGTGATACTCGTACGAATTTGTTATCCTATGTGCCAATAAATATGTCATAGCTGACTATGGGAGAGACTATTACCTTAAGTTGCCATATTAATTTATACAAAATTTGAATACTGTATTGAATATTTTCTAAGATATGGCCAAACTACTATTGAAGTTGTATGACAGCAACCAGAAAGAGCCAAGCAATTTCAGCGTCTTTTATCAAACACATTGGCGCTACCAATATATTCGTTTGTGTGAAATTTCTATTTTTTCTTTTTATTGAAAGTGAGTTATAGCCAAATAAATTTTGATGTTGAATGGCAGTTACCCGAACCAGTATCCCAATCATATCCAATTTAAATAGGGTTTTGGCATTTACTATAATAAATTGTTTGGTGAACTTAGCTCAATTAGTTTTTGAGTTATCGTATTTTGGAGATGGACGGATAGACAAAGCTAAATCTACTTAGAATTCGAGACTGATCAAAAACATACAATTAAGTCTATATCTCAGACTATTATTTGTTAGTGTTACAAACGGTAAGGCAAATTTAGTATATCATTCGAACATAAGTACGTACGGGTATAAAAATAAAACGTGTTTAATAAACCGTTATATCAAAATCAAAAATTCTGTTAAAAAATTATCATTAATGAAATGATTTTGAATAATAAATATTATTCGTAGAACAACCTGATTCACAGTTAATTAAAATCCAAACGATTATTCATGGAATCCATGGTAAAAATCAGATTTATTTTACTTATACATATAGATGTTGCTTAATTAAAATGGCAAGGAAGAATGTTAAAGAATATTCCATAGTGCCATAAGATAATTTTAATGAGCATCTCAAGCATCGCTATCTAAGTACTTCATATATATAGATATACCTATAAAATTCACGTTTACGACTTGAAAACCACATATAATCACATGGGATATCATTTAACAGATCTTGCCAAAGTCAATTTTTTTCTAATTTCAAGAAATTTTGGAATTCCAGTAGTTTTGATTTGAAAAAGATTATAGATTGATTTTATAGAAAACATTTTGTGAACCTTCAAGCAATACAGCAATCATAATCTGGATTCTTACAAATTTTTCCTGTCAGATCCCTGTTCCTGTTAATTTTTAATATTGTTTCATACGAGTATAAAATTTTGTACTTAACCACTGTCCTGGTAAGTATAAAAAGTATAATTAAGTATACTTACCAGAGTAGTTACTTAACTATCAATTCAATTTTTAATATTAAAATTTTCAGAGAATTAATTTTAATAATAATTTTATTAGGCTGCTATAAATTTTATGAATTTAACAATCATTTTAAAATAAAATTAATTTCTTAATTAATTTTTTTTGTTTCTTAAAAGTTAATTACTTTACAACATCTTATAAAACATAATTTTACATTTGGATCTAATTTGAAATTTTCTTAGTTTTTTCTCTAAAATTATATTTTTAATACTTTTATTCATATTTCTAATAATATTAAAAAAAAAAATTTTAAACTAAAAACTTAAATAACTCATTATAAACCATTCAAGGCTATTTTAACTTAATTAACTCTTTGGTACCCTTGCTGCTCTCTGTATATGGTAATTAAATTAGTGCTATATGACAGTGTGTTAAGCGTAAATGAAAAACAATTTGTAACTATGTTAATAATGTTCATTTTCTTTGACTCTATTCTATACCATTCACTTTTTCATTTATTGTCCTGTTTTTCTATGTATAATACGTATATATAAAGTTTTAAAGAAATTAAATTGGGAAAAAAAGGACTTAACGGAAAAAAGGAAATTATGAATAATTTTCTTCGCTGAATTAAGGGTTAATTGCCATTATAAAAAACTAGAAAAAAAACTTTTATAATAAGCAAATATAATTTTACTTGAAAAACTTGAAAATAAAAAAACATTCCGAAGCATCCGATATACTATAGTTTTTATGACTTATTTACAATAATTGTACATTTAACACTCTCTTAATACATTGCTAATATTCTGCATTTGAAACATATTGGTATGTACAAAGCAAAATTTGAAAAATTGATCGTGTCTAATATACGAGACGATTTTACGATTTGATTTCAGGAATAAAATGAAAAATTAATATATTAACTGTAAATTGGTCTTGTTGTTGAAAAAAAGGTGTGATGATTCATTAAGAGACATAATTTGCTACTGCTAGATTGAAGACGTCGGCAACATGGTAATTAGTCTTGCTCAACGTCCACTTTTCAGGCATTTTGACTGTGTTTCGCTAATTTTTCCACCCCGGCAATCTTAGTGGTAAAGTAACTTAAAAACTAACTAAAAATAAATTCACAGATATGGGAGCTTGGGTAGGTCTAGCTTATCTGGAAAAAATGACTTAGCCAACAGATTTTTATATTTCGATTTCGTTTTTTATTGTAGCTGTAAATCTTAAATTACAAGATTAGTTTGCATTTATTCCGATAATGAATATAAACCTGTGTGTCTAAACATGTATGACCAACATGTATGAGCGACTTGCATGACCAGCTTGCATGACAAACTTGTATGACTAACATGTATGACAAACTTGTATGACTAACATGCATGACAAACTTGTATAACCAACATGTATGACAAACTTGCATGATCAACATGCACAATTTTATTACTTTCACCATACTAAAAACTTCGACCTCGCAATACCTTTTAGTAGCTGTAACTACTTGCTTCCTGCAGAATAGTGTAAGTTTGAACAGTTTTTAAATCAGAAACATAAAATTTTTTTTCTTCTAAGATCACAGATAAACGCGACGGGTTAATCAGCATAAAACATTTTTGAATAAACTCTTGGTTCTACAATTCCAATAATTGAACTGAATGCCCCCAAATTATTTCAGTACAGCAATCTGAGGAACTTTAAATATTTCAGAATAAAACGCCGAAACGCCGAATTTTTTTCAAAAACAGAAATCAAATTTTTTATTTATTTATTGTTCAACATTCGTGCTCCGGCTATGTAACGAATGATACGTTGCAAAGTAATATAAGTAAGGCAAATTTTTAGTTAATCATTTTAAAAGTAAAAAATTGCAAAAAAAAAAAATTTTTTTTTTTTGCTCTTAACAAATTTTAAAATGTTTTTTAACAACAAAAATTAATTTAATTATAACATTTTAACTTTATTTACAAGAAACATTATATAAAATTTATAGAAAAAAGTCCCTTTTCTATAAATTAAACAAAAATAGAAGAAAATATGAAAAGGAATAATAATATAAAAAGGACATTATAAAGTTTTTTCTCCTTTTTCTTTTTTCTCTCAAAATTATTTTAATTTCTTCCTTTTTCTTTTCAATGAAATTATGACATCCTTGCCAAGAAAATTATCTTTCATATTTATAAGCATTCGTTAACAAATCCTCATACAAAAAATACCAAAATATAAAAAAATTTAAACTAAAATTTCTCTATATTATTAAAAAAAAAATTTCATATTTATAAAATATTTGCAACTATGTACAAATGTACGAAACATTTAATAAATATAGAGGCTAAAAAAAAATTTCTTATTTCATTTTATAAATTATAATTTATTTTAATTGTTCCATTAAGGAAAATATAATATGTATTTGCAAAATTAAATATTTTGAGCTCATTGAATTGTTGCATTGTTGCACACTATAAAAAGAGAACTACAGTGATCAGCACATAACCAAGTACTGTACATTTCTGAATAGTATTTGAAATTTTCAATTAATCGGTTTTTACTAATTGAAGAGGATTGTAAAAGTTGATATCTTTCTTAATCTAAATTTAAAGAATTTTTGAGCATCCCAGCTGATAATCTTCTCAAAAATGACAAATCGTTCCTTGCAGTAAGAACCACCAAAACAAATTTGATTTTTTCTTTTGAAAAGGCAGTGTTCATCAAATGAATTTTACGCTTCACATTATTAAAGGACTTAAAAAGCTTCCAGTTATTTTCCTAATTCATCCATAAATGAACAATGAACCCATAGGTGTACCAATCATAACATTATAAATGCATCACATTGTCAATAGCACAAACTGACAGGCCTTGTCTCTAAAAACTGGAAAATGCATTTTTAAATATTTTTAATATGAGAACAATACTATTTTTATTGTATGCAATATGGTCAGCAAAAATATATTGATATTAAATACTTAATCTCATTAAACGTTATACTTTTCAATATTATGGGGAAAGATTGGTTCTATATTAATATATCTTTGGATTTTAATATGGACATAACATTTTTTTAAATGCATTTAAAAAATAAATCTATTTAAAATCTGTTGTCATCTGTTTATAATTATTTTTAATGCCTTTTAACCGAAAATATTTAATTGTATAGTTTTTCTGCAGGATTAATTTCAAAATGCCTTAATACGATGATTTTAAACATTTCAACACATTTTTATATACATGACATATTGTAGTTTATAGATTTGTACAAATGGTGCAACGGTGCACCGCGACCACATATAAGGGTTTACTGTGCGCCTTCCCCTCCCACCGTCCTCTCTGATTTCGGGGCATACCTGAGACTCGCCCTCTTGATGAACTCAAGCAAATAGTGAGCAAAGCCGCCCAGTACTATCTTTGTCCTATGAGCGAGAGCATCGCATTCTCCCGGAAGGTACACTGAGGTTTTCCTATCCTTACCACAGAATCTCCAAGTGTCAAGCCGAGTAGGTAGTGACCCGATATGACGTATGCAATTAACCAATCAAAATAAAAAAGTTTTTAATTTCTCTTAGAAATTCGACTCGCACGTAATAATACTATATTAACTAGGAACGTTGTCTTGATTCTTTAATGGTGGTCTACAGCCCTCAAAATTTCAGATTTGAAAGTTCTACTTTGTCAATTTCTCGCTAATTATATTTAAACTCAATTAATTATAGTACGAGTATTCTGTAATATTTTTAATGTTTTAAATTTCATTCGCTTTCCTTCCATTCTTAAATCAAAAACAATATTAAAATAACTGTTATATTTGTTTTTCACTTTAAGATTATTTATTAATTGAAGATAAAATTACTTTAAGGTAAAATTTCATCATCCCTGAATGGAAAAACTTTCCTAATTTAATTATTACATTATAATTATTTCCGAGAAATTTTCCAATTTTTGAAAATGTCATACCGAAAAGGACAAATTGATAATAAAGCAAAATTAAATTGGAATACTCACTCTCCATTAATTTTCTTATTACAATATGAATTAAAAATTTAAATATACTTGTAATATTGTTATACGTATATAGCAAGTTTGGTGGAATTAAGTAGATTGATGTCATCGTTATTGATAAATTTTGGAATGAAGTTGACAAAATTTTTTGAATATTTTTTTGGTTTACTTTTCGCTGTTATGGGTATGCTATCAATATGAAATTTCTATTAAAACTTCATATAATGTAAATAATGGAAATTTCTTTATGCAACTACAGAACAGATGGATGACGGGACAGATGAATGGGTAAAGGCAGAAAAATTAAAAAAACTTTTCTCCTCGAATTCAACTCGAAACAGTGACCTTATTGCGCTTTCTAGGCGGACAAATCAAATTACAATTTTTTAAATTACAATTTTTTGCATAAATAGTTAGCTGAATTCGTTCAGCTTATAAAGTAGAAATATTGATTACCAACTTTATTAAATAGTTTAGTCACTTGTTTGTAATCACCGAATCTACTAAAAATTGTTCAAACCAACATAATTTTTAAAACAAATTGTTAAATTTTTTTTTAAAGGAATATTCATTCAGCTACTATTTATATAATATAAGGTGAATAAGACAAAATAGACAAAAAAAAGGAGAACAATTTTACTCTTGAAAAAAAAAAAAACAAAAATAAATTAAAATATTACGTGACTTAGTCAACTTTCTTTTGTACATAGTTTAATTTTTTTTTTTTTCCGGAAAACAAAACAAGAAATAAAATACAAAATATCCTTATCAAGGATAATAATTTATTTACATATTAAATGCAGATTTATACTTGTTAAAGTCTTAAGTATTATACTTTAATATTAAAACGTTTTGCTTTCAGTGATACTTTCTTTAAAATTACACAAAAAAAGAAAACGAGAAAACACCATAAAAGAATAAAACTTTTTTCAAAAGATGAAGAAGATTTTCACGAATTTTTTAATAAAACGTAAGAGTTTACAAAATTTATACAAAATCCTTAATATATAAAATGGTATATAACACATATACAGTGTATACGTTCACTATATATTTTATGTAAAAAATTTGTTTGAAGTCACACTTTTACCATTTAAATAATTTTTTTTTTTTTTAACTTTTTACACACACTTGTACAACTTTCCCAAATGATACAACTATAAAGTTAAAAAAAAGATCCTTTTAATACTTTCATAGAACATTTAAACCGCGTTAAATCAAAACAGATTATTATTTTCATTATAAAATATTAATTGGTTTCGTTTATGATTTTAAAAGGATATATAAAATAATAAAAAAACTATTTAAGTAATTTAATAATTTTTATACAATTTTGTTCAAAAGATTACTTTCAATGAGACGAAAACAAAAATAGCTGAAATTAACAAATATAAAATTGTCGCGATAATTAACAAAAAAACAAAAGGCTTAAGGTATTTTAAAATAATTCCCTATTTAATATCATAATTATTAAATGCAAATAAAATTTAACAAAAAAAAAATAAAATAAATGAGATGAGAGTTAAAATCATTTTTTATTCTGTATTAAGTGAGTATTTTCCAACCACAACGAATTGATCTGGCAAAGTTATATACAATAATATTTATATTGAGTTGCTAATGAGTATTAAATGTTGCAATTTTCGTAAATTATTCCAAATAGAACTATTCTAAATACACTTAGAATAAAAATTTTTTCCTGCTTCTGTGAATATTCTGTACAGTCACGAGCTTGTACCTATATAAATTTTTGTAAATCTATCTTTAATAGAAATTCCACAAATTTAAAAAAAAACTTCTGTTGTAAGTAGTTTAAGAGGCTTTCAAATATTTTATTTTTACTTGCACAATCTATGTTTCTGGATTAATGTTCCGGTTTTACATTAATAAAATGTCATAACACTTTTATTATTTATTAAATTAGATTTATAATGGGTGAAAAAATATAAATTTTAACTAAAGTTGCAATGATAATTAAGACAAAACATTAAGTTTTTGTAAAAAGAGCATTTTCATAAAAAATTCATTTGTTCTAGCTCTTCTTGCATTTGAAAATATTGCTTTTTGTAATAATTTTTACATACAATAATAAGCATACTGTAATATTTTACAATAAATGCTGGAAATCGACATAAATTAATATCCTACACAATTTTTATAGTTTGATACCGTATCGATAAACAATTCAGCAATTGAATTTTATAAGCTGAATTCTTTATTAATACAAGAATTATTACAATTCCGATCTTAGACCAAAAATTATAATATAAAAATTAACAACAAACGGCAACAATTCAACTGAGTCAGTTTTTGGATATTCTTACTTAAATTGCTAAAAAATCTTTATTTAAGACATTGATTTTAAAATAAAATATTGTATTGACTGACCTATACGAACTTAAACAAATTGAAGGGCATTGTTAACGTAACATCGTAACACAATCAAAATTATTTTAATATTTTGATTCAGTAATTCATTTTTTCTCCTTAAATATCATATATGTATATAAAACCTTTTATTAATTTATTATTGACTATTGCTATTCGACTGACTATCGAAATCAAATACAAAATTTTTAGTCTTATGTAAATCACTTTAGAGAAAACTATTTTTTAATTGATTTCAATTGAAATTTTTCATCTTCTTCTCTTTTCAGGGGTCATAACTCTATATATTCGACATCGCAATTCTCAATATAATGGGAAAATGTTACATAATCTTTTCATACATATATAACAACATTGCATTTTAAAACACGTAGCAACAATATTTTATAAAAATATATTTCAATTTTGTTTTCCTATACATATTATATTTATTTATGCATTTTGATCCTTTATTAAAGGATCTTAACAAACATATAGCTACAATAAACTACAATAGGTACATCTGGATTGCAATTTATAAAAAATTTTCAAATGAATCTCTATATAAAACTTTTAATACTCATCTTTTTTCAAGTTCAATTTACACTTGCACTATGCACTATGCACATACACACAAACGTAGTCATATGGGAAACGAGTACATTGGTATGAATGTGTGCCGGTGCTTTTATATTTTAATTTAACTCGCTCTTTCTCTTTTGTTTTTGCTTTTTGGTGTTGCGTTTTTTCTTGGTATTCTTTTATATTCTCAATTAATATATTGCATGTGCTTTCGGTTTACCCTATGGCGGATATCCTAGGTAACTTAATTAAAAAAAATTTTTTTTTTTATTAAAAAACAAGAGCGCTTGTTTTTTTACTGTTTATTTTCGTTTTGACGCTCTCTGCAACAACCTTTCTGAGTTACCATTTCTCTTAGTATTTTTTTTTTTTTGTGTAATGTAAAATAAAAATTTTATACAAAATAAAAATGAAAGTAAATTCAATTTTGTTTTTTTTTGTTTTCGTTAATTTTTTCTTTCAATTTATAAAAAAAAGACTTTCTAACACGTTCAGCAGAGTGAAGCAAAGTCCGTTTTGTAAAAAAAAATAATTGAATATTAAGAAAAAATGTTATTCAATTTTAGAAAATATTTTAATCAAATTTCAATTTATTTTTTTAAATTTTTTTTTTCTTCATTCAAAATCAAACAAGGTGTTTGTTAATAACCATTGATAAAAATGTTATAGAATTGAAATTAAATTTGTAATGCGAAGCTGTTAAAGTGAACTGAATTGAATATTAATTCTTTTCCGAAATGTATAATGGCATCTTAGTGGCTATGATAAGTCCCCAAATTAAATATGCTGAAATACATATGTAAATAAATTTTTTGAATTCATAACATGAAAGTCACACCAAGAAGGAAGCATTCCTGAGCAAATTCGGCTCAAGATTTAAAGAATTTCAAGATTCAAGAATTGAAAATTCGGTCTAATAATGTTTTCTATTATAGTTGTATGCATACAGATCATCATTGCAAATGAACAAGATCTTATTATGATTTATTATATAGTTGATTCAAAATGGACCCAATATGGATTCATATCCCTAAAAGAAATCGTCTAATATGAAAAAACAAATAAAATGAGGAATTCATAGTAGGCAGGGATATCAAAACTGGATATTCAAAATATTAGATAATTAACCGCATCAAGAATAAAAGAAAAAACATACGGGAAAATAACTATAAAAACAAAACAGATCAATTATATACTTACAAAAAAAACATTTAACACAGAACTTGAAGTTTTTAAATTCTGTTGAGGCAAAATTTAAATAAGAGGAAAGATGTGAGGTATACAATGTAAAATTCAACGATTATATTAAATTTTACATCAGCCAAATCAGACCAGAGTACAACAGATTACAGAAAACAAGCGAGTTGAAGTCAAAACAAGCGAGTTGAATTTATAATTGCCCAACATTTGTATGCATCAGATTACCACACAACGTTGCATAATCTAGGAGTTATAAAAGAGGTAAAAGAGAAAAATCTAGAAGAGAATTTTATGATAGCTGGGACCATACCGGTTAAATGTGGATGGCGACAATGTGGTTAACTGGCTATTTATGGTTCGGTATCCAGATGAAGTGTTGTAGATATAAGAAGATTGTTAATATTGGCATACTAACAGAAGAAAATCAATTTCGATAGAGTGGACGAAATATATACATTAGCACAAATCAAGAAAGGAAATTTTTTAGGAGGCTCTTTCGCTAACTTTTATTCAGTAAAATTACTCATGCATCAGTTACATGGCATGTTGCAAAAGAAGTACTTAACTTTAATATTTTCATTAATATAAATTATTATCGCAATAAAGAAATTTCGCTTAGAATGGTTTTCATAAATTTGGCATGATTATCAAAATTTGATTTCTTGATTGAAATTTTTGAGTCATGCTCGTTATTCTAATATGCAGAATAAAAACCGTAACATTTTTTTTTAATATTCCTGAATAAACTAAAGATTGCTTTATTAAATATTATGTTAATCAACTTCTTCCAAAATTAAATGTTAGATCGATTTAAATGAATTAAAAATATTTTTCTTAAAATTTCTACAAAAATTTTTTCACAAGAACAGTAAAGGCACTGAATTTTAGGAATACAAAATATTTTTTCTTTCATATCTATGACACATTATAAAATGAAACCCGAGACAAATAAAATATGGGTAATTCTGTCATTCTTTTTAAAAAATTTATCTCTAGAATCCTTACAATACAGTAAAAACAAAAAATACAATTTTAAATAAGTGTCTTTATATTATGTACAATTGTAGGCCAAGTAAGGATCCAGAAAATTATTTTTAAGGTAAAATTTAAATTTAAAATTCATAGACGAAAATCACTGGGAAATATATAACATATTCAATGCTGTCGATCATCTGCCTGCCACATCGGATTTAAACTAAGATAAACTAAATTTAATTTCGATATATGGAAATTAACTGGATCAATTTTGGTTTTATATACTTCATCAAAGTTTCGGTATAAAAATTTAATTCAATTTAGCTTATAATTTAGCTCCGAAATGGCTAAAACAGCAATCATTTCGTTCTAGTATAATACCCATACAGTTAAACTCAATTTATTGTAGAATAACCCATAATACAAAACCAAGTTTATTATACTGCAGTAGTCCTATTTAAATTTAATACAATAATGTATAAAATTTAAGATGAGAACTATTGATAAAACAATAGAAAATTTTTAGGAAAATTTAAAAAATCAGAAAAAGTGAAACCTTTTTCTTTTTTCTTTGCGCTTTTCTGTAACAGCATATGGTTTTTCCATTGTTTTAAAAATGATTTCATTAAAATATCTACAAAAAATATACATACATCCTATATTTTGTTTTCGTTAGTTTGACATTTTCATTATCGAAGGATATTCGAATATTATACAAATATATAGGCATACAAATTTCATTTATTATAAAAATGTTATAATAATAAAAATATTTTCTTACATACTAAATTATCTTCTTCTCTGTCAATTCTCTTCCTCTCTTTATTATCCAGCAGTTCTAATATTCCAAATTTTAATTTTTTTTATCCTTATAACTTATATATTCCTCACTTTAAAATTATAATATTATGTTTAAATAAATATTACAGAATAGCCCGACAAAACCGATTAACATATTTTTTACACAAAAAAACAAATATAGCAAAATGCGAAATAGTTTGGTAAATAGTTTAATATAATTATGTAAATATAAGGATGAAATAATTCCAAGAAATATTAGATTCTCTCTTTCTTAGAATATCATTTTAGAATTTAGAAGAAATATTTTTGAAAAATGAAAATTTCATCTTCGTAGAAATACATATGTATAGGAGAAGACATGGTGTCTCCGTTTAAGTGCATAAACAATATTGATAGCTGGGCCAAAATACAAAAGAGTTTGCCAAAAACCGACTACATCCGTCCTTTCGATTTGACTGTTTTGATTGGTATGTATGCAGCCGAAATGCATGGGTAAAATGTAAGCCGAAATTCGCTGATTTTGCCTGGAAAAGTATGAAAAAGGTGGCAAAATTTCACAGCAGACCGAGCTTAAAATATTTGGAAAGACTCTCTGTTATTACTTTACCGTTTGTTACTAAGAGGCTTTGTTATTACTAACTGTAACTTAGAGAGGGTTTTTCCCATTAAGAAATAAAATCATGAAAGATTACAATCAATTTTTAAAAAATTACTAGTGAAGCAGAGCAATCCCAAGTATAAGGTTAAAAAACTTATCACAAGTATAAGTTTGAGAAATTTTCTTCAAATTCTTCTACTTTGAAAATTGTTCAGCTTTCATAATTATTACTTGCAAACAAAAGTTCAACTTATTTTTAACTATCTAAACGAAGGCATTTAATATTGTACACCTTACAAAATCACTCTGTACATACTTATCTTTAAATATACAAGTTAGTGTGTATGTTCTATGCATATTTTTAGAAAAAGGATAATCCAACAGATGGCGTAAATTTTTCGTAAAAAATCATTTATATAATGTTATACTCGTAATGTATTATAATATTCCGTTCTGTATAATACGAGTATCAGTTCTTTTATACACAGACATAATGTATATGTGATGTAGTCATCCGGTATCGAGTTGGAATACATTGTGAAAAAACTTGCAATAAAGTTTATCTTTAATTTTAAATATGTAAATACATTGTCTATATTTACAATGAAATAGGGTTTGAGCATTAATATGGCACTAATCAGTATATAAATAAATTGACTCATATAATGACTGCTTTCAAACAATTTCGTTTACAAATATTGTTCAGTTTAGATTAGTTTAGAGAGGGGCTAGGCACTAGGCCAGCTAAAGGCTCATCGGCGTCCCTCTACAGCACACACCATCCCTCTTAATCAATTGAAGTCCCTTGAAAAAGACCAGCAGATCACAAACAACTACCTTTGAGAGGTCCTCCAATCCATCGAACCGATATACTCCGAAAAAGCGCTTCCGTCTCCGCATCAGAGCGAGGACTCACACAGTACATAATGCACATCCTTCAACACCCCAACATCTTGGCATCCCTGGCAAGTATCCGATGAGGAAGTGCCCAGTCTCCTAGTTATTTTTTCGAATAAGCAGTGTTCCATCAAAGTGCCTACCGCAAACCTGAAATCCCCCTGCTCAAAGTCAGCAGCTCCCTCGTCTTTCCAGCGCTCCTTTTCGGCCTTTTGCACAAGCCCGCCCGCCACCCCAAAACAAGCCTCCCCTTCTTCCAGTTTCCTTAACAAATATTCTTACTTTTTCTGTTTGTTCCGATAATTTCGTAGAAAATTAATTTTTTAAAGTAAATATTGTTTTTTCAAGTAAAATATTTAAGGCATATTGTATAAAACGTTTAATTCTCAAGCATAAATTTATGATTTTGTTTCAGACCAGTGCGTTAATCCAACGATTTTCTGACAAATTTAGTTTAGATTGTATTAAACAAATATTTTATTAAAACCAGCAATAAAAAAAATTCACAATTCAAAAACTTTATAAACCAAATTTTCTCAATTTAATAATTTAATTATTATAAAATTTTAAATTTTATATTCTTCTAAATAAATATTTTAACTATAGTCATATTTAAATAAAAAATTTTAATGTGAGAATATTTCATATTATGCTTAGGACTGAATATAAAAGCCCATTTTATGCAAAAATTTTCTAAAATTTTGGTTGTCTATACATAATATATGAATTGCTGAAATATAAACACAATTTTTTTTCGAATAATTTTAGCAAACACTACAATTTTTATGAATTTAGAGATTATGTACATGTAATGTATCTATATCGCTATTATAATATATTCGAGACGTATAGTATACGAGTATTAGTAAAGGACCTAAAAAAAAATTTATACTATTTGTGCTAATTACCATGACTGTCCCATATTAATGCACAAACTTATAATGAATTGATATTTTTTTTTTTGTTAAAATATAAGGATTTTCACTTGAGTGATTATTTTTCCGACTAAATACCATTATATATACATGATCATACATAGGTACAGTAGGGAAACGTTTGACACAAATTTAAAAAATATTAAAAAATATTTGAGAATATGATAAAATGTTTTAAATATCGTCCATATGTGGTATTTTAAATTAAATGTTTAAAAACTATACCGACAATTTTTTTATAAATTTTTAAATTATTTATATTTTCTAGCATTTACATTATTTTTAAAAACTGTTTTATATTATTTAAATATTTTAATATTTTAATGAAAATTAATTATTTACCAAATAATTTTCCATATTGCAGAAAAAATATATTTAATGAAAATTCTCATAGAAAGTGTGAAATTTTTTAAATTTAGAATTATGAATAGAACTTCCAGAAACTTTACAAAAGAAATAATATGAAAATGGTTTAATTTTCGTAAATTTTCCAACTCCAATCGTACATTTCAATACATTTGAATTGTACTTTTTGTTCTTTATTTAGTTTAGTGCTATAATTGCAAAATATTTAACCTAAATCCCTATAATTTCTTTAAAAAGCTAAATATTTTAAATTTATTCCTAATTGGAAAGTTCAAATTCTCTAAATTTTCATTTAGTAACATCAAAAATAATCATATTACTTTTTCTGTTTTCGAGGACCCCAAAAACAACAAATTAGAACAATAAATAAAATATCAAACTTTTTCTTTCAATTTATTAAAAATTTGTTATTATAAGAAAGTAATAACGCCATGTATGTAAATATATCTATACATTGTAATTTTATATAAAGATAATGTATATAGCCTTTGTTGATATTGGGGTCCTCGAAAACAGAAAAAATAATTTTCAAAAATTTTTGTTCTACATGAATAATATATATAAATAAATTATTTTTGGTAACATACAAAAAAATTGCAATAAAATTTCGAGAATTAAATTTGAATCTTCTTTAACTCTCAATAACTTTTAATAAAATTATCAGCTTTTAATACAATTATGGAATTGCAAAACTCATTTTATTAACTGCTCAAAGGGTATTATAATAATTTTAAACGATCTTGTATCTGCCAAACTCAAAAAGTTAATGCTTCTGACCCGGTTTTCAAATAGTTTAATAGTTTACTGGTACATATGTGTACCAGCCATGTGGAAAGGATTTCAAGAAAATCTAATTAAAGTATATCATGAAATATTCATACACCTTACTCTTCACTTTTCTTCACTTTTTCTTCTAAAATCTAAATCAATTCCCTTTTATATATTATTTTTTAAACAGTAACATACAAATTAGAATTTTTATTAAAAAATCGATATTAAATTCTATAAATTTCAATTATCACTATAAATATTAATTAAATTTGAAAAAAAATTTCAATAGTAATTAAAGAATCAACTTAAGGTTGAACTGATTTTAAGTTTAAACTGAAAAGTCAGAGAGGAAACAAAAATTAATTAACCCCAATATATTCAAAATAAAAAAATCAAAATAAAAAAAAAATAATAATAATCGTGATTCGAGAACAGTGATGGTTTAAGTAAGATATAATTTGAAAAAAAAAATCCTTCCTTTAATGACCAGCACGCTATACACGCCAATGTACATATGTATGTACGAGTAAGTACACAAAATAATTAAGCACCATAGTTAACAATTATATTTTCATAGCATAAAGTGTAACATTTTCATTCTTATCTCAAAATTTCTTATTAAATTCATTCATTGTTCCTGACATTTATAATGAATATTTTATAAGATTAAAAAGAAAAACAAGGAAATAATAATATAACAAAAAAAAAAGAGTCCTTGATAGCTTGGAATATGAAACGAAAAAAAAAAAAAAATTTTTTTTTTTACAAAATTGACTTTCTCATTTATTTCAGTTCCTTAAACTGAGTGAAAATTAAAAAAAATTTAAAAAATTTCCCTCACCATCACCACACCATATCTAAAGCCAAATAATTAATTAAAGCTTTGTGTTGTGTTTTGTTTTTTTTTTTTTGTTTTTTTGCCGTTCTTCCTCTTATACGTTCAAATATTTTCATATTATATAACACTTTGTATTTTTATGCATATTATATATAACGTTAATATAATTAATATATCAAATATATATTTAAAAATATATATATATAAAAGGGTTATGTAATACAGGATTAAAAAAAAAAAAACAGAATTTATATAAGTGTATTTATATTTGTGCAACTTACCTCAACTCTTATGGTTAGATTATATTCTTTTATACTTTCAAAATCCAGCGGATGATTAACTTTTATATCAGCCCAAGTATCACCATTATCCGGTCTCTGTTGCAGATAGAATGTATGCATTTTATTTGTTTGTGCTGTTGAACCTGGCATAAGTCGATAAAATACTGTTGGATTTCCTTCAATACCAGAGCTAAACTTTCCGACAATGCAGTCATTTTTTAATACAAACGATTTATATATATATATATACATGTAAGTGTAACATTAATTTTTGTTTTTTTGTTTTCGTAAATATTAAATCCATGACATGTGATAGTATTTGTAGACAAAGCATTGATAAATAATTTTATTTTTTTCCCCATCATTATTAAATTTTTTGTGTTGTTTTTTTTTTTGTAATTTTAATACCATGAAAAATCATTGAAGTTTCATTGAAGTAGATAGTAGCAGCATAAAAACATGTATATATGTTTGTATATAGTTAATGAATTTGATGACAATCAACGAGGATTCATTGCAGAAAATTTTTCAACACGACACAAATATTATATAAGAAAAATGTTGAAAAAGAAAAAAATCATAAAATAAAAAAGAAAAAAAAATTTTTTTAGTGAAAATTCAAATAAAAGTGAAAATTTTTATAAATTTAAAGAAAAATAATTTTTTTTCATGTTTTTCCAATACATATATGTAAATATACGTGTATATGTGTATAAAAGTATTTTTATTAAAAATATCATTGTGTTTAATGAAAAATTATTAGTGTAAGGCGAAATTTTCAGTGCAAATTTTAATTTTTTTTTTTTAGTTTTTTATTTTGCTCTTAATTTTTGCTTTTTTTGCGAAAGTTTCATTCATATAAATTAACAATTAAACCATTAATTAAGTAGTTGAATATGAAAAGAAGTTCACAATTTTTAAATAAAAAAAAAAAATTTTTTTTTTGTATTCATCATTTATCAAAGTTATGAATTTCTTGCCAAAATTGTCACTTTTAGATTTAATTTTAAAATGTGACAATGAAAATTGGCAACATTTTTTTTAAAAAAATTAAGTTAAATTAAAAGCCAAAGTAAAATGGTAAATTTTGTAATTACTTCGAAATAAAATATAGTAAAAATTACTAGAAAGTAATAGAAATGGGTATTACAACCGAATTTAATGGCATCCTCTTAAATTTTAAAAAATTTTGCGGGATTTTTAAAGAATTAGATTGCTTTAATAGAGGTACGAGCTAGGAAGAAAATATATTGAAAGGTTTTCTATAGTAGCTTTACAAATTAATTTTCTCAATAAAAAATATTTAAAAAAAAAATACAATAAAATTTTGAAAAAATGGTCGTTTTCCTCCATTTTTGTTATTGTCTAATTAGGATTTTTAAAAACTAATAAAGACAATTTTGCAATTTTACTTCGTATTCGAAATATACTATTAGTAATAAAGTAAATAATTAGTAATAAGTAAATATGGAATGCTCTTTAATGTAAGACTCTAATTTTTAATAAAATTTTTCACGATTAAAACGAATGAAAAGCAAGGCTGTGCTCTGTTAGAGTTCTAATTAAGAGCATGTTATTTATGTACACTTATAAATTATGAAAATACACATATTTCGTATATATTTACATATATGTATGTAAATATGAAAAACATCTTTATATTATTTTAAATATAATTATTGAAATTAATTATTTGAAATTTTTAAAAAAAAATTTTTATATTAAAATATAAAAAATCAAATTTTTTTCTATATTATTTTTATATCATATTTTGCTTATACATACAAATATACATATGTTTTATAAATTTATATATATGTATATGTATAAATTTGTTCTTATTATTTTATATTAATTTCTTCTTTTATTTTTTTTGTTTTTGTCTTATTTTCTTTAATTCTGGAACCAAAAATCAAAAACATATTGTTCCATATTTAGTAAAAAAATTATTTTTATTTTAAAAATATTTGAAAAAAAAACGAACAAATCTTTAATAAATCCTTAAGAAACAAAAATAAAAAAAAAAATTATTTCAAATTAAATTTAAAAAAATTATATTTAAAATAAAATTTAATTTTTAATAAATGATATTTAATTTCGAAAACAAAAGTAAGATAAGAAAAAATATTTATGTTTAACATTAAAAATTTAATATTATTTTAATTTATTTAAGAAAAAAATAAATAAATAATACAATATTTAACGAAACTTTAATAAAATAGAATTAAATCATATATTATGTAATATTTGTAGTCCAAATTTGATCAAAATATTATATAATTGAAAAATATAATATTTAATAAAATTAACCTAACGAAAAAAAAACTTAACGAAATTTTATAATTTAACGAAACTTTTAACGAAACTTATTTTCATAACCAGAGCTTATATAAATTCGAAAATGAATAAAAAAATACAATAAATAAAATTCGTAAAAAAAAATTTAACATAATTAAAAAATTATTTAACGAAAGCTTTAAATTTTATATAAGAAAAAAAAATTCTATATTTAACGGAAATTTTATAAAATTAAATATAAAATTGAACATTTTAGATTTAAATTAAGGAATATTAATTGAATTATAAAAAAAAATAAATTAAATATTAAATAAAATATTAAATAAATTTATTATTTTTTTTTTTGTTTGAATTAACATCAATATTGTTTTCACAAATAATAAATAAAGGAAATAGAATAACAAAAAAAATTATTTTTTCATGCTATATTTTTTTCTTTTTTCTAAATAATTAATAATAATTGATAACAAATTATATACGAAATAAAAATAAATAAATAAATATTTATAAAATATTTTAAAAATTTCAAAGTTAAAAAATAACCATTTAAAGTGTTTACAAAATACAAAAATTCAAAACACATTTATTTTTTAATTATTTAACATAATAATTATTAAAATATATAATTATATTTTTTTTATTTTCTTCATTTTTTATTACAAAATACAAAAATACATTCCAAAATTTAAAATGAAAAAAAAAAATAAATAATACAATTAAGAGTATGACGCTGATCAATGAAATCGAGGATATGAGTGAATTCTTTCATATAGACCGAATAAAAATTTTGTATTTAACGAAAATAGGGAAATTTTCATATAAAATCGAATTTCCAAAAACAAAAAATTATTATTAATCGGAATATACATATAAGATGAAAAACGTGAAAATTAAAAAAATTTTTTTTTAAAACAATTTATGTTTTAACTTAAGCACAAATAAAAAACCAAAAAATATTTTTTCGGAGTTCTTTATTTCAGGGAAAGAGGATTATTATTAGATATTTATTGTAAATTCCAATCCTAGAGCACTATATAATAAATAAAATTATTCTTATCATTTTAAAAATAGGATTTTAGAGATTTAAAACAAAAAAATTATAAGTAAAATTCAACAGAAAATCGGAAAATATGTTTGTTTTTACGACAAATAACTTTTAGTGTAAATTGTGTACTTGTATACTTGTGTATTTCATTATGTAAATTAATATTGTCTTATTGCAGAATTCTTGTTTTAAACCCTATACAGTATAGACTATAGAGTAAAATAATAACACAGTTATAAGAGAACACCTTTCAAATATTGAAAATTACACCGCTAGCCCTCTCATTATTCATGCTTCGAATTTCTCAATTTAAGAGCAATTGTGTATATGTGTAATATTATTGGAGAAATATAAATTTTTTTTTCACACAATTAAATAAATTTTCTCTATATTTTATGTAGAAAATGTTATTCTCTTATATTTTATACTTTCCTATATGGCCTAATGTTAAATAGACATTTAATATTTTCTTGCCTTTTTGGATTACAGTTATATATCTATATTATTAACAGTTATATATAGATATTAACAGTTATATATATCTATATTAGTTAAGTTGAATACATTTTTAGTTGAATACATTTTAATTTTATTGTCAAATTTTTAAAGTTCAAATAATTATTAAAAGTAAAGCATAATTTAATTTAGAGATTCGGGTACTAAATTTAGAGAAGAGTATAAAATCGTATTGCATAAAATAAATTCGTTTTCTATTATAATTGTAGTAAATTCAGTCCCGGTTCTGATTTATGCGGCGATTTACGCAGTTCCCAAAAAATGCCACCGCAGTAATGAGTTAAAGTAAAGAACAATGTGCAGTAAATATTGGACATTACGCATAATACATCATTGTTTTGTAACTTTAACATACTGAATGCAAAAATGGTCATAGAATTAAAAGATGAAATTAGAGTTTCAGCTTTTTGTTTTGCAATGTTTGTAAATAAGTACATGTTATATCATATTAATTTCACTATAAATGGAAAGAAAAAAATTTTTAAAAAATTCTTGAGTGGCGCCCCTCTTTACTGGCTCTAATTGCAAATTCTGACTTTGCATATATATCGCACAACCGGCGCTGAATAAATTTAAAAAGTTTTTCACAGCGTACATTGTTATTCTATTAACAAAGTACGAGAAAAAAGGAAACATTCTTCCCATTCTTCTATTAATATCAATTTTGACCCTATACAAACAGAAACACTTTTAAACTTCAACTAAGCATGGTTGAAGGTTAACAAAATTATTCTGAACATTACTTCTTATTATTTTATTTCATTCTTAAATTAAAAAAAAACTTAATAATATCGGTATGTATTAGTATTTTATACCATCCACATTATTCATACTGCACAAAACTACAACAAAACTAAAGATAATTTTAGTCTAAGCTTTTTTTTTAAATATAAATTTAGAATTTTGAAAGAATTCCATTTGTATTTTTTAATAATAAAAACAAAATATCCTTTTCAAATTAAAGTGTCCTTATTTTTTTCAAGGTACTTAAAATGTTTATGTGGTTTATTATTGTAACAATAATAATGACATTAAAAAAATTTAGTAAAATCAGAAAAAAAAATAAATTCATTGAAATTTTATTTTATACAAAAAAAAAACAAACCGGCCGGATGCAAGGATATTTAAATAAACAAAACAAAGAATAAAAATTTTATATTATCCTTAATGTGCACACGCAAATAATTTTTCTCAAGATATTTTAATAATAATAAAAAACTAAATAATAAAGAGATTTTGAAAAAACTATTTAAAAAATAATTTAAATGTAGACTTGAAAACTTAATAAAAATATTTTGTATCGCGATCTTGTGCCTGTGAGATTTTTACATTTTTCTATTCAGAGAATTTTATAATTTAAATTCGAAAATAAAGATTCACTCTTTCCTTCTGATATAAATTTTTTCTATTTAAATAATATTTTTTGCATAAAATCTAAGTAAACTACAATAATAACCATACTAACAATATACTAATGCAATTTCAAGGTGCAAGGAATTTAAGTTTATATTAACAATACAAATGAAATTGATATTTTAAAGGATTGGACAAATATTATACCAGTCTAAGGAAAATTTTAGTTCAGAATCATAAAGAATTAAATGAAATTTAAAAATTCTTAATAAATATTTTGAATGAAAGTTATGGCTACATATTCTACATGTTCGCAAAAAAGTCAACTGACTTTTTAATTAAAATATTGAATATTTGATATCCAAAATCGTTGCAGATCACTGGTCACAAGTATATTTTTACAAATTGTCATAATACTATTATGGTCATAAGTGTACTGAAATTTTCGAGTAAAACTTATGGATTTCTGACAGTATTTCATAAATATTCGAACATATACCAATTTATTAGTTTTTTAAATTGCCATAGACCGCATAATATGAAACTTATTATTGTAGACAAAACTAGAATTTCTACAGGTAGGACTTTGCTAGGAACTGAAATATTAATGCTATTAGGATCATTAGGATTTTTTTTTTAGTTCTTCAAAAGAACTTTAATACTATTGCTAATTCTAGCTCATATATTCCTTTTCTCTCAAACGAACAACAAAATTAATAACGTTAAATTATTTCGTTAAAGGCAAAAAAAATTTTTTTTTGAATTTAAATGAATTCGACTGTAAATAAATTTTAAAAATGTACCAAAAACAAAAGAAAATCAAAAATTGAGAAAAATAAAAAGGATGAAAAAAAAGGATGTGATTTAAGATGGAAATTTTAAATACTAAGCGGTAAGAATTTAAATGAACTGAGAAGAGACAAGGTGATTTGTTTGCAGCATTTTATTTTTTTATAATTTTTGGTTTTTTTCTTCTTTATTTCTTATTTTTATATTGTTAATTCAGGGAGCACACATACCAGAAAATCGTAGATGAAATTAGTTTTTCTACCCTAGCCTGAACCGTTCCTTCAAGTGATGTACAAAATTTGAGGTGTATGTATATGATTCTTAAGGCATGTATACTCTATAAACTATTATATACGAAATATTAAAGGAATATAAATTTTAATTAAAATAATTTATGAAACAAAATGTTTAAAATGGGTGAAAATCAGCGCATTTTATGAAAAATTCAGTAATTTAAAGTTGTTCTCGTCTATTTTATTAAGTAAGAATAAAATAACTTTATACATTATTTTAAAAACTCTGCCCAATAATTGAATTTGTAGTCCAAAGACGACTCTTGGAACGTTTTACTTATACATATATTTATTGAGAGACAAACTGGGCTAAAACTATTTCAAGTTTTAATTTATCACTCCTTCATAATATCTCTAATAGCTTTTCCTAAATAGGTAAAATAACGTACAGTAAATCTATATATTTATCTGGAATGCAATCACAATATTGCCAATCTCTCATAACTCATATTTAATAAAAATTTTTTTTTTCAAACGAAATACTCAAGGACATTAATTCCAATTCAAAGTAATAGCATTTCTTGAATAAATTTCTAATTTAATTAAAAAATTTTTAAAGCGAAAAAAATTGTTGAAAATAAAATTCCAAAAATAAAATATAACAAAAAGGATAACTGGAAAGTTATTAAAAAATATTCGTTTGCACTCAATATTGTTATTTTGAGAAGAAGTTAAAAAAATTTTCGAGGAATATGTTTCCTATTCTATATTGAAATATTTTTTTGTAAAACTTAATTTTTCAAACAAAAAAAAAATTCCTCTATCTAATTTTAGAATAAGCCAACACTATTATCATATCATATGTGAACTTTCCGCGGTATTATAAAATAAAACCGCATGTGGTGATTATTTTGACAAAAAATTTTTAAAAAAAACTTTTTCATATTGGTCAGCTAAATAAATTTTAATTTTATCTAATTGAATAGTTATGTATGCATATACATATACATTTAAATTTAATAAGGATGTAATATATATATTAAAGAGAAGAGGATGCAAATTAAGTGAACAGGATACAATTAATAACAGAGAGGCAAAAGGAATAAGAGAAAGGAAAAATAAACAAATTAAACTTTTCATTAAAAACTAATTTCAAAAACTTTATCATAGTTCTATTCAAAATTTTAATAATTCAGTGTCGTAAAAAGGACACTCTTTTACTTATCTCAGTTTATAATAATTGGTTGTATTCGGAATAGTTCAAGGAAATTTTTTTATTGGGGAATAAATGAAGTAAAAGTTAATTACTTAATTTATGTCATCAGCTTGCAAACTTAACTTAAAATTTGAAGGTCTTTACGGTCAAAATTCAAAATAATTTTTGATTCTCATGTCAGTCAAAATCTATGCTAAATTTTGTTGAAAGACTTTATAATATCCTTTTGAACATTTTGATTTTAAATGAAATAAAATAAAATTATTTAATTGAAACTTAAAATATTATTAAAAGTGTGAGGCATTATTAACGTTTCATGTTTTGGAAACTTGCAATATAATCTAATTTGCATATGCATGCATAGTAATCTCCATTTTGAAATTCATACTGTGTTATGAATTAAATTTCATATTCTACGAGTATTCATTAATTTTTTGTTTGCAAAGCATTTCTGACGCGATTAGAAATCTGCCCCATTATAATTATGTAAGTAGTCCTTTATATTTTATAGCACTTAACTGATTCATTTTGGAAAAACAAGTCCTTCCCTTCGACTACAGAAATCAGCCATGACTAATTGCAATCCCACCGTAACTCACTTATAATACCCTATATAAATATATAGGGTATTATAAGTGGGATAAGAATAAAGACAAATTATTGTAATTTCCGTTTTAAGCATTGAATAAATAAGGATCAAAACGGTTAGTAAGATGGCATATTTCCATTATTAGAATAATAAGTGAAAATATTTCTGGTAAAATAGTGATATTTTATTTAAATTAATATCTTAATAATTTCATTTAAGCATTAATTAAAAATATCATTAATAAATATTATTGCATACTTTTGGGTTGTGATAGCCTGATCGTCTATCTCGCTATTTTACTCAGCATGAGTGAAAAATAAAGTGAGTAACTGTCATAATATATTTGTATAATGAAATTTTCGAGTGAAAAGAATTGTTCGGTATTGCGTATCTCGTTTTTTTTTTTCTAAAAATGTACACAAAATTCATTCACTTTGTTTTTGAAAGTGAGATGTTTAATCGATAATTTGAGAAAAAAATAAAAAATCCAATTGACAAAATTAGTAAACTCATGGGAAGAATAAAATATCCATTTAGAAAAGATCGGAGAATTCTGAACAAAAAGGCGAAATACACCATCATGCTGTTAACTTTTATTATGCCAATTTATTATTGCATACTCTTTGGATTAGATCAAAATTTAAAAAAGCTTTAACAAATTATAATATTACATATTATTATATACAATATTGCACATTTGGGAGAACAATGACATAAATCAAAATACAGAGTCGTAAACTTGCTTCTATTACTATTAAAATTTAATATAATAAAGGTATTCTGTAACAAAATAATATAGAAAATTTGTTTATATACTTGTTTATATACGTTTTTTTGCCTTCGATACTAATTTACATTTGGCTATAAATACTTCAAATTCCAGAAATCGAAGTTATATTTTTGATTTGTGTCGTCATCTTTCCCAATGTGCGATATGTATACGATTGAAAATTAAGTTTAGAATTATTTCTTAGCTATGCTGTTTCTCAACTATTCAATTTGCGTATAAAATTTTAGCTTTCTGTATTTAAGGGTATGTCGTAGAAGTTCTGTGATTAAGCACAAGAACAGACAAACGGTAATAGACGAACAATGTAGAACTAAGAAACGCATTTTAAGAAATGTGCTATAAAAATATTTTAATAATAAAATTTCATTATAAATCTTTACCGTTTTATTGTATAACGAATTCCAATAATCTCTTTATTATTTTAAATATTAATGTAGGCATACATAAAATGTAAATGTATTTTTTTCACTTCAGCGAATTTTTATATTATATAGATACATTAATGTACATAATGTAATAAAATATCCTAAATTAAATATCATATTATTTTATTAAATTTAATAAAAAAAAATTTTATATTCAAATATAAAAGAATTTTTTGGTTTAGAATTAATAATGGTAAAATGATATTTAATTTGCAAAAAAAAATATTTTATTTATTTTGACAATATTTAAATTTTATAAAAATTTTTATGCTTTACTTTTTATAATTAAAATAGATTTTTAATATCATAATAAAGAAAATAAAAATTAGCAATTTAAATTTCAATTGCAATTTGTTCAAATTTTCAATTTATTTTTTTTTTTTTTTTACAACCCTGGGATATTTTTTGACAGAGAATTCAAATTTCTACAACAAAAACAGAATTTCAACAATCACTTAATAATTATGTTAGCGATTTTTTTTTTTAAATTAACTTTAATAGCTTCAATTTAAAACAAAAACAGATCGAAAAAAAATCGCTTCTATTTTACAAATTTATCGATTTGCAAAAAGGCTCTTTTTTTTTTTGGCTCGATAAAAAATGAATTTTTTTGTTAACAAAAAAAAATTGAATTTATTCTATTTTTTTTTTTTGTTGCCGATTATTATATAGAGAATCCAATAAAACAAGAATTCAACAAAGCAATTTAAAGTTTGAATTCGAAAATATTGTCATTTTATTTCAAAAAAAAAAAAATATCGGGGAAAAACCAAATTAAGTAAATTAAATGGAAATATAAAAATATTATGTAATTTAAAAATTTAACCTTAACCATTATAAATTGTGTATAAAGGTATGTGTATATGTCCTTTTGTATTATTTTTGATGTATCATAAAAAAAAATGGAAAAAAAAATGAAATTAATCTGAAAATGACAAAAAAGAACCTGCAGGTTTTTAATTTTTTATTTAAAAAAAAAATAATAATAGTAAAGGAGAATCGTTTTAAATAGAGAATGTGATGAGCAGATCCTTTAATAAAAAAAAAAAAAACAAGATTTCAATTGTTACATGTACCTACATACATAGAATAATTGTGTGTACACAAAATTATATACAGTTTATGTGAGAATTTGTACTAGGTCCAATTGGACTTTTAATCATATTTTTCTTCTTTTGTTTTAAATTGTTAAGAAATATTTTTACTATACAAAATTTTGGTTTTGATATTGAATTTTTAATTCACTATTTTGATTTTATTTAAAGCAAGGTGTTCAAAAATTAATATACAATAAGATGAATTGAAATATTTACATAAACCTCCAAATAAAATATTAATAACTTTCATAGAATACCAAAAACTTAATTAAAATAGCTATGAATTTTTAGAAAAAATGCTTGCTGTAAAAGTACCACGTAAGAATTTTTTCAAATTTCTTTTAATTATAAGATGACAAGAGTTTTGATTACCGTGTAACTTAACAATGGTACTATGCAAGCAATAATACTAAGTAAAATTGCTGAAAAGTGAAAATTTAATTCATTGCTTTGCAACCAATTAAGAAACAGGTCTTTAAAACTAATTTTTTATTTTTCAAAAAATTGCTTTTGAGCCTGTGTCAAACGAAAACGTATAAAGTAATTATTTTTCATATGCAATTTTCAATACAAACACGAAAGAGTGAAATTAATATTATCTTCTATAAAAGAGAAGGAAAATGAATAGAAAGCAAGCAACGTTACCAAAAGTCAAGATTTATCTTCAAAATTAAGATTTTTCAATATGCTACTGAAGTTTCTCAAAATTAAAATATTTTTACACTTTTACTCATATTTTCCAATGATCACAAAATTTTAACCAAAATTTCAAATTAATAGGGAACGCATGGTAACGCTACTTCCATTACAATTAATTCTATTTTAATCGACTTGATTCATTAACTAAATGGATATACGAACTAAGATATCAAATGCCATTATGAATATCATTAAAGCTGTTCTTTTTGGTTTCTGATTTAGTTCGAATTGACATTGTTATATTTTGACTTACTACTTTTTTTCAATTGAACTTCAATTGAACGTCTCGAAGGATTCGTGAAGATTTTTTTTGTTCCGAAGGGTGAATGAAGATTTAATTTAAAAAAAAAATGAAGATATTTGACACTGCAAGCGAGCTCTATTCTCTAATAATCTCTCTCTTTTCTCTCTCACATTCTCTTTCTCTCTAATTCTCTCTCTCTTCCTCTTTTTTGATTAAATTAAGTCATGCCATTTTCAATTAGAAATATTTATTAAAATTTGAAAACCTTGTATTGCAGCAAAATCTATATTGTATTTATATAGTTTGAAAGATATTTTAATTTTTATGAATTTTAAAAGTATACACACAATAATATCTGTTGTAGGTATACGTTATATTCAAATATATATATATATATATGACATATATATAATTTTATATTTATATTTTTATATAAGTGATTGTGCATAATTAAAATAACATGCAATCACAGAGTGCTTTCATTATTATTGTCTCTTAATTTTTCTCTCTTTTTCATTGTCTTTATATTTTTTGCAAAATTGAGCCACGAATAATAAAGAGAAAAACTAAAACATTTAAAATACCTTAAAAACCAATTTTTTTTTAATAGTACATAAAATAAAAATTAAAAAAAAAAATATTTTTTTGTTATGGTTTTTTTTTTTTGGTATTTTCTACATTACGGACAATAATAAACTA
This sequence comes from Condylostylus longicornis, assembly GCF_029603195.1. Taxonomy (NCBI): domain Eukaryota; kingdom Metazoa; phylum Arthropoda; class Insecta; order Diptera; family Dolichopodidae; genus Condylostylus; species Condylostylus longicornis. Next base: position 354,520 of record NW_026578134.1, on the reverse strand, counting down.
AATACTAAAATTTATATACTAAAATATAAAATGTGGTGCTCTTGAATTTTTTGTGCTCATTTCCTATAAATTATTAGAAAATATTTAGTGAAAGTGGAAAGGTGGTGGTAAACTTTTCTCTAATATGCCAAATATTGAAAAATATTACTCTTCGATTTAAAAAGAAAAAAAAAATAATAATAAAATTTATTTACTAGGATATTATAAATGAATTACTAAAAATGGTAAATATTCATTTTTGTGCAAAATTATTGTGCCTGGCTATACATTAATAAGTGCTTTGCTATTATACTTTTAAAATTTTCGATATTATGAGTCTACTTCATTAAATAAAAAAAAAAAATTTATAAGCAATTATAGTGCATTTCTTTTACAGTTGAATAAGGTGTTTCCACTCAAATTATAAATTTAATTAAACTTTTAATCAACTTATACTTTTTTATTATTATTTCAAACAATTTATGCCTTTTTTTCCCTATTATATTTTGATTTTAGAGAGCTACATATATGAAGTTTTAATAACACTACTTCTGTTTATTATCCAAATAAATGAATCCACTTGGCTAAATCGTATATAATTTATTGTTCTTGAAATATTTTTAAAAAATTAAATGAAAAATTATTTGATTTTATAATTAAATATTTTCAGTACCTTACTAGTCTAAAGAGGAACTTACTAGTCAATATTTATGACCTTTTTTTTTAAGACGAAATACAAAAATGGCAATTGTGATACTAAATTTAAATTTAGAATTAGATATTGGAAACAAAAAAATTTGAATGTTATTCGAAATTGATAATCATTAGATAAAAAATATTTTTCAGAATAGTTCACACAACAGATACAAAGTAAAAAACTAACTTGTAATAAGACCCAATTTTCTTCTTAAATATTAAATTAAATATTAAGTATAATATTATACTTAGAAACTGAGTAGCAAAACTTTATTATTTTAGATTTAAATTAAAAATTACGTCCATTGTGATTTTAATGCAATATAACATTCAAAGTCAATTTGAATTCAATTGTAAAAATTTAGAAATTTCCAGTTTGGATTTAAATTTTTTTAAAAATTAAAAGTGTATATAGAGAGTATATACTGAATATACCATTTCATCATCTGGTTGATGACAGTAATTTTAAGAATTTTTAATTTTTTCATTGACTGCAAATAGCGCAGGTATAACAATTTCCCATTCCTATTCTCTATATAGCCTATATATTATTATAGCGAAAATATTAATAATATGAGAATAAAAATTAATAAAGCATTATTAAATTTTAGACATTTATGGCTATAAAATTTAAATATTATATACCGATAAATTTAATATTAAAAGTTCTTAATATGCAAAGAACATACTAGGTAGAATTACAAGGACATCAATATATTATTTTTTTCTGAATTGTTATACATTTTTAATTACTATCAATAAATAATATTATAATATGAATTATTATCAAATGTATGTATATAAAATCTTTCCTCTATCAAATCTAGATATTCTTACAATTTATTTTGAAGAAGTGTGATATTAAAAATCTTATTTTTCGTATAATATATAAAATATTGAAATGAAATCAAAAAAAAAAACACTGCTATCATAATTATTGTACAAAAAAATTCTTATTATTTAATTATATTTTATATTAATGTTATTCTAGTTTTATTAATTAATATCGAAGCTTTTTCCATTTTTAAAATTCAGTTTTTAAATTGAGTCGAAATTTTTCCTATACAATTTTTAGATATTAGATTTTTTAATTTTATTATAAATATAGAAAATTTTAAACATTTAACACAAAAAACAAAAATTAAAGTCTTATATATATATATATATGTATGTATATATAAGTAAATAATATGTAAGTATATAGTTTATTATTATATCGATGCTTAAAAATTAATAAAAAAAAAAGAAAATTTCAAAAAAGAAAACACAGCAAAAATTTTTAAAACAAAAACTAAACTCTTTAAATGCAAAAATTTTAATATTTACAAAACAAAAATTTAAATATTTAATATTTAAATTAAAATATCAAAAAAAAAAAAAAAAATTTTTTTTTTTTACAATAAGAGTGAATATTAATTTTTAGTTCCAGTCTAGTAAAAAAAAAATTTTCAAATTAATTTTATTTTTCCCTTTTATAATCTTTACATTTTCTTAAAAATATCAACAATAATATTAATTTAAAAAAAAAAAAATTATTGAAAAAAAATTTATTCACCTTAAAAATATTCTTTAAATTTTGTTTTGATTTTATTTTTTTTTTTTATTATTAATTTTTATTAATAAATTCAAAAAATTCACAACAGACCTGGCTTTAATTGAGACGACTTTTCCACCAACTGGCATATTTTCCTTCACATAAATAGGCCCATATACAGTATGGTCCCATACTGGTGGATTATTAGCTCTATCGACAACATCGATTTGTACTTCAACCGTTCTTGACAATGGCGGATAACCTTTATCTTGTGCCATTGCTTCTAATTTATATGTTTCACGCTATATTTTATATTTATATTTAAATTTTTTATTTTTTACAAAATTTTTGTAAATTTTTAAATTTTTTTTTTTTTCGTTATTGGTAGTTTAAATTGGTCGAAGTACGTTTTCGAGTCGCGCACATTGTCAAATTTTGTTTTTTTTTTTTTTTTTTTTCAAAAATAACAAAAAAAATTATTTGAGAAAGCCAGCAATTTATTGTAGATCCATCAATATAATAGATGTCAGTAAATTCAGCATTTAAAAGTTCATGCAATTTTTTGTTATTAGCCGGTTATAATTTTTTTTTTTCATAGATAAATTTATATTGATTGTAAAGCGATAACACACACACACACATACGAAAATATAGGTTGTATTGGCGCGTTATTGTTTTTTTTTTTTTTGCAAATATTTAAAAATTGTTTTTTTTTTCATTATATATTTGGAAAATGAGAGAAAAAAATAAAAAACACAAAATAAGTTTATTTATAATCAAAAATCAAATTTTATTTTATTCTATTTTTTTTTGTTTTAAATTTATTTTTTATATTGAAAATATTTCGAAGACAAAAATAAAACAAAAAAGAAAAAAAAAGGAAATACTCTTAAAAACAAAATTGTTAAAAAATTAAAAATGTTGTTATTTTTTTGTTTTTTTTTTTTAGTAAAATAATTCAAAAATAAAAAAAAAATGAAAACAGATCCAACACCAAACGGGGTCTCGCAAAAAAAAAAAAATATCCTTGTTATTAAAAAAATATTACACTCAATAAAATTTTTTTTTGAGTATAAAATACATACACATGTACATATAAGAGAGCATATTAAACGTTAACGGTAATAAAATTTTATATTCATGTTACATGTATGTATACATAAATATTAAGTGTTGATGAATGTAAAGTGCTGATAAATCTGAACACGCAATAAAATTGCTATTTTTAATTATTTATGCTTTAATAAGCAATTTGAGTTTGTATTGTGAGCAGTTTAAATAATTTGAAGAGCAAATATTTGATAAAACAGATCTTACAATGAAAATTTAAGTTTTTCTCTCTCAGAAATTGATGTTGATTTATATTTGATGTTGATTGAGATTATGATTGAGTTAGAACTATATATGAATATCCAATACTTCCAGCATATAGCAATAACAGAAAATTTCTCTTTTACTCACGGCTTGATAGAATTTAAGCTAAAGAAATTTTTCGAAAATTCATTTTTTTATAATTACTTAAAGTGTAATTTAATTTAATTAATAATTTTAAATAATTTAAAATAATAATTTGTAATTATTACAAAACATCGAAAAAAAAAAATTCGGAAAATCAAAATTTGGAATACTGAATTTCCTTTCCTTTTTGAATGAAATTTATTTATTTATAGGACATTTTTCCAAAAAATGCGTTATGTATGTATGTATATTAATAAAATTAGAGAACCGAATCCGGAAAGTCTAAAATATCAATGCCCGAAAATAAATAAAGAAATATTAATTATGATTTATCAGCTTTTGTATGCCTTTATCGAATTGATTTTATCAAACGTAAATTTATACTTTTAATTTAAAATTTATTTTTAATAATTTCATAGTTGACATGACAAATTTTTTTATTTTATTTACATGTACATATGTATGTAAGTTTAAACTGTTATATAATAAATATATGCTCCTCTACACTGTTATCACTTAAATTATATTACAAAAAAATATCACACTTCATCATCAGACCCAAGAAACAAAAAATGATAAATGAAAGAAACAAAATTTTTTTTTTTTTTTTAAATGAAAGTTGTGGAAATCAAAATCATTTTTATTCAATGAAAATATTAGAAAATAAAAAAAAAAAACTATAAAAAAAATTTGAAAATATGATGGTGGTGGCATTTTATCCCATAACCTGTCCTATATGTAATTTAAATCCCCTAAAAAGCCTCATAAGGTATTTTTATATAAAAATATCACATGCCCAATTATTACAAAATAATTTGTTTTTTTTTAATTTTAAATTAATTTTATATTCTTTCTAATCAAAATTCAATTTGAAACATTTTCAAAAAAAAATTTAAATAAATTATTTTTTAATAATAAAAATTAGATATGGGAGAGCTTTCAAGCTTTTTTAGAGTCTTTTTTTTTATAATTTATTGTTATTAAATTTGAATAATATAATGCAGCAATTTACATTAGAATAACAATAATGTACGTTATGTTGCTTAACGCTTATATGTATACATATTATATAAAATATTATACTAGTTACTATATATTTTAATATAACAATATCTTATATACATATACTGGCCTTCCACAACCAAAAATAATGCTTAGAGTTAAAAGTTGCAAGAATTCTTCGAGAATCATTAACATCTTATACTTATATATAACTCCAAAATTATAAAAAATTAATCAGAATTTTTTTACACGGAAAATTTTATTCCTATGAAATTCATTGCGTCAAGCATTAGTTTTAGTCGAGGAAAACCTATATACATATAATGTTGTTAATAAACAAAATAAAAAATAAAAATATAAAATTTACTTCAATTAAAATTTTTACTAAATTGTGAATATTATTGTATTTTTATAATATTATAACAGTTATTATATTATAATATTATATAATAAATTGATATTATTCAATATTATTAATAAAATAAAAAATTAAAATTAAATATAGTATATAAGACAAACATACATAAATATACGATTTTCTTAAAATATAATATTAAAGCATTCTACATTCATATTGAAATTTTATGCAATTATTTAATATTATATATTGTTTTGAATTGTATACTGAAATTATATATTATTCAAATTATACGTAACACGTAATCGGACACGTAACAATTTAAAAGTACTTTTGTAAATTTCATTAGACATTTGCCATTAATGTCTACTTCACACAGATATTACAATTAGAACTACTGAAAAATATTATAAAAAATATAAAAAATTTCCAAAGAATAAACTCAGCAAAATATTGATTTTGCTGAATGACTTTCGAAATAGCAAATTATTGTCAAAGAGTTGTAAACTAAAGCCTTAAAATTTTTAGAGTCAAAAAAGTGTTCACATTATGAGTGAGAGTCAAAATTCGGTGTAAATCGAATTGGATTTAGAATTACCGTAAATAATTGCATAAAATTAATACAAAAAAAAAAAAAAATAATTTTTTTTTTTAAATACATAGCATAATTTATATACATAGAATATTTATACATTAAAATAAAATTATTACTAAAAATAAACAAATAAATTATATAAGTAAATATTATTATATTGAAAAAAAAAAAATTTAAAGAAATTTGTGCCATATAAAATCTTTTTATTACGAATATTTTTATTTTATGTAATATAATTTATAAATATATAAATAATTTTTAAATATAATTATTATTAATTCAATTACCTTTAAAAATCCAATTTAATTTGCCTAATAATTATTTATTATAAAATAAAAAGTAAGTATTTGTGAAAAAGAAATTAAGGTCATAATCCACAAAAGTCAATAATTATTTAAAGAAAACAATATAATAATGATAAACAAAAATTGTATAGAGCAGAAAATTTATAATACTGTGCTTAATATTTAAAAATTTTCCTTAAATAAAATATAATTTGTTAATGAAACTTTTTAATATAGATACTCCTACACTTTTGCATTGGTTTAGCATGAAAAAAATAAATTAAATTAATTATTCATTAAATGTTATAAATAGGATAACGGGTACTTAAGACACAAAAAACCATTTTTTGTCTTCTTTTGTTTTATTGTTCGACAAAATTCAAAAAACAATTCCGTTTCTTATATTTCAAAAAATTCTCAAAAATATTGTTGAAAAAAAAATCATTTTTATTTGCGTAAAAATTAATATGTCATCATTAGTAATTAATATGTATATAAATTCACCATATTAGTAATTATTTTATATAAATAGTTATTTATTATTTATTACTGTTATATTCAAAAAATTTATACATTTATACAGTTATCAATTTTCCGTTAAATATTATTATTATATTTGAAGATATTGAAAATAATAAAAATTTTATTTATTTTCAATTTCGAATACTATTGTGAATAATAACTAAATAATTATTATTTATACTTTCCAAAAAAATGAGTACGAAAGTATTAATAATTATGTTATATAACAATTTATAAATTCGCCCAAATTTAGGTAATACAGTTTATATTAAAATTCTTTTTTTTTGTTTCTCTTTTTTTTTAGTGAATAAAAACACCATATAAGATTTTTTTTTTGGTATTAAAAAAAATATTTTCGGAATTACAAAAAAAATTTTGGGAAAATTATTATTACTTTAATAATTTTATACAATTTATACTGTTATACAAACCTTGCCTTAATCGATGTTACAACCGTACCAACAGTGACATTTTCTTTAATGTGAATGGGGCCATAAATGTTTTTGTCCCAAATTGGTGGTTTATTATTACGATCAACAACATCTAATTCAACATCAACATCTGCATATGATGGTGGTTCACCTTTATCAGAGGCACGAACCCTCAAACGATATCTATCACGCTGCTTATGATTTTTAGAACAATTTTTCACATAATTTTAACCGTTATATGTATAACGAAAGTTTCGTTAATATTTTCATTATTAGCGAAGACACAATTTTATTTTTTTTTTTTTGTGTTTTATCGTTTATATTATTTCGTTGTTCATAAAACATGGTTGATTTTTTTTTTTTTTAAATCGTAAAAATTTATTATATATCATGTACGATATGGTGTATTTATTCAACATATAATTTTACATTATAAGATGGTGAATTTTCGTTTTAAATTAATTAAACGTTACAAGTTGATTGCAGCGAATAACATTTATTATTATGATTCGTTGAAAAAATGTTTTATTTCACCATATGGTGGAAAATTAAATTGAATTTTTTGCATTTTTGAAAAATGTAACGAAATATGTTTTTTAACGGTTTTTATATAAATTCAATAGTTTTCAATTTTTCATGATTAAAACGATTGTTGGCGATTTTTGATTATTTTTAAGTTGTTCGATATTTTAAGTTGATTTATTTAAATTGTTTTTTTTTTTTGTTAAATGTAAAATAATAAAAATAAAATAAAAAAAATTAATATTTTAATAAAAAAGGAAAAATTAAATATTTTAATAACTAAGTTTTAATTAAATGAATACAAATACTAATAAAATTAATTATTTTTGATTTCTTATTTTTATTTAAATATTGTAATAGATACACATGAAAAAATATTTATAATTATTATTTAAAAAAAGCACTTCACTTAAACATTTTATTAATAAACTAGCATAAATATTGCATTTAACATTTCTTAAGAAAGAAAAACTATATAATATAATTATTAACGAGCTCAAATAAATCCAGTAAGAATAATTGGAGGCGTATATTTGAAACTGGAGTAAAATTTGCAAAAAAAAAAAATTAAAAAATAGAAATTATTTTATAAATTAACCATTGATATTGAATTGGTTCATCAAAAACTTTAAAAACCTTAAAATACTTTTTGGCGTTCGATCTACACAAATTATAATATTATAGCTCAGGTTGATTCTTTGTACATATACGGTTAATTTGAGAATTTATAATGATTCTTTAAGTCACTTTTAGATTTTTACTTAATGGAGTATGACAATAACAAATGTCAATGCAGAGTTGAATAATATTAAAATGGTTGGATAAAGATATATTGCTGAATAAGGCAATTTGATAATAAATCTATATTTAAGTAGACAGCCTATTTTTCTTTTCATTTAAACTATATTAATCTTTAATTTACAGCTTAAATTTAAATAAAGAACTCAATTAATTGAAAAACGAAGAATTTTTCAAAATCTAAAATTTTCATAAATAAATATATAATATATATATATATTATATATATATATATATATATATACTATATATAGTATATGTAGTATATATATATACTATATATAGTATATATAGTATATATATATATATAAATATATATATATATATATATATATATATATATATATATATTATATATATATATATATTATATATATATATATATGTATGAAATTAATAAGTTTTTTTTAATTACAAATAAAAACAAATAATAAAAATATAAAAAGTTTAACGATTTTGGCTACCACAGACAAAATTTTACTCACTACTCAAACATATGCACGAATGTACAATATGTTTGAATGTAGCATACATGTCATTTTTGACACGTTGCTGTCATTTTCGAAAATGTTTAATTTTTAAATCTAGCAATAAATTTTTTATTATAACATTTTTAAAAAATACATATTTTCTAAAATTTAATAACAAACGTGTATGATGAAAATTAATTGCTATTTTTATTACGAAACCGGAATATTCAATTGGAATATTAGCGATATGTCTCTATACATATTCTATGAGAGTATATAACAGTAAGTATAATTTCTTAGTTTTGTTTACTTACAGGGTAGCATCCCTTTATTTTGGTTTATTCAAAAACCATTTTTATTTTTGGTTTAGTTTTTCGATATTTTGAGATTCGATTCAATATATTTTTTTTTTGTTGTTGTTTTTTGAGTTTTAAAAATCCACGAAATTTTTGTTCAGTTTTGTATCAAATATTCAAAAATAAATAAAAAAAAATTAATTAAAAAAGAATTAAAATAATTTACCATATTTTTTTTTTGCAATTTGTTAAATTTTTTCTTATATTTATTAACAAAATATTTAAAAATAAAAAATTAAAGTAAAAATATTGTGCATTTAAATAAAAAACTCTATTTTAAAAATTAAAATAATAAAAATTATTTAAAAGAATATTATTTTAAAATTGTATTTTTTCTTATAAATTTTGTTTTATAAATTAAAAAGTTTTTACAACACAGGCAAATAAATATCACACCATGCAATTTTGAAAAAATAAATTTATATCATATTATACAATATGTTATATTTGTTGTATTTGTAATATACATAAAATATATTCTGATATTATTAGAAAAAACTTTACTTGTATTAAGTAAATTTAAATCAGTTGTAAAGTCAAATTCAGTTATTTAAAATTCTCTTTAAATAAAATTTACTCTATATACCTATACTTAAAATATAAATATTGTTATAACGTATATTGATCATTGTAATAAATTTATACTTTTATAATAATGTGTTATATTCTTTAAAAATCTATTTTATAACATATAACTTATGTTAATAGAATACTAATATAGTTAACATTGATGTTTTTTGAGTAAACACAATATGAATGCAGATCTAACGTCAATTTGACATATTTAGCAATAAAAAAAGGTATTGTTGAATAAGTCAACTTTACGTTAAGTTAATTTTTGAGTTAATTTGGATTTATTTCGAGTTGTAAAATTTTCGTTGTATGTATATAAATATATAAAATAAAAGCCGATAAGCTGCTCTTTTACAAGCGTTTTTGACATAACAGCATAAAGTAATTTTGTTTCCAATTTACTTTAACAGTACATTTTACTTTAGTGCACCAACTTCTGAATATAGCATAGCTACAAAATCATATTATCTATTTTATATGGCATTATTACAAAACTATTTCAGAAACAAAAATTTTTAATTAAATTCCACTATATACCACTAGCTAATATTTACCACTAGTTACATGTGTTTAAAGAAATGCCATTTAAATATGGATTTTATATTTTTCAAATAAAATATTATTTTCTGTTACACGCATAAGATTGAATATCGAACAAACAATAAAATTTTGGACATAAATTGGTATATATGTATGTCTATATTTTATTATAATATTGTGTTATTATAATTTTGTTTTATTTCATTTAACAGCTCACTTAAGGCATTTAATCAGGTTCATTTAATAACATCAATTATACAGCTAACAAAATTCTTTTGTCTGTTTGACAAATTTATGAGTCTCACCGAGTGTTTACATAAGTTATTTGGAAGAGAATTTGTGTAATACTAATTGTCAATCAGTTTTTCGTCAAAATCTTAAATTACTGGCTACAATAAAGTTTAAACCTTTAATTTTTTAAAATATCTTTGAAAAATTTATTTAACTTTAAATTTACTTAATACTTTATTTTTGTTTTTTTTTTTCAATTTTCTTAAGAACTAAAAGCAAAATTTAATTTTAATTTTTGATCTGTTAAAAAAATTTGATTTCTTAATGTTTGGTTTGGATATTCTAAAACACAAAATGCAATTTTCTTATTCAAAATTTATTTAAAAAAAAAACTTCTTTTCATGAAATAACACCTATACAACTATGCATATATATACATATATATATATAGAAAATTTTAGTGTAATAAACAAATATTATATATGAAATAACTATAGTAAACGAAATTAACAAAATTAAAATATAAAATATGCTTGTAAAAATTTGAAATTAAATGATAATGAAAAAAAAAATACAAATTTTTAAAATATTTTTTTTTTTATTTTTATTCTAATTTTTTTTTTTTAATCGCCATTATATTATTAAAAATATCAAAATTTCGAAACGATTTTCAAAAATTCTGGTAATCGTTTCATGTACGGTATAGGAGGAATTGAAATAGAACTGAGTACACATTTCTTTTGATTTTGGTCGCCATCGTAACAAGCCCCAGACACGTTACGAAAATGTCACCTTTTAAAATGTATTTTCTTGTATATTAATATAATATTAATTAAATTAAAAATAGAAAATTATCTAATATGTATATGTATGTAAGAATTAAATATTTATTTAACAAACAAAGAAAAACTATTACGGTTATGTCTAATTATTTTATATTTAAATTTGAAAAAAATGATTAACAAATTTTGACATTTATAACTTTTTTTTTATATACAAAAAATCAAAAATTTAAAATTGTTTTTATTAATTTTTTAAATATTCTTTTTTTTTCTTGTTGTTGTTGTGCTGCTTAAAATATATTAATTTTTTTTAATTTATTTTGTTCAAAAATATTTTATTAATTTAGTTGAAAGTTCTCAAAAATTTTCTATCAAAAATAGAATAACTAATTAAATTAAATAAAAATTGTTAAAATTAAAAAGTATTTGACCAAAAAAATGAATTTATATTAATTATTGTCAGCTAGTTTTTCTTTTCAATTGGGAAGTAAAATTCTCCATAAGAATACTATTTATTAGATTTATTGGAATATAAAGTATTAGACAAATAATTTGAAGTGTCAAATTATTTTTAGTCAGCGAGTTAAAACATCTATTGCATAAGTAAAATTTGCTACTTTTCGTAAACCAAAACCAAAACAAAAATCAGCTGATTGCTGTTTCTCACTTTTACAAAAAAAAAATTAATTGCCGCCATTTTACTTTTTAGAAAATTTGACAGTATACTAGGATAAGGTCAAAGAAACAATAACATCTGACAATAAAATAAAAAAGAGAATTTAGTAACTTTTATTATATAAGACAAAATCTGATGTCAAACCGTGTTTACATATAAAAAATTTAATTATAGACACAAACCTTGCACAGTAGCAATTACATTTCTTTGATCAAATATACTTTTAATTGAACAATTCTTTTAGATAACGTATTAAATATTTATAAAAATAATTATATGTAAAATTTTTTTCCTAATCTATAAAATTAATTCTTTCACATGTGTGTTATATTTATTAATCCAAAACCAAACCCAAAAATAAAATCCTGCCACCATTTTAAAATTATAATATAAAAATTAAAAAAAAAAATATTTAAAAAACAAAATTATACTAAAAAAAATTTTTTTTCAAATGTAATCTTACATTTAATTTTCTTCCTCTTTTTTAAAATAAAAAAAATATATATATAGATTTATATGTAGCTATAAAATATATATAAATGTAGTGCAATTTATTTTCAATCAAATTAATAATATAATATACTATTTTCTTGAAAAAAAAAAATAAAAATGTGCCGCCGCATCAATCAAATAGTTAAATACAAAAGTATACAACAGTATTGTGAAACAATATTGTTTTTAAATATTTTATTTTCTAAATATTAATTATGTATGCGTATAGAAGTAAGTTAAATAATGATTATAATATATATACATAAATAAAAAACAATATAGAGTAAATATACATAAAAATATTTTGTTATTTTTTTTTTAGTATAAATCGTAATATATTATGTAATTTATCAAATTAAAAAACAAAAATTTAAATGTTCACACAAAAAAAATTTTTTTTTAAAGTTTATTATTCTTTTGACACTTTAATGAGCTCAAAATGAGCTGATTTGATAAATTAACTGACATTGAAATAATCAGCATGAATGTCATAAAATTTATATGATTAAACTGTCATCAAAAAGTATAGATAACAGGTGTATTTAATTTATTCAGCCAATATAATATTTTTTTTAGGTTTCTAGATTATGCATTGACTTCCAATGAATACTATTAAGATATGAAATATATTTATGTCGTCACACAATAGGAAAAATTTACATTTCTCTTCCAAACTTATAAAATATATACGTCAGAACATCAATAATTTTGCCGAACCTAAACAGAAAGATGCATTAGTTTTTGCTTTATTAGCAGCTTAGAAATCATAAAATATTGTAATAACAATTTTCCTTTTACAATATTCTCTTTGACACTAAATATGATCCTTATGTGATCTTGATATAAATAAGCTGATGTAATAATAGACTAACTAAATTTTGATATAATGTGGCAACACTTTTCTGAAATTAGCACAATATGTCAATGGTCGATGTTTGATTTTATTAAACAAGTTAAAAATGTTCAATATCAATTATTATCTGTAAATAAAACTGCCACAATTTCAAAGGATGTAAAATATCCTGGAAAATTAAATTTTATTTTGATTAAAATTTAAAAAAACCTTCAGGACATAATTTTTTAGGTCATAAAATGCTTTGGTTTTAAAAATTTTCAAAATATAATTGGAAGGGTATTCATATAAAAGGTTGGTATGACTACAGAAATTTTCTGACATGAATTGACAAAAAATATGTAAATAAAATTTGGAATTCGTTATGAAATTTCTTTGTTATGTTATAATATTCAATTTTGCTTACCTTACTAATTAGGTATTATAAAGAACTATGATAATTTTTCTTAATCTTTTAGGTTATAATTTTAAACGATTTGAAGCTCAATCAACGGACAATTACAATACCTCTCAAATGGCTATTAAAAAACGTGGCTAATTTTTAAGAATACTATGGATAATATGGGTAATGTCTTTTTCAAAGATTTTAAATCATAACCATAATATGGTAACGGGAATAAGTAATGGCACAAAAAAAAGGAATATATTAAAATTGAAAGTAAGCTATTTTTTCTTAATTTGATTTTTCTATGTAAGTAGTTATTGAAAATAATATGGTCTATTTATCTACCTAGGTACCTACATACTTTAAATTGATTGTTTTAAACCTTAAAAATAATATTACGTTTGGCTGAAAAATGTAGAAATTCAATTTGAGTTTTTTGCTATAGTATTTAATTCACTTACTATAGAATTTATGAATTTAATCAGTTGACTGGACAAAAATGGATAAATTGATAGGTAGAAATCTAGTATTTCAAATACTATTTACTTAATGAAATTAAACAAAAATATCAAAAAAGCATTGTATCTATTTAATAATCCTTCTTGTCAACTTTACCAAAAAATTAATTGTTCTAGAACAATTCCCGCAACAAAAATAATTAGGAGCGCATAATTTCTTTTACAGTACCTATGTTGCTTTAAAAAAAAGTAGTTTATAAATATAATTAAATCTTATTTAAGGATACTTCTTTATAGTAGGTATATTTTTTAATAATTCAAGTAATATCAATACATTCTATTTTTTTATATTCATCTAGTGTTTAATATCAAAATGAAAATACAATATAGAATTACAGAAACTGTTTTAGTGCTGAGTATAACTTAATTATGTTTTATATAATATTATATTAAATTTTTTAATAATATACACCAATTCAATTATAATTTGGTTTTATACTATTCCAATTGTTTCAACAACAAAAATCAATATATAAAACTAAAATAATATTTTCAAAATTAAATCAAAAATAAATTTTAAAATCAATTGTTTTTTTGATTGATTTTAATATAATTGATAATTAAATATTTTAAATACGGAATAGTCTCGCTTTATGTTTAACTCAGGCTCTTAAAATATTTTATAAGAATATATTTTTCTTAATGATCTCGTGTTTATAGAAATTTTTGTATATTTGTAGAATTTTCCATTTTTAGTAATTAAAGCACATAATATAAAAATTTTTACTTAATTTGTAAATAAAATTTAATTTACAAATTAAAATATTTAAGTATATTTTGAAAATATCTTTGAATTTTGATAAAACAATGTCATGAGCCAAAAATTTAGAATGCTAAAAACACAAAACGAACTTTTCCTGTATATATACATATATATCACATTTTTTTTAGTTTTATTTGTCGTTAATATTTATCGTAATTTTAAATTAAGTTATTTGATCGCAACTTCAAAAATTTTTGGTTTCGAATTTATAATACAGACAGTCGGAGTTCGTATTCGTAATTCCATTTGGAATTTGGCAAAGAACTTGACTTCATTGAAATTAAATTTAGTTTTTCAAACTTGCGCCTAATTGTTGTTGGGGTTTTAACAAGAAATGTAGTTGACAAAACCTTTCAAAATTATATTAGTTTTCGATAATCAATAAAATGAAATTTATTAGGAATGTTTAATTTGTACATGATTTATTTTGCGAATATTGTATATTTGCGAATATTGTACATATTTGCATTTTAAAATTGAATCTAAACCTTTTCATTTACTTGAAAAACAAAACTGTATTTAAAATTACGATAATATTAACTGTTATGTACTTTTTTCACTTGCTGCTGTTTAATACGATAATTTATAAATTAATGGAGGCAAACTTAATATAAATAAAAAATAAAATAATTTCTAAAATTGTGCATTTAAACAAAAGAAAAAAAATTAATAAGCAAAGTAATTTTCGTTCTGATTGTGTTTTTATCATTTAAATAAAAACTTTTTTATTCTGAAATTAATCAAACTATTATTTTTAATCAATGACCTAAAATATTTTACTTTTTTTTTGTTGAATAACGATTTTAATATGCTTCTACTTTGCCTTCTAATAAATTAGTATTTGAACAATATTACTATTGTTTTCTGTTTCGAAAAAGTTGTTAAAAGTTAATTTTATAAGTTATTTAAAAAATAAAAGATTTTATTTTTTTTTCTTCTTGAATTAAATATAAAATTAGTAGCTTCTGCGGCAGCCATTTTATTATTGATAATTATATACATAAGATAATTTATTTTTCGATTTTAATTAATAATTTTGAATTTAATTTTAATATTTTTGTCTTTTTTGTAATTAAATTAAAAGAAAAGAATAATTGAATTAGAAAAAAAAAACAAAGTGAAAATAATTAAATATTTACTAAATTTTCAATTTATTATTGAAACATTCTTCCATTCACCCAACAACACCTATCTATATTGTAAGTTATATTTTAATTCTCTTTAAAATTATATTTATTTCTTCATTTATGGTTAATTAAATAACCATAAACCATAAATAAATAAAAATTAATTTATACCCAAAAACCCTTAATGATAATTATGTAATTCCAATTATTTTATATATTAATGTTAGTAATAAATGAAAATCAAATTAAAAATTGAATTCAAATGATAAGATTCGAAAAATAAAAATATATATTTTTTTTTTAAAATATAGAAATCAAAAATATTTTCAATAATAAAATAATAATTTATTTAATGCTTTTATTTAGCAAAAAAAATTAATTGACGGGAAAAAATTTTAGAAAGGTACTTACGTCAAGAGGTTTCTTTAACACAATCCAACCAGATTCAGCTTGAATATCAAAATATTCAAGATCATTATGATTGTATGGTGCACTTAAACTGTATACAATTGCTCCATTATTATCAGCATCTTCATCGGATGCTGAAACACGTAATATATTTGTACCAATACTTGCATCTTGTTTAACATTTTCAACATATTTCTAAAATTAGAAAAATTTACAAATTTATTTGTTAATTTGATTTTTTTATAAATTATTTTAGTTATTTACCTGTCTATCGAATAATGGTGGATTATCATTAACATCAGTAATTTCGACTGTAAATGAGCATACACCTTCTAAACTTGGTTCACCTTGATCTGTTGCTTTAACTGTTACTGATACAAATTTACCGTCATCACCCTCACGATCGAATACTTTATTTGTTGATACTTCACCAGTTTCTTCATCAACAGTGAATTTTGTACCTTTTTGATTTGGTTGTTGTACAATAGAATATTTCACCTAATTAAAGTACATTAGATATTAAATAATTTTCATATTTGAAATAAAAATCAACTAAATGAATCGATTCAATTATTAAAAGTATAGAATTCCGTGCTCCTAAATTATTAAAGAACAACATCATGTCAAGAAAAACAACTTTCATTAGTTAGATATAAAGTATTTTATGCCACAAATTGGTCTATATAGTGAATATTTTTTATGAGTACGGTTATTGCTATTTATGGTTCCGAACAAAGCATAATTTTTTTTAATTTAATGTCGAATAAAATTTTTTTCTAATTCTGTTTTATAATAAAAGGCAATAAACCATATAAACCAAAAAACTGGCAAAGGGGAAAATCACCCTTGATTTAGTAAAATGCAAAATATTATAAGTCAAATGACGAAGTGCCTATAAAAAATTTTAATTTTTCACAATATAATTTTATGTCCTTATATTTCTTCTTTCCTTTCTTTTAAAATTCACCTAATATTTTCTGTGTTTATTGAAAATCCAGGTAGATTTTTAAATAATATAACAAAATTGATCCTTAATGTTCGCATTTTTTTTTTTTATTTTTTTTACGATCTATTTATCCATTCAACACTTCCACTTCATTAAGGATTAATTAGCTATTTTATTCTTTTATTTATTTTTTTTAACTATAGAACCTTTTTACGATGTATCTTATGCTTGAGCGACTTTATTATGATTAGGTGTTCTAACCTAATGTTTTACCAATTAATTGTGTTCAAAATGACACCATCTAAACAATAATTTATTTATAGCTTTTAAGGATTCTAGTATAAATTAATTAAATTAATAACCTTTAAGGAAAAAGAAACAAAAATTTTTTTTTTACCTGTCCATTTACACCTTTATCCTCATCAGTAGCTTGTACTTTAATTACAGGACTTCCATTTGGTGCACCTTCTTCAACTTTTGGATAGTAAGTGCCACAATCTTTGAAAACTGGTTTATTATCATTAACATCCGTTATAAAAACAACAACAACAGCCGTTGATGTATGAATTGTTTGGTCACCATTAACACAACATGATCCATCATCCATAGCAGTTACATTCAATTCATATTTATCACGATCTAATGTTATAGCTTTATTATGTAATCGTATTACACCGGTAATATCTTCAATAACAAATTGTCCAGCATTTGTACCACCACCAACAAAACCGAAACGTACATTATCACCATCTTTATCGGATGCAACAACTGTTGTTACAAGTGTATTTGGTCCAGCATTTTCATCGACATTTGGTGTATAGACTTGTTGTGAGAATTTTGGTTCTTCGTCATTTTTATTTTTTGTATAAACTCTTACAGTTGCTGTACCACTTTTTGATGGTTCACCTTTATCTTTTGCTGTTACTATAAATTCATAATATGCATTATTATTATCAGCATCCAATTGTTTATTATTAACAATAATTCCATTTGAATCAACTGCAAAATGATCATCAGATACAAGATATTCAATTTCAGCATTAGCACCCGAATCAGAATCCATAGCTTTTACTTTCAGGATACTAGTACCCAAAGGAATATCTTCGTCAACATTATGTGCTTGATAATCTGGTAACTCAAATTTTGGTGCGTTATCATTAACATCTGTTACTCGAATAGTTAACTAAAAATCAAAATAATTATTTTTCGATTAAGAATTTTATTCTGTAATCTATCAATGAAAAACTATTTACCTCAACAGAAGTTGAAAAACCGCCTGAATCTTCAGTGGCCGTAACTATTAATGAATAAACATGTGGTTGACGTAAATCTTCAAAATCTAATTCTTTAGCTAATTTAACAATTCCAGATGATGGTCCAATATTAAATGTACCAGCACCTTGTCCTTGTGCTTTTAATGTATAACGAATTTCACGATCAGCAAAAGATTTGGCTTTCACAGAGATTATACTGAAAAAAAGAAAAAAAATTAATCAATTAATTAAAAAAAACTTTTATAATTGTATTTTTCAACTTACTCTGAATCTTTCTTTTGATTTTCAGGTATTTCAGCTTCATAGCTTGGCATATAAAATTGTGGTGCACGTTTACCACCAACAATTGATAAACGTTCTTCTGGTGTACTCTGGAACCGACGATCATCAACTTTACCATTTTGATCCTCAGCTTTAACATATAATACATATTCCATATCAAGTTGGAAGAGGTCGGTACCACGAGTTCTCACCACACCAGATCTTTCATCAACTTCAAATCTACCACCAGTACGATCACGTACAATAAAATAATGTATATTATGATCAGTATCTGGATCACGTGCTTGTAACGTAAATACTGGAGTATTTGGTGGTGCATTTAATTGTACAACAGCTTGCATTGGTAATGGTCTATTAATAAAATATGGAGGTTCATCGTTAACATCTTTAACATGTATAATAACTCGTTGATTGTCAGTATATTTTAGGCCGCCAGCTGAAATTATTAAAAAAAAAGAAATGTCATTATTAAAAAATCATTACAATAATATTAAAAATTTAAGATTGTTAAAAAGAAAACAATGCTCTTGTAAATTTTATGACATATTGGATGTGTGCATATCTATTTATTGTTGTTTCATTATAAATTAAAAATATGCATCTAAATGACTTATTATTTGAAAAATATGGGAAAAAATCGCAGCATCATACAATCAAAACGGCGTTTATAAGAACAACGAGCATTAAGGAAGAACCAGCTTACAGAGTTTATACTATATATTAATTTTTCTACCTATTAATCACTGATATATTAATCTACATTACAACATACATACAATTGTCCAAAATATTAGGTTGATTTTATTTACATAAAATAATTATATAAAAAAGTAAGAAAGGAGAATACGTGGGCAACATAATGTCATTCGGTGGAATTTATTAGAATGTATGTAGTTGCAATTTAATAAGAAGATATAAATTTTTCCACATTATATGATATAAAACAATTTTATTTTCATTTAAATTATTTAATTTCCAAGGAAATTCAGGATTACATAATTGTAACCCTATATTATTGTTATACAATTTACATTATTGTAAATTTTCGAAAAAATTAGTCTTAAAGCTATTTATATACATACATTATTTAGAATGCATTAAAAGTAAAAGGATTTTTATTTGGCTTCTTATTAAACAGAATATATTATATTTACATATTATATAAGTATGTTTGTAAAAAAAATAGAATATCTTTTTCATATAGCAGGAAGGCCATCATATATGTATATTATGTAAATAACATGTGTATGTTTGTTTGAATGAATTTTTGCAGGTATTTTTAGAATTTTTCTTTTAACTACCTCCTTATGGCTATCCGTATTCTGTTATCGTTAGGATCAATTACGAAAATATTAATTTTAAAATATTTATACACATTATTTTCATATATTTACATACACATATCATATGTATACAATATTAAGCATTATAGCATTGATTATAATATGATAAAATCCTTTCCGTTCTAAAAATAAAAATAAATCCTCTCGTTTTTCTTTCAGAATTTGTTCCAACATCTGTACAACATTACAATATACGTACATATATAGTATGTATGTATAATTACATACAAAGTACCCGTTTATATGCATCCGAAGGCGATTTTTAATGTATAAAATTCATTTTGTTTGTTAAATAGAATTCATTTTATATTACCCAGTCTATATGTTATCCAGTATATTTTATAAAAATGATGATTTTAACAAAATAACAGATTACAGAAACGAAAAAGCAAAAGAAGAAAGAATAAAAATTAGAAAAGATAATAGGAAAACAATACAAATCCTACGCAGGATCTTTAAAATCGCGATAAGAGATGGTAAGAGAAAACAAATACTCTAATTGATTCGTTTCTTATATGGTAAATAAAATTAAATTTTTAAGGATTCTGGTTAAATTTCGTTCATTATGTTGAAGTGTTAGTTTAAATAAAATCAGTTTCTTTATAAACAACATTTTTTGTTGTCGATTTACTTTCCCGAGTGAAGGTCAATCTAGGCATAATGTACGTGTAGTTGCGTGGAATGTTCGAATAAGTAATCCTTAATTTCAATTTATCTGTTTAATATTAGAGAACAAATGCTTAAATAATTAGGTTTTTTTTTCTAAATTAATGTTTAATATAATATGATAAATATTTTTTCTTAACTAATGTTGAAGATTTTACACTAAATGTATTTTTAATTAAATTAACCAATATAGTTATGCTCTCATTATTGATTAAATGGAGGCCAGTGATTTCATTATATAAGGTCAGGAAATCATATTTCTGGAAAAAAACTTTAAAAAATTCTAAAATTATTAAAATATTTTGATTTACATTCAATAATTTTAGCTGAATAAGAATAGAATTTATAATCCAAACTTTAAATTTTTCTAGTAAAACTATTTTAATTCTTAAATGAATTTTTCGTTTGTGTTAGTTCTAAATGTTTCCGTTTTTTTTTAATATTTATTAAATGTATATCAAAATTATTACAAAAATTTTCAAAAAAACCAGCTTGAGTTCATCTTTATTTTGTAAAATAATTGTGAATTAACCATTAATTCCGTGCCTTATATTTGTCGGTATATTTGCAGAGAATAATTTTAATATATTTAAATCCATTAACAATATGTCAATAATCAAATCTAGATCCTTGTTGTCGATAAAAACAATTGAATAAAATGTATATAAAAAAAAGTTCTTTTAATCAAATTTCTAAGCTTGTAACACAAAAACGAAAAAAAAAATATTTTTATAATTTAATGTTCTGGTTTATTTTTTGCTTTTCCATTTTCTTAGTGTTTATGTTTTGTATATAGAGAAAATTGTTTGTATATTTGTAATGTTTACATTCCGACCGATACTAGAATTGAGTCATTACACAATGTATGAGTAAACAAAGAAAATATTGTCCTCCTATTTATGTATGTATATAGGTATAAAACAATCCAAACCCAATCCAATAAAAATAAAAAAACAAAATGAACCTAAATATTTTTCCGGCAGGCATTCAGAACAAATGTGAAATTTTTTTTTTCTAGCAATCCTTAAAATAAAAACCTCTGTACATACTTATATGCAATACAACAAAGAAAAAATCAAAATATATGTTATATATATGTATATATTTTAAGCATAGGTACATATTACATATAAAATCGAACGAATCAAACAAAAATAAAAAAAAATTACTAAAATACTTCAAAAAAAAAAAAATTTGAAAAGACAGGAAAAACAAAAAGGAAAAAAACTCTAATCTTTTTCAATCACATTCAGGATATGCTGCACTCGATAAACATAATACTGAAGGAGCATTCATTTTTCTGGTTTTTTTTTTTTGCTTTTCTTCGTCATATTTTAAAAGAACTTCCACAGATTATAAAGATATTCAAGCAAAAAATAAAAATCTTAAAAATATCCTTCATACTATAAATAGGACTCTATTATTTTAAATCCAAATTTTGATTCGGAATTCTCTTATTTTACTTTAATGCCTATATCATGCATATTATAAAAATTTCAAAATATTTTGAATAAGAAAAAAAAATTAACCCTTTACGATTCCCCCAAATTGTAAAACAACAATTAATTTGTGGGTTTTTAATTTAGTTATCCGTTTTTATTTGATGTTCAGTTTTCGAAAGCGGATTCAAATCTTTTAAACACGGTTTCAAATCAAGGTGGCCTAAAGTTTTAATGCGTTATTTGAATTACTAGATAGAGCCAATCAAAGTTTAGTGGAATGTATACCTATTTCAAACGCTTAAACGAAATATAATTAATAAAAATTTGTTATCAGGATCTTTAAATGATTTGAACATTTGCAGAATCATGTTAACATAATCATGTCATTTTTATAAAATTTACCCAAATGGTTCCATTTAAAATTTGTAATCTAAAAAAAATATTTGGGATCATCAAATAATTGAGATCTTCTTAGTATTTATAATTCTGTAACTACCCTAGTATAAAATTCTGTATTTAACGTAGTTCTATATAAGGTTTATAAGAAAAATTATAAAATGTAAAGAATGTTTTTCAGTAATCTCATGTTAGTTAAATAAATAGGTGGTACTTTTTCATAAAATGACCGATTCGAGCTCCCCAAGTGAGATCTTGAATTGCTTTTCAAGTGTTTAAAACTGGTATTTTAATAATATATTTTTATATACATGACAAAAGGGTTAAAATATAAAATAAATTTTGTCATTTTTTTAGTGTCGTCTGTCGACATTTTCTTTTCAATTTTTACAGTGTCCTCATTAGTTTTTCTATTTTTTGTCCTGCAGTAAAGAAATCATAATTTTTTTTCATCATTATTTTTGCTAATAATAAAGAAATTTGGAAAGGAAGGAATAATTTGAAATTGAAAATGTTATTGGCAAATTAGTTAGAATATAAGGTAGGAAATATTTTTATTTTCTTTTAGAAAATTTGTGTGGTGTTTACCGGATGTAATCCCCAAAAAATTATAAAGCTTTAAAATAAATGTTCAGATTTTTTTGCTAATTTTTTTTTCTTTTCTTTTTGCTACCTCTGTTTTAGATTGAAATATTGGCTACATAAATATAATTGATCCTTATTTCCTCTAATATAATAATTTTAAATCTCAAGGATTTTTATTTCAAAATATAAAATCCAAAAACGTTGCAATGGTTTTAAAGTACAGTAAACTAAAGAAGTTTTCATGCATAAGAATTTTATTTGGAAAAAGACGTTTTAAGTTGAAAAATTTTTAAAAGATTTGGTTTTTGGTGCCTTCTTGAGTACTTCATAAATAAAATTAGAATTAAACCCAGACTTGTGAACTCTGAAGTTGAGATGATAAAGAAAAGATGTTCTTACGGAGTTAACTTCTTAATATCTAAAAGCTGTTAAAAATCTAAAATTTCAGAAAGCAGGGCAATTCATCACTTAAAATGAATTAGAAACGTGGCAGAAATTAAAAACAATAAGTCAAAATTAAATGGAACACTTTGAAAATATGTAATTTAAATTCGAAATCATCTTAAATCACGATTCCTTTTTTATAGGGTTCAAATCAATTATTTGGTGATCTATAATTTGATTTCCATTGAACAATTGGAGTAGAATTTTCATTTATTACGAATATCATGTTATTTATAATAAACAGAGTTATATTCGTAAACTTCTTAACTCTACTGTATTTACAATGTATCATAATGTATGTTATATATTGTACACTCACTGAAATTTCTTTTATATAAACGAGCATTAACAATTTCTGTAATTGAATGAAATTTGTTGAGAATATTATTTTCATTCAATTGAGCGTTATCAAAATGATAACATGTACATATTATTTGGTTTCAAATTAAATTATATATACCAATACCTATTAAATTAAGTGGGTATTTGTTTAATGTACATGTTAGTAGCATAATTTAATTTAATATTATAGTTTATTTCAAATTACGAAATTAATACAATTTAAAAGTAGTATGTAGATTGTAAGCTGGTATTAAATTTTTTGGATATTTTAAAATAATTTTGAAATCTTTTGAAACAATACATTTTACTTATATAAATATGTATGTACGTTTACATAATATGTAATATGTAATTAAGTTATTAAATTTAAAACAAAATTTGTTTTTTAGAAATCTTGAGTGAATTAATAATTTTATGCATATAAAAAATATATAGGTACTAAGTAAATATTGTTAATTTTGAAAATGTGCTAATTTTAATAATTGAATATAGTAAAACATTCTTAATTTATTCTTCAGTAGTTAACGAAAAATCAAATATATGCACCTATATAATATGTAGGCATATTATAAAAATATGCACCTATATAATTGAATTAATTAGAATTTGAGTATTGCAATATTAATATTCCAAAAATTCGGCTTCATATTAGTATATTACTGATTTAATTAAATACCAGTATTATTATTTTTAAATGCTGAAGTTGTTGCTTTAATACAAAATTTTAAATTTTTCTATTTTTCATTATTTTTATCAATATTGAAGCTCATTACAATTACATGTGTAAAATTATATCAATTAAATGTAAAGCAAGAGCAAATGCGAATATAAAATCTGTCATACATATACAAAATCAAAATTTTCAAGGTATGCAACTCGTTCTCTTGTTCCGAATGTTGTGTTTCTTGAAAAAAATTCTTTTAACAAATTAAAAAATACTGCTTACGGCCAAATTTAATTACATAAATTAAAGAATAATTAGACAAAATTGTCCCGAAAATATTTAAATACATTGGAAACCTATCATAAATAAAATTAAATATATTTTGTATGTCAACTGGGGAATTATTATAAATGATTTTGAGAATTCTCACGATTACATAAAAAAGTCAGTTGAAACTTCATCGGATCGAGCTTTTATTTCTTTTGCCCGCTTGTTAATAATTTTATATGTGCTCAATATATTTTTTTATGCTCAAGTCAGCTTTTACATACAAAATTAACATTTTCAGATTATTGCCTTAACTCTATATATACTATTTAATTTTAATTAAATGTAATCTTACAAAAATTTAAACACCTTGAAGACAAATTTCAAGGTTAATAGCATATAATTACATTGAAAACGCGAATTGATTCAATATTTAAAATCCAGAATCTTAGATAATTTTCATTTGTTCAACGAGAGAAATAAAAATATATTTACTAAATTTACTTAAAATAATATGTATATGTACATATACATGTATACATTATCTAAATAAATACACAATTCAAATATTATAGTAGTAAGTACTAGTCAAAAATCCATAATGAAATTGAACACATTGATTTTTATTGCATATTCACATTGATTTAGGTAAACATTTTACTACCTTGGAATAGCTATAATATATAGGTGCATATATACAATATAATCTTGTTATAGCTTTAAACTAGAAAAGTAATTTTACTAGTAAGTAATTTGATTTAAAAAAAAAAAGAAAACAAATAAAATTTACTGGGTCATAAGAATACCTAAAATTCCATTCAAGTAATTCATCTTACACCGTCTCATCTCATTTTTATCTTATATATATATATATATAAAAAAATATAATATTAAAGAAATCCGAAAATGCTCTTAACGTACACTATATGTACCTACACACACACATTTTGTTTATAAAAAATACTATAAAAAAAAATAGTAATAGAAAAAAAAAACTCAGTTGGAAATGTCATCTAAGAAAATCTACCGTTTTTATACATTTTCTCCAATTTCATTACATTTTACAATCATGTTATTATTGCAATGAAATTCAATCCTTTTTATACACATCATAGGTGTAGGTATGTACATATGTACAAATAACGATGCATATATAGACATTGTACTATAAAAATGCTATAAAAGTATTTGTGTGTAATGCATAAATGTTTTTTTTTTGTGTTTTTTATGTAAACATAAAAAAGCCACAAGCTTATATTACAATCACCTGTACTACAGTAGATTCTAGTGAGTTATAGAAAATGAGACGCCTATGATTTTTTCAAAACATAATGTGGCATTATATTAAGCTTCTGAATAATATAAATATTAACACACATATATATTTTTATTGAGTAATAATAATAAGAAGAAGTAATGAAATAAAACAACAAAAATAGAAAAAAAAAACAGCTGAGGTGGTGTTAACCCTTTCTACTTTTCATATAAAATTTAATGTAAGTGCGCTTAAAAGAATAAGTTCATTGGGTATTTCCCTTTAAAAATTTAAGGCTTAATAGTAACACTTGTCTGATGCAAGAATGAAAAATTTAAAAATTTGTCAATTTAAAAAATATTGTTTTTGTCATAAATGACCGAAATTTTTTAAAATCCAATGAATTTAATTTTAAATGTTTAAAAAATATTGCGAACTAAGCATGGAAGGTCTTTATTTTATTGAAAAAAATTATCAAGCAAAAAAAAAAAATTACATAAATGTTAAATTAGTTCAGTCAATTAGTTCTTTTCGGCTACCTTAAATATATTGTCAGTGACCACAAACCGCCTGACTCGAGTTAATACGAAAATAAAATGAGTATATCAATAAATTCTATATTTCGCGTTTTAAGTTGCAAATGCTTACAAATTTTGGTAGTTCTATGACTGTTTTAGCCGAATTTATTGTCGAATACACACATCGTCTAACTCGAAATGGTAACTATGTAAGTGCACTTTCAATAATCGCCTATAATAGGTGATTATTGAAAGGGCACTTTGTTACCATTTACCATTTCTCGAATACTTCTGGCTAGAATTTTATACTTAACTCTTTTGTAGCACCTTCAATTGAACATTTTTGTGTACCGAAAACTAAGAGCTATAAAACTTGAAATATTTCTCTTCATAATTTTGATTTATTTACTATCACTATTTGAAGTATGTAGTCATGTTTAATAGTTTTCCTCATATTAGTTATAGCATTATGAGAAACAATATACATTATTATATCTTTTTGAAGATGAATTAGAAGGAGGTATTGCAGAATAGAAAATATGTCAGCTACAATTATTTTAATCACTTAACTATGCGTTTATTATACTTAATTGGAACCATACATTTCTAAAATTTTACTTCTAACAAATTTTATAGATCATGAATTTTTGAATGTCATCAGATTATCTCTATATAAAATTAAAAATTTTAAATAAAATTTATAAGTACCTTTTTCAAAAATTAAATTAAAGAGAATAATATGTTGATTTTTATTGTAAATTGCTTAACCATTATGCTAAGTACCCGCCCGAGCATTATACAAAATAATAAAATGTAACCTGAGAAATTTTGAAATCTCTATTTTATTTTCTCTTTTATATTTTTTTTTTTTCAATTATGTATACGTATATATGTATATATGTGTAAGAATTAAATTTAATACAATTTCGGATAATAGTCATCTAAAATGTGTAATAGATATGTTATACAACTATATAATAATATAAGAAGAACTTATAAAGACAGTTAGGTTAATGTCTAAAGTAAAATATGCATATGTATGAATGTATGTACATACATAGTATAATCTATTAATAGTGATTTTAATGTTTTATAGTACAATGAAAACTAAAATGTATTATGTATCATGAATAGTACTATACAAAATAAAACAATAACAATAAGCGGGTGGTTTTACATTACAATAAATGCATCCATGTAAACGCATAGTACATAATATATAAGTAACAAAATTTGAGAGGAGAATAAAAGATGTAATAGCTATACATTGTAATAGTGTAGTTAAATACAAGTAGTTAAAAAAGAAAAGTTTTTTGATATACCAAATCTACGATCATTGCTATATTGGAAATTTTTAAGAAGATTGAAATTACGAAATTAAGAAGATTTGAGCAAAATGTCATTGCAAAGTTCATTTCCTCATAAATTCACTTATATATTTTACAAAATTACTTACAAATATTTTCATAGTCTTCCGATTCTTAGATTTATATTCAACGACCTTTGATAACAAAAGTTAAAATCAAGGCATTGATCATGAAATTTACATATTTTTTGGAAAAAAATTAAAACCTATAGAAGAACTATTTACAATTTCTCTTTCTGGATGAATTATCCAAAATAATTTATTTTGCAAATTAATCATTGATCAAGCCCCTCTAATTTTCAGTACTAACTTATTATTCTTTTAAATCTTTTTCAGTTTTCTATTCCTTCCCAAAATTTCTTTACCCTGCTCTCGCATAAAATTTTTTTCTGAACTCTTTCTCTATAATTATACGAAATAAATACAGACTTTTATTATACACTATTATTCTAATGAATTTGTTTAACAAATACAAAATTATCAGATATGTTAATAAAATTAAATGTTTTTTTTTGTTTTCGATTTAAAATCGTCTATAACCATTAGAAGTGATTAAATTAAAGTATTGAATTCTATTACAATTTATAATGTTCAATGATGCATTTTATGATTATTAGCTTAAGATACAAAAAAAATCTAAATGGGATACTAAAGATAATATTGTGTTTACAGAGTGTTTAACATTCTGTCACTTGTATTCATGAAAACAATTAATGTACTTAAAATATTTTAAATTAATTTTGTTTTTTTTTTGATAAATGCGAATGTTTTTTCTCATTGTCCACTTATTCAAACTTCGAATGCCGCTCCGGATTACGACTCTTCGGTTCCAGACCCTCGATTCCGACACTTCAACTCCGACTCTTTGACTCCGACTCCGACTCTTTGACTCCGACTTTGACTAAATGTTTAACATATAGAAAGCGAAGGTCGGTTTAAAGCAATAATAAAAGAATCGAGTTAAATCAAATGAGCTATTCTTCATGTTTTTTGTAATTGCAATTAAATTAATTGGTAAATTTTTGATCAAATTGATTTTACATGAATTGATTAATTAATTTCTTTTTATATTTACAAATTAATTAAAATACTGAATTTACAAGTATCGAGAGAGTGCATTTTGAAATAGTTCAGAAATTAAGTGATATAGCTCATATTTTTAATTAAAAGTGCTGAAATCTGTAATACTACATGTATAATATTTGCAGTTTATTCAAAAATACATACATAAAAAAAATTATTGAAAATCCAAAAATTTGTTTGAATAGCACAAGGATAAAATTTAAAAGGTGACTGAATTTTTCTATCAAACTTGTTTTCAAAATCAAAGCAATTAACTAGTTTTTCTTCTAACATTTAAACACCTTGTATTCGATCCCGTTTATACATTGTAACTCAAAGAAACAAAATATTTTTTACATATAAAATAAAATCATTTAATTTAAATCATTTAAAATTTCAAAAGGGAATTTGATGACTTTTTGACACACACACATAATAAGTAGTTAATTAAATGTTTTTTTTATAAAATCACATTTTATATTTTTTTAATTGATTAAATTAGTTTACGATTATTTTCATATATCACAATTTTAAAATCTATTTAATTAAATATTTTGATTTATTTTTCCCTGTATTTTATTTATAAAAACATTGTAACAAAAATTTAAATGTAGCCCTTTGAACTAAATATACACGTACTAAAATGTCATTTAAATCAAATAGCTAACAATTAAATATTTTCATCAAATTGAATATATTTTTTTGGTACATATAGATTTAAAAAAGGATAATATTTTAAATTTTCATGTGTACCTACCAACATATTGATTGGCTAATATTAAAATGTTAATATGGAATGCCTTTTTAATGTACTCGTCCGTATAATTGTAGTAAATATTGTTATTGTCACATATTACAAAGAAATTTGTAATTTTATATGAAAAACATTGTAAATTGCTTGTATTCGATTTACATTTTGTCAGAGAAATTGTTTCACTCATTCATTATTATTATTGAAATGAATTATGTATTTTCAGTTTTGCAACATTTGGTTCAAAGTTCATAGTAAAATGTTCACAAAGGATTAAAATTTTCAAAAAAAGAAATTTATTTTTCGATACAATAAATTTTATTAATTGATTAATTTCCATTACGGTAAAATTAGTATGAATTTAAGAAAATAATGAAGTTAACTAAACTTCTTAATTGTTAACTTAAGTGAATAGTCTGAAAAAAGTCATTAGCTTTCATTTTATAAATTCAAATTTACAATTTACTTGTTTAAAATTCACATATTTTATGACACGTTTACAAATTTTAATAACCCAGTTTTTCAGAATATTTGATCACCACCCGAGTGTTCATATATTCTGTAATATACAACCAAACTCCTCCTATTCAATTCTCTAAGAACTCAATAACTTTTTAATGAATCGGAATAACTTTCTAAATCGATTGTATTTTTAGAATAAGCTTTAAATTTTCTTATATATCGAGCTTATTTCTCACATTTAAAGTGATTTATATAGCGTTGCCAACTCTTTCTTACTCAATTCACCAGCATTAGTTCAAAAATTCCCATTTTTTCACTTCACAAACCCTACTTTTTTCCCATATAATCCCAGTTTAAGAAATTTATATTTATACACATACATCTAGCATTACACTTAAATAAAATACGTATTTATTCATTTAACAAAACAAAAATATTGCATTTATTCAATTGCATAATTTAATTAATAACGATTAATTAAACAGGTACTTTCAAATTGCAATATTTGTAATATGTACTACATTAGTGTAAGAGCTTCAAAATAAATAATAGAGTTTTTTATTTTTAATCAAGTGTTAAATATGCATTTGGCCACAAATAAAAAAAAAGAAATTGAAATAAGTAAATTAGAGAAATTGAATATTTCAATGGAATTTCCCATTGGCCTTCGATTTTTTACCTTTTTCCCTTCAAAATTCCTTCAAAATGGGAAATTACCCACGGTTTGATAACATTGCACTTAAATTCAATTGAGAATATGAAATGAATTTTTGAACAGCATTATATCATGCTAGTGAAAATTATAATGTATATTCTTATTCTGTCAATATATGTGATTGGGCTTCCTGTTGTCAGAATGCATTCAAAATACACTAATCTAGTAATTATTAAACAATATTTAAATTACATTTTAAATTCATTTTAAATTTTATATCCATCATCATTAATAATTTCTCTTTACTTTTAAAATATTTACTCATTTCAACATTTTGTGACCCAAATCAATCTAAGAGTTATTGTAAACACGATAAACTCGACTAGAATGATTTTCTTTGTTTTCTCTCTTTTTTTTCTTGAAAAAATATTTTAAATCAATAAGTATTTAAATATTTTTTTTTTAATTTATTTTATATCCTGTAAAAAATATAGTGTTATATAAGCTTTCGAACTAAATTATAGAATATTAGGAATTATGGGGAAATTATAAAATTGATCCCAATTCACTTAAGATTCTTCTTATTATTCAATTAACCTACAAAACCAAAAAAGATTACGAAAAAATTATTATTTCTACCATAGTTAACTAACTATTAAATAAAGTTGGGTCAAACCAATGGTTTGTATTGTAGCACTTTTCCCTTTAACAGGTGAAAGTACTGCTTTTAAAAACAGTCTATGTATATCCACCACACTATTAAAATTATTTTCATTTATAAACGAAACTATTTCTAGGATTGCATATATTTAGGATGAACCATTTATGCAGTCTTTGAAATAAAGCAAAATTTAATATAAACAGGGGTTAACATAATCCTCGATTTTAAGGGTTAATTGTGTGAGTTAAGAAAAATAATTATATTTTTTAATGTCATAGAATTTACCGTTAACTTTTTGCGTTTATAGAAATTTGAAAAAACTTGCGGTTTCAGAAATATAAGGCGTCAAAAATGCAAATTTTACAAATTTCAAGAGGCCATAACTTGAGAGGGGGTGGAGATGGAAAAAAATTTTCTTCTAACGAAATGAACTACTTATTAATGTCTAAAAGCCCCTAAAATTTCAGGCTTCTACAGGCTGGGGTCTAGAAGAAAAACGACATCAAAAATTTGGAAAAAAAGGACTTTAGATAACGGTAAATTTGAACGGCCATTTTGTTTTTCTAAAGTTTAACTATAGTATACCGCGATAGGGGAAGCAAGCCACTGCCTTTCTGCGTTTGCAAAATTTCAAAAATGCTTGTGGTTTCATTGCAACAAATAGTTAAAATAGGCCATTTTTAGTGTTTTGGGGGGGTATAACTTCTAGAGGGGGGGAGATAGGTAAAAATTTTGTTCTACGAAAATAAGTTTCTAGTAAAGATCTATGTACGTATTAAATTTCAGCTTTCTATCTTTAAGAATGTAGAAGTTTTGTAAACAGACACACGGACAGACGGACGGACGGACGGACGGACGGACGGACAGACGGACGGACGGACGGACGGACGGACGGACAGAGTGAAACTAATAAGCACTTTTTTTCAAAAAATTTTTGGAAAAGTGCTAAAAAAAAACTATTATAATGAAGTATAATAGTTATAAAAAAATTTTATTAAAATTTTGACCTAAAAATATTTTATTAGTTTCTAAGGAAAACAGAAAAAAAAAACATAAAAATGAAGAGAAGAAACGCAAAAAATGCCAGAGATTACACTACGCATACTTAATTATAAAAATTTTAGTCATTATAACAATAATCATGTCATTATGTAGGAACTACTCCTCTTATTCTTCTTGTTTGTAAAATGTTATGCATGTCAGTTGTTCTTTAACATTAAAAATTTACTTGTGTAAATTAATAAAGTATATAGGAGTTTAAAATGTATTATTTTTTATGATATCAATAAAAGTCCAATAAAAATATAAAAATTTCTTAATTATTATAAAAACAAAAAAATGAGGAAAAAAGAAAAACCAACCCTTTCATCATAATATAATTCAATAATTTTTATAAAACCAATAAACCTAGAAATATTTTTATTTCTTAAATCCTTTAATTTTTTTTAATTATTTTTTTGTTTTAGCTTTCATTTCATTTTCATATTAAAGAAAAACAGACAAAAAAATATGAAAAGACTTTAACCCTTATGTGTCATCACTAAGAGAATTAAGTACGCTACGTTGTATACCTGAATATTTCCAAAATTGTGGAGTAATATGAGTAAAATTTTATAATAATTCTTCTTAAATGTGTGGGTAAGTTCGATTCAGTATTAACATAAAAGTCTGAATTGAATTGGAAAACCGTATTATTGCATTATAAGCCTAAAGAAATCTCAACTCGCAACTTTTGTTGTAAATCTTAAATTTTTCATGGGATATAGCTAAGATATTAATAAGTTCACTCTGAGGTTATAAATACGCTGTACATATACTCGTATGGAGAAATGTATGCAATAAAAATATTAAACTAATACAAACTGTACAAAATAAGGTGACCATAAATTTATTCAAAAATTTTAAAAACAAAATTCCTCAATATTTTTTAGTTTTTATATGATAGTGATAATTTAGACTTCATGATTTGTCTTACATATATATAACACTTTTTAGGGTTTATTTTATTTTTCTGACTATATATTACACTCTGTACGAGCTATTAAAATAAATTAAATTGAAAATTAAAGTAACTATCTATTGGAGTACATTACTCCTTATGGAACGCTATGCCAATTTAAAATTCTGTAAAAGTGCTTTCATTGCGGTGACATAGCTCTCCAATTTTATACACTGGTATATTTAAGGTTAAAATTGTTAACCTATATTTTTCATGTTATAATAATTTTTGAAAAGGAAATTCATTTAAATGATCCTTAACACCTCAACATATTAAAAATTTGACCAAACCTCAAAAGAAAAATAAATTTTCCGATTTTTCATCGAATCGTTTACAAAAGTGTCATATTATAAAATTTTCATGGTGTTTTGTGTTGAAACTATGTAGGTTATCGGGCGTGGAGAATTTTTTTTTTTCTTAATAACTATTTTTATATTATATTTTGATTTGTTTGTCTTTCCTTTTCGATAAAATCAATTTTATAATTAAGACCAAAGAATACACAATAATTTCTTTAATAACCAATAATTTTAAAGTCACGCATGTGGACACATTGAGTACATATACACATATACAATAATACTTATAAGTAGTGAATATTTTTCCGAGAAGTCGATTTATTAATTTTACAAAGGAAGAATACCATGTAATATCCTATAACCCGGTCGTCTATCTATGTGTACATAAATGCATATTTATAATATGTGTGCGAGCAAGTATATGCATACTTATAACAATTTCAATAATGCATAGTCAATTTTGAATGTAAAATTTCATATTTACTTTGAACGGATGGCATAAAATAATGTCGTTTCATTTTCAATTATAATGGTTAAATGAATATGAGTAAAATTGTAATTAATATTTAATGAAAGGGTAAAATATGTACTTGACATTTAACTTATATTGAATTACATTGAATTCATAATGCAAATAATAAATTTACGGATATTAAAAAATATTTGGACAAATTTAATGTATAAATGTCATATTGATAATTTTCAAAATATTTTGAAAAAATTAAACAATAGTGACATAAATGAAATTGAAAAATATTGAATATTGTGTCAAAATATTTAGCACATAAAAATTTCAGATGGGAAGAAAGAACTCCGAAAACTTGAACAATATAGTTTGAAAATATAAAATCTCTGAATAAAGGAGAGCGTAAATGAGGGGCTCAAAAACAAAGTGGCATAACCTTCACTCCCAAAATTTTTACCACAATATGCGGGTTAGGCCACTCTTTCACTGGAAAAAATTAAATTTTGTGTTTAAGCCAAAAAAAAAGTAACGGAATATAGGAAATATTTGACTTGTCGATAAAATTAAATTTAGGAACTAATTTCATATATATTTCTAATAAAAAAGCAAAAATTTTTGCAGGTGTGGGCAACTTTGCTTTTAAGTCCCTAATTTTTTAGGGCACTTAATTCTAACTCACAAAAAAGTAATTTTTCTCATTTAGTTTTCCCTAATTCCCATATATGTACATTTGAAAATTAAAGCATTTCAGAAATTATACTTCTTGAATGGAACGCAGTTGGTCTTCAAAAACATTTACATCTTTATAATTTTATAGGCTACTTACAGGCGGATTTCCATTAAATTTTATGGATTATATGCATATACCGGACCATAATATATAATTAATTGGGTTCAATAACGCATAATTTAATTAAAACTATACATTTTAGCTCAAATGAATTTTCCAATAAAATTTTTGTAGATCAAAGTGCCAGTTTCGAGAAATTAATATATTATATGAGTTCCAGATAATATAGAACATACTATATGAGTCAAATACTTTCCTCAATACTGATTGCCATTATGAATACTGACTTGATGAACTTTTGCAATTACCGGTATAGTTTACGAGAATCAATTGACTTTTAAAGATTTAATATTTTAAGAAATCCTTAAAATATATATTTACATACTTTTGAAGGTAATGAGATCTCGTTACCAAATATGATAAAACACCAATTTCTGGATCACATATACATATAAGCTACTCACGGAGAAAATATAATAACAATGCTATTTTATTAATTAAATTACAATAACTGCATAGATGCTATTGTGTTTGACAATAGCATAATTCTCAATATTTACTAGTTCTTTGAATAGTAACTATAACATGGTTCATATCTATGATAACTATGTATATATTTATATGGTTATGTGTTACAGTGAGTTAATAGAATTAAATCAAATTAAAATCTCTGTTTAACAACAATATTAAATTAAAAATCACATTGAAATTTCATTCATATCAATTTTCATATACAATTTCTTTAATGTTTGTGTATTTTATTTCGATAGATTTGTGTAGGTATACCTACGTCTATACTTGAATTTTCTTTGACAATTTTCTTGTACGTTGTATATATACATATATACACTATAGATATTTTTATGTATAAGATGAAATAAAAGCAAGCACTTCTTGTATTTCCAATAAATTTTTCTTTTATTTTTAATATATAAAGTTGATTAAAATTAATTGGAGCATAAGAAGGTGCGTCAATTAATGGGTCAACACAAATTCAATTTGACTTTAAAAATAAATATACACACATGTATATGAAAATATATAGAGTCTGTAGACCAGTGGTCGGCAAACTTTTTTGGTCGTGGGTAAAATTGGTCAAAAATCAGATTTTTTTAAACTCATAGCGGGTCAGCGGCAATTTTATAAAAAAGCAATTAAAAAGAATAGTTAAACGAAAAGTTAATTCATTTATTATATATTAAAATAAATAGAAACATAACAGAAATAAATTCAATACACATATAATAAAAATAAATCAAAAAATAGCAAAACCAATATTTAATATTATAAGTTCAAAATCAGTGACTTCCATGATGCTGTGCTGTTGCAGTTAATTTGGACAAGTTTGGTTCATATGTTGATACCTTAAGTCGGACACATTCATCAGAATGCTCCGTAGTCAAACTACTCCTGTTTTTATTTAATATATACTTCATTTGTGAAAATGTTTGTTCACAATTATAACTTGATCCAAATGCAGATAAAAGAGCAAATGCAACTTTTTTTAGGCATGTAAACTTTGTTGGAAGAGATGCCCAGCATGTGGATATTATATCAAGATGATTGTCTTCAGTTTTTTCTAAATCGCGACGTAAAGTTTCAAATTTATCAGTCCATAAAGTGAAACATTTCAAATCAATCAGTTCTAAGCTGAAATTGGTGATTTCGAGGAACTCAAAATATTGTAATTCTAAAATAGTTTCATCAACTACATCCGGCTTCGTTATAAACGTAAACATTGGGCCGTGCGTTTTCAAAGTTTGAAATCTATTTTCAAATTCGTCTTTCATGCTATTAATATAAGACTCAAATGTCTTTACGTCGGAATCATCAATAGTGCCTTTTTCTTCTTGACTTTTAAGATGTAAGAAATAGTTAAACTTACGAGTTTTTATATCTGTTTCAAATAAAACTATTTTTGAGCAAAAACTCTTCCATTCTTCAAATAATTTTAAAATTGTATGACCGTTACCTTGAAGTCGTTTGTTGAATTCATTATAATGGTTCATTATATCCGTTAAGAACAAAAGTTTTAAGAACCATTTCTTATCATCAAGTTCGGGATAATTTTCTCCGATTTCAACCAGAAATATTTGTATTGCATCAAAGCAATCTATAAATCTATTAAGTACCTTCCCTCTGCTTAACCAACGAACTTCAGAGTGCAACAGCAAACAATTTTTTTTCAATTTTTTGTTATTTTTCTTACATAGATTTGGAAAGTTACTTTAAAAACTCGAAGCGGGTAACATAAAATCATGCTTCGGGTCACTCCGTGACCCGCGGGTCATAGTTTGCCGGGTGCTGCTGTAGACGTTGCAAATTTTCTTTATACATACATATACATATAGTTTTATAACAATATAAGTAAACTAAAATAAATTGTCTGTAATTTGACTATCATTTTTTATTATTGAAGCAAACATTTATCGTAACCTATAACAACTTAATAAATTTTTAGTTGAATTCAGAAAATATTATAAATAGTAGAAAAGCATAAATTTGTTTTTTCATCGGTGTTGGCTTTACGCATAATGGTAAAATCTTATTCTTGAAATTATTTTTAGTTGAATAAAGATTTACACTGAGAGTTGATTAATAATTTTTACCTTAAAGGCATTCATTTTAAATGTTGATTTATACAAACGCAATCCTGTTTAGTAATTGAAGTACTACGATTTTTATTTACATTAAACAACATAATTTTGTTTGAAGTCCCATGCCATCGAAATGTAAAATATTCATCTCAATTATTCTCAAATAATATATTATGATCGAAAATTATTCTTAAAGTGCAATCATGTGTTAAAAAATTTTAACAGATTTGTAAAAATTTGAGAAATAATTTGTGTTAACATAATAGAGTCCTAGAGTTTAGAAATTTAATTTTAATTAATATTTTTACACTCTCTATACATTTAATTCTAAAATTTTCCAATGAAATTATTTATTTATTAATATTTTGATTACCCCCTCCTAATTTAATAAGAACTGAAATTGAATCAAAAATTACCACCCATGATTCCTTTTATTTTGTGTTATTTACAAAGAATTGAGAGAATTTTTTTTTTTTAATTTATTTTGCTCTCAACTAATATTTATTCACACTATAAGGTATTGATTACTCAAATATCCTTTGATTGAGAACACAGTCAAGCATTTAATAATTTTAATACAAAATTTTGAAAAACAATAATACGAAAAAAATGAAATTTGATTTTTGAATAGGTATGGGAAATTATGCAAGAAATGGGAATGAATTATACAGAGTGTTTCTCATAATGTGGCAAATAATTTCATGGATGTTTCTTTGATTAATTTCCAGTAAAAAATTGTATGGCTGTTTGAGGGTGCAGATATACCCGTTTTCGAGCTACAGTCTGTTTGAAAAAAACGGTACCAGCTTTTTGCTGTATATAAATAATTGCTCATAACTTCGGAACCATGCGACATAGGGCAATTAACAATTTTACTTTTGGTGCTAAAACCAATTTGATTTGAGGCATAGTTTTCGAGATGTAGCTCGCCGAAGTCAGAATTTTTGTTTTTTTTTTTTTTGGAAAATTTTTTTAAAAACTCGATTACTATTTTACTATTTTACGCTAATTACTATTTTCGATGTACTACGATTAGAACTAAAAGACATATAACATTTTCCTCTATCTCTCATAGTTTTGCCATAGTTCAAATTTTTCGCAACTTTAAATACATGTTATTCCGAAATCTGAACAGATTATAACTAGTGCAGATATTCATAAAAAAGCCTTCTGAGGTTTTTAAATGAAATTTAAGAATACTACGGTCATACACAGGGACGGCTTTATACTTAAAATTTCAAAGTGTAAAAAAATCAGTCGAGATTGTAACCTGTAACTACGAACCTGTTGAGCTGTGAACATTGCCACTATACAAAAGTTTTGTCTACTCATGAAGGTCTATAAAACTTGTAGTGTACTTTGATATACGTACGAATGCATTCTGTAGAAATAATTATTATTTTATTAATAAGAGAACTATGAAAAAAGGTACTTATTATAACCATGTTTTTCACGTTTTATCAATTTTCATAATATTACAGTATTTAATTGCCTTTATACTTAATTTTGGAAAAACAATGCTTGAATTTGTAATTTCATTATATAATATATTACAAGACTATAATAGTTCTCTAAATAGGAATCTCAATTATTATTATTGCTCTGCCTCAGGTTAATTACTCTAAAAAATTATTCAGAATTTTGAAATAGTTACTAGGAAAATCAATTTCATAAATATTATCTATAGGAAACTGTTAACTGTTATAACAAGCTATGCATATTATGTAAACAATATCTACAAATTCTTGGTAAATTTGAAATTTGTAAATTCTTAGATTTTCCCTGAAAAAAGCTATACCCTTCGGGTATGATTTAATGAAACACATACATTAAAAATTATTCAGAAATATTAAAATTTTTAAAGTTAATTTTATAGTTCCTACACATTGTTATTCCGATTTTAATGCATTTTAAATGAAATAATATAGAGGAAAAAATTTAAATGAATTTCTTTATATTTTCCTGGTTGTTTTTTTATTCTTAAATAAAACCTGGAAAATTTCTATATTATGCAGAACGCAATTTTCCACTTATCATTGTCCTTTACTTTCTTTTTCTATATATGTATATATAAAGTACCTTTAAATGTATGTATATACCTATAATAGTATATTATAACAATAAATATATGGGGGACAATATTATTGCATTATGGAAATTATTGAGGAAAAGCATTAATAAAGTATTCTTAAAGAACAATAAAGCAGAAAAAATATACATATATATATATATATATATATATATATAGATAAAGAAGAATAGAATTCTTTGCTTACACCATAAAATATGCCACAAAAAAGCATTAAAAGAAAAGAAAACAAAAATTCGATGGTCAGCTTCACTTTATTCCTCTACATTCTTTTTGTTTTGTATTGTGCTCTTATAAGAAATCAAAAAAAAACAAAAAAAAAATGCAGCATCAAGACAATGTTTCTATATATATTGTATTCTAGACATTAAAATCCAACTTACTTAACTTCCTTCTTGAATACAACAACATGGCATATATATATAACAATAGCAGTTCAGGTACAATACAATACATTTAGCAGGAGGTCTACTTCTATTTTTCATTCTTTATATATTCTTCTCTTACTATACGAGTACTATTCAATTCTGTTTGCAAAAAGAAAAAAAAAACGGAACATAAAAATTGTACATTTGAATTTATTCAGCAGGACGTTTAAAATAAACCAGGAATATATAGTGGGATATAATATGATCAAGACGTATTCTAAAACAGAAAATAAATTATAAAAATATAAAGGAATAAATTAATATACAATATATCTTGTGCCATATCCCATTAAAAATACAAATACATTACATATACACCTACAAATATTTTGCATATTCTTATATATAAACAGTTGTACAATCATAATCCTTTTTTTGCTAAATTTCAATATTTTGATTATTATATGCGATTTAAAGAATATTTTTTTACAAGTTTTCCAAAATATATATAGAAAGTTATGAAAATGAGCTATCAAAAGTACTAAGTTTGAGCATTGAGTTAGATCTAACAAAATTGTGTTAGAGATTCTTACAAATTCTTACATCTAAATATAACAAATTCTTACATTTTAATAAATTTTTTACTTTTTAGAATACACAATGGTTTAGGGTTTTGGAGTCACCAAACAAATTCTTTATGGAAAATATATTATAGTTGGTTTAAAGCTAGTTAGAATGAGCACTGGATTTTAGAGTTTTTTGCATTAGATTACTGCAAATTGATAAACAAATTGGTTATATTCCTTTTAAACCAATAGCTCTCCTGATTTCTTGGTGTCTTATTCGGGCCACATCTGCTACTATTGTTTATATATTCAGAAAGAAAACTATTAAAATTGAATTATGTATAGGTCGTTCATATACTCGTATATATTAAATCCATAATTTTTCATGAAAATCTTAGAGTGTTTAAATTCAATTTTAATTTACAACAAATTACAGTAGTGTACAACTGTATATTAAAATCTTCATATACATACGGATGTACTTATATATAAATAATTTCTTTACAAATAATATTCTTCATTATATAAGTTTACCACTTTGTGCGGCGATGAAATCCCGTTTTGAATCCTTTGTTTATATTCCAAAGTATATTATATGATATAAAACAAGAATTATACCTTATAAGGGAATCGTTTCGGAACATTATATAATAAACCAGAATATTGTATAGTTAAATTATTGATTTCCTTCTTTTATATTTTCTTCTATATATATTGTATGTTATATAATATAGTTTCTTATTTGAATATTAAAGGAAGGATCAGGAATGTAAGCATTTAAGAAGAGTAAAACAATAACAATAAGAGAATCACAATTTTTTTTATAAAGTTTAAGAACTATGAAAAAAAAAATATATATATATGTAATAATATTATGGCAGTATATTAAATTCTTTTAACATGATATATACTATATGTATATTAAGTATAATGTGAGAAATCAACCCTTCAATATATTATTAACAATGAATTTTGATCTATAAAAGGGGAACGAATCCCAGTATTTAAATACAAAATGTATACAACAACAATTGATTTCAGAAACCTTTATGTTATTTCATTTATGTAGAAGCATGTAATATGTGCGTACTTCATTATGTATATATATGAAGATTGTATAAAAACAAACTGTATTAACTCTTTTTTTTTAAATAACTGACATTATTAATGTTAAATTATGTTAAAATTAAGAAAACAAAGAAATTCAATATTAAAGTATAGAATTTATACTTTATATATAAAAAAAACAAGACGAAACTTATAGCAATAACAATGACAATATAAGAATAAGGAATTTTAAAGGTGAGGGTATGTTTCCTTTAAATGAGTATATATAATATAATTACCTGTTAATTATAATGACAATAAAATTGTATATATGAAATTTAATGAACCGGAAATAAAAATAAGGACTCTTTTGGCAGAAAGTGAAAAAAAAATTTTTTTTTTCTATTAATATTATTATTATTATTGGTAATAACAGAAATTACATAAGGGGGAATTACCCATACTTTATCCAATGTAATTTTTATATATAACACAATAATGTTAAAAATAATTATTAACACATATGTATGTATCTAAGCCGTAAGGGCATTCTTTTTCTAACTTTCTCTTACTTGATGAAAAGTGAAATCAACTTTAAATATTAAATTGTAAAAAGGTTTTTAGGCATTCTGTGAAAATTCTTTTAATTAATTTTTCGAAAATAAATTATAAAGTATTGATATT
Source organism: Condylostylus longicornis (assembly GCF_029603195.1). Taxonomy (NCBI): domain Eukaryota; kingdom Metazoa; phylum Arthropoda; class Insecta; order Diptera; family Dolichopodidae; genus Condylostylus; species Condylostylus longicornis. The sequence continues at coordinate 311,881 of NW_026578134.1, read as the reverse complement.
ATTATTACATAATTTTTCTAATATTTTAGCAACTTAGCAGTATGATACTTTAGCAGTTAGGACAAGGACCTCTTGCACTATGGCACATTAGAGAATGTAATGAAGTAATTTAGAGAATCTAATATGGTGAAGCACTATGGCACATTAAAGAACATTTGTTGTTCTAAGATTGTATGTAATTAAAAACTTTTCTTGAAATTTTACATGTCACTTTTACTTTTTAAAAAGAAGATTAAAAAATTATAAGCTATACAGAGACTAAGATTGTACCATAACAATTAATTTTACATTTTCAGAAGAATTTCGAATTATTCGAATTTTATTTCGGCGTTCTTTTGCCGAAATAAAATTCGAATAATTCGGAATATGTATATAAATAAACAATGCATCTGTCAAAAAATAAATTGTATTTGAATATAATTAACAAGGTCAATGGAGTATCAGTGTATAATTACGGTAATTATGTATTTACAGTAATTATGTGTTAACACCTAATTTCTTATATATCCACTTTTCAAGAAGAAGGTTCATTACTTCGTGATAGAGAAATGTAAATAAACTGTTGCTCTTCGAGATATTGGTCTGTATATATGGGTCCGTCCGTATGCTCGTATGTATTGATATTTCGGCTGAAGCGAGTTTGCTGCAAATTCGTATATTTGGCTTTGCGCTAATCACGTGATGGATTGATCAAATTTTGAAATATGTTTTATCACATATAGCAATTGAACGTTTGTCACGAACCGATTTTGGATGATTTTTAAGGCGAAATATTAAATAGAATTTCCTTGAAATTTTATAAATCAGCTCTGTTTAGCAATATGACAATTTACTCTTGATTTCCTTGTAATTTAATATTTAAGCTCCGGTTATTAAAACAATGTATAAGGGGCTAATTTTATATTTTTTACCATTTTGATGTAGTAAACTGGAATTTTTCGAAATTTCATATATATAAGCTTCATGTTTGTTTTCAGGAAAATCACTTAAAGTGAGTTCATACTAAGATCAAAGTTTACATTTTTTGCGTATGCAATACTTTTGTCAATCCAGAAAAGAACCCTTTGCGGTCCGGTTATTTGCTCATCAATGCATAGTATTACAAAGCTGGTAAAAATATTTTTCAAAAATCAAGAAATATTCTTTTTTTTTTTTAATTTCAATTCTTTTTGAAATTTTTCTTATTTGCTTATTGTTAAAAGAAATTTAAAAAAGAAAACTTCAAGGAAACTGAAAAAAAAAAATAATTGTAAAAAGAAATTTGCATATGAGTTTTTTTTAATCTTTTTCTTTATGGTGCCTACCACATATACAAGAAATCGAAGAAAGAGTTCAAAGCAAGGCCAGAATAAAAACTAATATAAATAAACAGATACTTTCAATTAGTTTTAGAATGTGGACCGAATCTCAATGCTATATACATACGCATACACAAACAATATTGTAAAAATTTTTAGAACGAGATGACGATTGCATAATTCGACATGGCATTCGCTCTTTTGCTTTCATATATTATGTATGTACAAAAATAAAAGGAAAAGATAATGAAAAATAATGTTAACAGATAAAAGAGATTTTAATTTTGTTCAGTTCAGTTCAGTTCAAATTTTGATTAAAGGTAATATCCGTTTCTTTGGAATTTTCATAAAAGTATGTAAATATATATGTATACATAAGTATATACAAATTTTTTTGCATGAAATCATTTTCCATATTCTTATTAAATTTTTGTAATATTTTTGACGGAATTCATAATAATTATGAGGTGAGTGATGTAAGGTCAACAAAAATTGTCCATTAATTTAAAAGGCCAATATATTGTGGATAAAATTTTTAATGAAAATTATTTATTTATATAAGTATATGGTGCTTCATATAAGGATTACTGTAATGTAGGTTCAAATTTATCGAAGATTATGCGTTAATACTTTTGTTTTGGCTTTTACTTAATTATAAATTTATACCTACAAATTTGCAGAATATTCGAATTTTTATTTAAATTCAAATTTATTACTATACGTGAGAATAACTTTTAATTGAAACTCTCTTCTGTATCATAGAAAGGATATGAAATCTTATAAATAATAAAGATTATGCTGCGGGAGTAATTTAAGACTGACGTAGTCTGAAATTGGTAATATTCATGAGATTTTCTGAAAATTTTTTATACCAATTGCTTAATTTAAAATTCACATTTTGACTGTTCTATTCATAAATTCTTTCATCTTCATTTTTATACGGCTATATTCTATTATATAGTATGCATGTGTTGCAATATTCTATTTGTATGGCAAAGTTTTTCATATAAATTTGATATTTCTTTAAAAAAATTAAATATGGTTCAATGATTTGGCAAATAATCTTCTATTTAATTGAAGACCTTATGTTAAAATATTAATATAATTTAAATGTTTTATAATTGAGAATAAATAAATATTGTGCATAACATTTTCAATTACAAAACAGGCCCATATAACACTTCCATAGCTTAAATGTCTATTTATATTGAAATTGCTATTAAATAATTAATATTACAGGTATTCGATTTTTTTCTCTATTCCGAATTTGGTTATTCCTCAGTTGCCTTACTACATAATTCGATTTTCGCGTGAAACAATTTTCGTATTCGGAAAAATGATAAGGTAGTACCAATCAATTTTTATAGTAAGTACTATTTTTCCATTTCTGCAAATACGAAAATCGTTTCATAAAAATTGAATTACATAGTAAGGCCCCATATGATATTAAAAGCAATTCAATTAAATATAAATAGAAGCTTCACTACTCTGGTTATAACCTTTCTACTCTTAATTCAAATATATTACAATATTTCATAAAATACTCAATTTATTTTTAATTTCTCTAACTTTATTTTACATTGTCCATTTTAATTTATTTGAAAAAAGCAGTTATATTACAGTTATTGTATACAACTTAGTTCATTATATTTTTAACTGAAATATTTTCTGTTTGTTACGCCATAAATATTAAAATGTGAATTTAAAATAAGAATAACAATAAAAATTTTCTCACTTATAGAATAACAATAAACTGTTATATTTAAGAATCAACAAAATGTCATAAAACAGTTAATTGTTCTTCTAGAAATATACCCTATAAAAATGTGTACATGCAGTACGTATATATGTATACAGAATGCTTCTGAGTATTATGTGTTGCAGACAACAATCTAGGACAAATTATTTAACATGAAGTACTATATACAATCATTAAAAATAATTAGCTTAAACTATACACACATATATACTTTTTAAAATTTTAATTACTTATATAAATATGTGTAATTATATGAGTATATTTTTTGTAAGAGAAAAAACAAAAAAATCTTTTGTTCTAAGGAATTCAAGAAACCACTTGAATTCAAGATTTTCCGTGTAAGCAGAAATGAAAATCTTAATGAAACAAAAAAATTGTTAAGTTTTATTTTATACTCTTACATATATATTTTTTATTATTTCTAAATGAGACTATCAAAATATTAAAAATTTTTATATATATATAATGATGTAGGTTATATACATGTACTTATATTTTATGTAATTTATTTTAAACGGATATTAAAATAATTATACGATATTTTAATATAGTACAAATATTTGAATACGTTGATCGTAAAATAATGTTACTGAATTATTTAATTAACGTTTTTGAAAATTTAGTTTCTTTGAAATTAAAACCAGTATTGAGCGAGGTTGATATTAATTATATAAGAGTGTGTAATATGTAGAAGACTAAAATGTCTATAATAATTTTCCTAAATAATCGGATATTGTAATGAACAAAGTGAGTGCACATAAGCCTTACATTATTTATAAAAACTTATTAAAAATAGAAGACCATTTTTCCTCATCGAAAAATGAAACGAGAAAACAGGAGTACAATATACAAATAAAACAAATCTATTTACTCCCCACAAGGTATAGCTTGAAAATTGTTATCATAATTCTACCTATTTAATAAAAAAAAATGTAAAGATTACAACATATTTTACATTGGTCAAACGAAGAGACCAGTAACAATAACATTCGAAGGAGAGCTCTCAAACAATCGACAATTTTGAATCTGTGGTTCCTAAACATTTATATAAAGTGGATCACATCAGAACGGCTGATAATCTATATGTAAGGAAGGAACTAAAAGAAAAATATTGGAAAAAAATTAATGAGAGCATGAAAATATGCAAATCCAGTATGGATTGATTATTTGTTAAATTCTAACAGCAACAATGGAGTTTTCAACCTGGCTTTTTAAATTCATATTTTAAAAAACAGAATTAATTATGCGTAATCAGAGCTAGATATAGGCATAGCTTTTTAGCTAAACTATTTTTTATAAGCATACGCATAAAGAACTTGTTAATATTGTTGTCTGTAAGAAAAGAAAATCAGGCATTACAAAGCTCGTATGTTGCACACAATATATAATAAGTATTAGAATGATAAATTACAAAGTAAAAGTTTTCTTAACAAAACTATCTCACATTATAGACCCTTCTATTTACATATTATATATATATATACCAGTCTTTCTCTGTAAAATAAAATTGTAGTAAATTGCTATTCAATATTTTTTACTTTTCGTTTAGTATGAAGAAACTTGTTTCGAATAGCAGCAATCTTTCAATGACCTTATAATATATCGTCGAAAAATTGTCAATAATCGTTTGTATTACTAATTAATTAATTAAATTCAAACCCGAAAGAAATATACTTTTCACAACTTTTATTTAAACTAAAAATTTTCATCATTTTTTAATTTTAAATGTGTACGTGCATAATTAAGTATTGTGTTTTGCGTACAATAAAAATAACAAATTTCATCTCATGACTATATTTATAAAGAATTCCAGAATACACTAACTTTTTCTATTATCCTCCCACCGTAATTTTATTCTGTTAAAACTAGAACTTATAAATAGTCTAGTTTCATTACTGTAATCAAAAATTTCTAAAAGAATTCAAAATTAAATTTTGTACATTTCAAGTACTTTTACTTGTATATTGCAAAAGGCAATGTAATTTAAATATGTAACTTATGTTGCACAGTATATGCACAAAATTTGCACCTATATACTTACATAATATAAATAATTTGAGCATAAAATTTGTAAATGTAACATATACCTACACTGTAAAAAATTCATGCAAAATTGCTAAAAAATATAGTAATTCTTACTACAATTTAATGCAGTATATACGCTATAGCATATTAAATTTTACTCGATTATGGAGAGTAATTTTGCAGTTTACTCGATTAGCGAGTAAATTTACTAAAAAATCGAGCAAAATTAATGCTGTATAGTGATTTTACTTTAAAAGAGAGTAATAATAATATATCAAGTTGAACATTACTTCAAAGTAGAGTAAAATTTACTTTGTGGAAGTGATTTTTCATTTAAATTTTCATTTTTCGAAAATTAAAATTAGTAGTTCAGGATTATTGTTACTCATCGAACAATAATTTCTGTACTATTTCGTAAAGTAAATTTCCTCTATAATCTAGTAAAAAATTTGTGAATTACTCGACGATGTAATATTTTACTATCGTTGAGCATTTTCACTATACAATTATACTAGGAATAATTTTACACGATTTTTTTTTACAGTGTATATATAGGAGTTAAGATTAAAAGTACTATAAATTTTAGATAAATATATACAAATTTTACTTGGCTATATTTTAAAAAAAATATACGCATATATCTACGTCTACGTATAAGTACATATACATTTAATTGTAAAATGGATCGACATGGGTATCAACATGTAAAAATTTTGTTATTTACTTTAAAATGAAAATTAATATATATATATATATATACTATTATATGTTTGTATAATTATAATAAAATAATAGTAGTATAATAGTAGTTATTTTGTACTAAATACTAAAATATTTTACAAGGACTCGACAGGAATTTTTAATCTTCGTCTCTTCTAAAAAAATGTCTGATCCAATTTTTTACTTTTTTGTTTATTTTTTTTTTTTATCTTGTGTACGTACCCAATTATTTATTACTCAAACCATATTCTCTCTCATTTTTGTAGTTTTTTTTTTTTGCAATATATATTTTTTCATACTGATATTCTCGGTTTATCATTCATATTCAATATATAAACTATAATATAGTGTAAAGCAGATATGGTGTATATACCAAATTATGTGTTATATAGGTTATTGTTATTTATACATTATATACATACATATACTTACAACAGTGCAATAATTTTTTATATATACATGAGTGTGTATGAAATTAATGTATTCGTAACCTATAATTTTGTATAAAAAAAAAAATTATTTTCTGTGTTTTTTTTTACATTGAATGCAACTAAATTATGATATACAAAAAAAAAAAACAATAACGAAAAAGAATAAAAACAAACACAAAAAAATAGTAGGATTCCTTTAAAAGATTCAGGACATACGAGTTATATAATATTATTATCTGTTAAGCTACATACACATTAATACATATATACATTCATAATATATATATGTATGTCATGCACCTATACTATGTATTGTTTTATTAACTCCTACAATATGTAATTTAAGAAATACATTAAGTATAACATTTTAAATATAACATTGTATGTAGATCGCATTTAATATGCAACATAATATTAAATGCAAAACTATAAGTTTGTATACGTACATGTTTACATTTATAGTTCATATGTATGTATATGCTTATATAAATATTTATATATTATATAAAATAAATAAAAACTAGGTTAACGGTTATAAAAAAAAAAGAGAGAAAAAATTAAGTATGTTTTTCTTTTGTGTTTTGTTTTTTTTTTTTTCTCAATTTTTTTCATTACTAAATATTTTTATAATAGAACTTTTTAATTTTTAACATAAAGAGCGGCAGAAGCAGCGCAGCAATAGCAGTAGCACTTAAAAAATTAACAGTAAAATTTTATTTTTTGTTTTGTGTTTTTTTTTTCGTTTCTTTGTAATAAAAACAAAATTTCAATTGGATCGCTTCAAAATACGCGCTTTTACCGCCATTCCTTTATGTTCAGATGATGCACCTGTAATAGATACTCGTACATACAAATATACAAATATTACCGTTATTTGCATTAAAAAAAAAAGAAACTTTTTGATAAGAATTTTTTTTTATATTTTGTTTTTTTAATTGAAATTTTGAAAGAGAAAAGCGTAATATGAGAGGGTAGGTAGACGATAACGACAAGTGCAATGAAGGTGGATAGAGTACAACCTTTTTTTTAACTATGTACACATACATATATACGCATTTATAATGCAAGAAACATTGAACAGAAAAAAAAAATTAAATTTAAAGAAGAGCAAGATAAAAATAATTTTATTATTTTTTTTTGTTTTTTCTCTTCTTCTCTTTTCTTCTCTTTTAATATCATAATTATAAATTAATGTTTGAAAAAATAATTATGTATTATACAAAGTAAGTATTTTCCGCTATTTGTGTTTTTTTTTTATGAACCATTTTCCGACATACAATTATATACGTGTATATATGTATGTATATATATGTATGTAGATACTTATTAAGGTACTATGAATAATGTGTTATAATTGAAAAATTGGTTAAAAGTATATGGAATTGTGCGTATATACTTTGTATATATTATCAATATAAAAACATATGCAGCTACAATGAAAAACTGTATTAAGCGCCAAATATAACAAAATTGAATTTATATATATAATTAATATTTTCTATATAATTAGTTAGTGTTATACTCTAACCGAAATTTGATAGTTCTACGAGATTTGTAAGAAAAGTTATAAATAATTAAAATTAATATTTCTAGAAAATAATAAATGCTTTATTTGAATTCTTTTTCAAATCTATGTATATATTTTGTCTAGAAAGTAGAAATCCAGTTTTAAATACTTTATTTCTTAATTGTACTGTACTAGTAGAACAGTTCTTTAAATATGTATTTGTCTTTTTCACGTTGTTCAGATAGTTCAAAATTAACCCACACAAATGTGATTGTTAAGTACAAATTCCGAAAGAATTCCGAAATAAAGGACAATACTTTGTTGGATATATTCAAAATTATTTAAATTGCTTAATTTTTAATTTTCAACAAGTGGATTTTTGATATAAATGAAAGAAACCATACCAGAATGTAAATAGCAATATAGTAATGGTTGTATTAAATTTAATTAAAGTTATTTGAATATTTTAGATGTATTGGTAAATTATTAATAATGAATAAGAGAACGAATTAAAATTACGCTAATATAGTTGTGCAATTATTTTTAGCGAATTAAACTAAAACTTTCTATTACCTTATTCTATAAACCTTAAAATATTTTTTGAATTTTCAGTATTTTCCACGCAATTCAATTCAATGAGTACACTTAATAGGCTTAATTAATAACTAAGGTTGAATTTGCATTTATTCAGTTCTGACTGCGAGAGATTTTATTAGTTAAAATTGTACTGCAGTAGGATTACTAAAGCAGCACTGCCAACAAACACACTGGTGTAGTGTAATTTACTCAATAATTTCTCTCTATTCTCTCAATAATATGATTTCACTAGTTATTGGGGTTATGAATGTAAAAGTGGGAAAAATTTTAGCTGTCGATTTGACTGAAAATTTTTTGCAACAAAAACAGATTCTGCTTGTCGCAGCAAACTATACATTAATATGCAACCATTTCAGATCTTTGTTAAACTCAAATTTTAAGAAATTGTAGAATATGCTTGTAGATATTATGTATATAAATATTATTATAAAAAAAACTTTTAAAAGAAAATGATAATATAACGGTAAATTAAATTATGAGTTTTTATTATCCTTTTTCTACATATTTCATTCTACATATATCTCTTTAAAAATTTTTATAAACAAATTTATCACAACAGGTACCTTTTTGCAATTCATAAAATTTGGAAAAAAAAAACATTAAAGCTGAAAACAAAAGTTAAAAATTACAATTGAAAAAATACCGATAATACAACAAAGTATCTAATATAATGTATAAGTTGCCACCATGTAATTCTATCGACTTATGTATTTGCTTATATATACAATTCATGTTTGTAAAAATGTTGAAATTGCGCGTATGTACCACAAAAATTATGGCAAACAAATCAAAAACCAGTAAAAAATAGATTATGAAAAAAAAAATGTAGGCAAATTTTTTTTCACCTAAATATTTTTAACTACATTTACACACATAAAATGCTATAGTAGGCATATTTTTATAGAATTCACTTAATAGTTAACAGACACATACACATACATCCATACGCACATACTCATGCCGAAATATAAACGGTAAATTATAAATTGTTACAAAAATACTCGCTTTCTTTTTTTTGTTTATAGAACAGACAGTCAAAAATCTAAACAAAAAATTATTGCTTTTAATATAAATTTCGTTAGGTCCTTGATTTTAAATAGCCATAAAAATGGCTGGATTTGTTTTTTTTTTTTTCATTTTTGTTTTACGTGATGTTTTCGGTTTTTATTTTCTTTTTGTTTTTCTATAAAATATTTTTTTTTAGGTTTTCGGTGTATGCGCAGGTTGAAAACAAAGTCTACAAACCAATATTAAAATTTTTCATATAAATTGTATTTTAAAATGTGTGTAGCAATATACTATTTGTTATACACGTAACGCGTGTATATTCACCGTTATTTACAATAAACGTGTAGTTGAAATGAGTATTTTTTTTTTACGTAGGAATAAGCAAAAAACAATAAAAATCAAAAGCAACCAAAAATAATTGGGGAATATTTTTTTTTAAAAAGCTTTTGAAGAGACAAGAACATTTTTTTTTTTTGAGCACTCTCATATAATATTCTCTCTTTTCTCAAAATAATTTAAGATTTATTATTGTAACTATAAAAGAATTATATATAAATTATAATTTATTATCTTAAGAAATTGTTATACTGTATAATTGTTGTTAAATGACCGATTGGGATTAAATTAATAAATTTTTACTCAATTATTATAGCTTTTACTATAATAGTTCTAAATTTACCATAATATATGTACATGCATAAATGCAAACAATATAACAGTTGGGAATATATGTATAGTGACAACTGGCATATGAGATGTAATAATAGTATGTTGGTATACTTGATAATTGTAACCAAGACTTAGTTATTTGACCATCAGTTTGCTATGATAAGGTTCTAAAATAGACTATTATACCAGACATAACACTTTATTGTTAAGATATTGGATATGAAAGTCTCAGCAACTGAAAACAAATTAATTTTTTTTTATCGTAAATAATGTTATACATTTAAATATATATTAACAAATTAATTTTTTTGATTGTAAATATTTTTATGTATTTTATATTTTAAATTTAATGAAAATTATATTCTTAAAAACTCTTATTCCAGCTTGGCTTGTCATTCATTCTAAATTAAATTTACTTTATTTTATATTATCACTGATAATATTATAATTGATATAATAGTTCATTAATTATATTTATTTGCTATTACAAAGAAAACTATCCTACGATATTATAAATAATTGTTTAATATAACTGTAAAATTCGAAAAAAAACTTTTAAATTTTTAAAACAAATCTGAGATTAAATCCCTTTCTTGGTATAACAACAAAATAGTAAAGTGAAATAATATAAATTGAGAAGGAAATTAAATTTTCTTTTCTCCTTTATTCAAATTATTTTATTTCTCGAATAATTTCGAAATAACAAAAGTTCAAATATAAAGCTTATTATATTACAAATTATTTTTGTTTTCTATAATAACAAGGATAAAAGAGATTGACTGAAATGAGAATAAAAATTTTTAGGAGATAATTCGATATAATTCTTATATATTGTGAGAAATTATATAAAACTAAGAGAGGATGACAGATAAAATATGTGCACGCATAATAAATTCTGTTCTCATTTTACGTATAATTTTTTTTATAAGTTTTATACAATAAAATAATTTTATTTACGAATACAATATACGATATACGATGTAAATAAAAGCTTTCAATTTTGACATTTCATATTGAGAGAAAATATTATAGAAATGTCAAATTTTCCAAATATAATATATTGTATTAAAATTTTCGAAATAGTGAAAAAAATTTGGGGAAATATTTTATAGATAAAATAATATTACAATATTTTAGTTAAATATTTTAAAATTAAAAGAGATATTTAAAAGAAAAACGAAAAGAAGAGACAACTGAGTGAGAATAATATACACAAAGTTTAGAATAATGGTATTAAACATGCCCCTTTAAATTAAGTAAATGTCAATTTTGAAAGCTATGCATAATATTGACAACTTAGAATGAAAAATTTATCAAAATTATTGAGAATGTGTGTATTTATTATACGTGCCACATACATATGTAAATTAATATATAAACACTAACGTATTTAAATATTCGAATGATTTTTTGCATTATAATGAATTTGTTAGTAATTGTGAATTGGAATTTATCATTTAATACTCTTTTAATTTCGCATTTAAAATTTTTTTCTTAGGAAATTTAAGAATAATTTCAAATAAAACATTAATAACGCATTTTAAAAGAGAGCTTCACTTACAAATACAAATAAAATAAAAATTTTTTAATATTGTTTCTTCAAAAATTCATAAGTGTGTTATGCTATTCTACGATTTTCATAAATACAAATGGACTCTTCAACACTATTCGACTTTAAAGTCAAAAATAAAAAAATTTTGTTTCTGTGTGTTCAAAATTGATAACGTATCGGTGGAATAGTCGTAGTTTTCGAATTTCCATTTTTTTTTTGTAGTTATATTTTGAAATTTCTCTGTATTGCTTGTTCGTAATAGAATCCATGTGTTGGTATTTTCTAATTCTATTTTATGAAAAATTTCCTTATTTCAATATTTTGATTTTCTTTTTATTATGAAATTTAATTTTTTAATTTTGTTTTTGTATAAATTTTTTGTTTATTTATTTATTTTTCTTCTATATTTCTTTATTCATGTTTGTATATATAAATATGCGCCTATAAGTATGCACCAATATGGTTTATTTATTTGACTGTTTCTATTTCATTCTTAGAATTGTTTTTTGTTGTTCATTCTTAGTATTTTGTTTTTCAGTTGACTTTTTTTTATTTTTTATCTTTTTTTTTTGCTATTGTTCGCTTTTTATTCAGATTTACAGTTATTTCAGGAAAGAGAATAATAATAACAATGTAAGTATAAAGAAGAAACTACAAGAATAAAAAAGAAAAAACGAGAATAAAATACAAACAAATGAATAATGTAAGTATAAAGAATAGAAAACAAACTTAGAAAAAAAAACAAAGCATAAAGAAAACCAGAAATGCCGACACCGACATTATTATTACATTAGCATTATAATATTTTGGCTGTAACGGTGGCGGATACTATAGAATTATTCTTTTTAAAAACAATCGCCATTAAAGCAGACCCTTTCATTGTTTATTTCCTTAGCCTTCCTTTTGATTCTTATGACTTTTCTGTTTTTTTTTTTGTTTTTTTGTGGATCTTGCACACATATACATAAATAAAATATAAAAGTTTTTTTGTGACGCTGCCTTTTTTCTACTCCTTTTTTCTTTTTGTGTTTATAAGGTTTTAATGGCAAATTTTTAATATTTTTACTATAAAAAATTTCCATTGATATAAGAGTATAAACTATAGGTATTTAGATACGTACATATTACAAAATTTTGGTTTGCATACTTTAAGGCTCCTCTTCCGTTTTTAAAGGCAAAATAACAATATTATTATAAAACCGAAAAAGAAATCATAAAACTAAATATTTATGGGATCAAAAAAAGAAGTAAAGTAATTGTTAAAAGTTTAGTACATAATAATTTTTAAAGAAACGGTTAGGTTCAGCGGTAGTGTAATAAAAAACAGGAAAATTTTATATACATTGTGTATATATGGGGTAGTTATAGCTATATTTAATTATTGTACGTGAATTACGTGAAATTTGTTAAAATAATGACAATAAAGTGGTAAGAAAATTTTATATTTTTTAAATAATAGTTAAGTAATTTGAAACAAGAAATAATTGTGGTATGATTACTCTTGCAGTTTTTAATGTGGTTTGGTCGTTACTTAAATTAAATTCAACAAACTCGTAAATTAAGTATTCTGGTAGCATCATTATAAAAATTTTAATGGAGACTTGCTGCAAATAATATTTCCGCATAAGATTAAACAACTTAAGGAAATGGTCAAAAAATTGCAGAACAAAAAAATATTTTTATCTTGTTTGTTGTCTTTTATAAATTTTAATTGTTTTAAGTTTAATCGTGATTTTAATAACTTTACTCTACTAAGCATGTGCAATACCTATGCTTGTAAGAATAAAATCAAGAAGGTGGGTCTAATGTGTGCTTGTAGGGCATGCCACGTACTCCGTGGAAGGAGGGGAGGGGGGGGGGGAATTCTTATACGTGGTCGCGGTGCACTGTTGCCCTGGTTGTACAAATCTACAATCTACAAGAATAAAATGGCACAAAGTTCAATATTAATTGTGTACAATATTAATGTTTCAAAATTGTGCATAATATTATGGGATGATGTACAAAGTTTGCGCTAATCTTTTTATAATAATCAGTCGATATAATAAGTAATAATAGCTTATCTATTTAAACTTTTACTACAGTTGCGTTTACTTTTACAAGACGAAAACATATTGAACAAAATTTATTATTACGTTTATTATACGAGGATTTTAATGTCCTATTATACGAAATTTAGCAACTATTGACCAGAGGAAAGCAGAGTTACTAAAGACAAAATATGGTTCTATTTTACTTCAATCTTTGCATACTTAATTATACAGAATTTTTTTAATCAAACATGTATTATATACTTGTTTGGTATGATACTGAAAAAAATAAAAATATTAAAATTTTTCTAATTTTAAATTATGAGTATATGAAAGTCTTTAGAATAAGGAAATTTAGAGAATTCTTAAATCTAAATCCTTTAGAACAAGGATTGGCCACTTTACACTTTTTGCGTGCTTATTAACATGATTTAATAACAGACATAATACTGTCTTTAAATAACTAACCAACATTATATTTTTTAGTGGTCTAACATAAAATTTAAGAACTGCAAATTATTTGTGCTTAGTTTTAAAATTTAAGCTCTATAGTTTTTGTTTAATCCGCATGTTATACACTACTGAATACTTATGTGATAATAAGTAAGTAGAACTCACATTAAGTAAAACTTGCATTATAACAATTTTAACTACTTAATTTTACATAAGCACATGTTAATGGTATTGCTATATATGCTTTAGTATAACACTAAAAATAACAAAAAGAGTTAAACTTTAATATGAAAAATATTAAAAATAACGGAATAAAAGTTTGTTATGAGAACAAAATTTAAGAACTTACTTGCTTACATTGTGTACTTAAAATAAATTGTATACAACTTTTATTAGTACATAATATATAATTGTCACTAATATAAAAGAACATAATAATGACAAGGTAAATACAATAACAACATTTATTTTTGTTATATTTTTTATTTGTTTACCGTTAGTTTGTTTGAATTTTGTTATACCGTTCCTGTTTTTCATTTTGTTTCAATTTTTTCTTGTTTCTTATAACATTTTAATAGCTCTATCACAATGTCGTTGTACTTATATAACAGTTTTATGTAATATAATGACGTGTTTATATACATACGAATATGTATATATATATAAAATGATGTGTTTATGTAGAGTTAACCAAATTAACACATTTCTCTGCTTTAATGTATATTTAATGTTATAAAAATTTTTACACATATTATAAATCAATGGCATAATATTTACGGGTATAAATACAAAACAAAATAGAAAATAATTAAAATTTACAATTATATTAAAATTTTTTTACATATACGCGCGTTGCGTCATACCATTGTTATATAGGGAATAACAATTATATTAAATATATTCTCGAAAAAAAAATTAAGGAAATGTGATTATTAATTTCACTATTATGTTCGCTTGTCAAAAATCTGCTGAAAATTTTTTTGCCATTTGAAATAAAAAATTTGAATTTTTTGGATCAAAACATTCTTACCCCAAAGTTTAGGAGATTTATTAATGTATTACAAAATATAAGTTCTATAATGCAGAATACAGAGATTAAAATGTCATTTAAAAGTTAAATTGAAAGTTGAATCTCCAATAAGTATCCATTTAATTGGATTTAAAAATTGAATTTTTAAGAACTTTTGCAATTACAGCCCAAAAACAAATTTAGCTAATTCGTGTTGTAGAAAATATTTCTTAATATTTCGTGTTCTACAAATTATTTTTGATGCATTGAATAAAGTATGGTGGCACCTGATTTCATCTATGTTATAAATTTTGTCATAATATCTTCTTTCAGACGGCACGATATAGGGCTGTTAAAAATTTATTCAGTTATAAGTATAGTAGATATTTGCAATTAAAAATATTCATGATGTCATAAAATGTGCAACTAAACTGTAGTGCAATAAATCCAATGACCACGTTTGTCCCAAATATAAAATTAAATTTATTTTAGTTTATAATTTAAAAATATAAAAATTTTTAAGTTTTCTGAGAAAAAAATATTAAAATTTATAATCTTTTTTCTTATAAAAATTTAAAAGAATTTTAAATTTTGCAATAAAATTTGTAAAGCAACTCAATTATTTTCATTTTAACTACACTGTGAAATGGAATTAATATTGCTAAGAGTAGCACGAAAGTTTCCAAAAATATTTAAGAATAACCATTAATTTTCTGTTTTTTTTTACTTAAAATTGCAGTTTTCTAGAAATTATTTTAAAATTTTCACATTATTAATCATAATATATTTTATTTGTACAGAAATTTTTTAGAGAAAATTCCACCTGGGAGACAACAAGTGTCATTCACTATTGAGACACAAGTGACGCTCCAATTAACGCTACCATGACTATCTCGCGATTCAATTGATGCCTTGTTATATAATTTAATCATTTATAAAGGATTAAGTAAGCCAATCATCTAAACCGAATCTGTTCAAATTTTTAACAGTTTAATATTATAAAAATGTATTTAAGAGATATAATATGTATGATATAAATATTATGATATACATATAATATGTTTGATATATGCCGTGAACAAGTATCACGGCAGTAATCAAACATTTTTCAATATAAAAATTAATATATGAGAAAATGGCAAAATCAAAGCAACTAACATAAAATTTCCTTCATTTCACTCACTAACTAGTGAATTGCAATAATTATAAGGAAGCCATTAAAATCTGGCATTTCTTTTAATGTATAAAACCCTGTAAAACAATCAGAAAATCTTATTTTGTTAAAATAAAATCCTTAAATTCTCTTTTAATTTCAATTAATATGAATTTCCTGAAACAATATCGTATACACTAGATTTCAAGACTAAAGTAAATAATTGAGACCACACACACACACACCAGCCGTTTTAATTTTCAATTATTACGATTTTATTGTATTTAACATTGGAATATTTTTAATTCCTCTTATATTATATGAAATATACATTCCTTCTTTAATTCCAAAATTATTTTCGAAAAAAACTTTAACCAAAAATTTAAATAAATTGATTGCTTCCGCTCATTTCATTAGCCCAAATATATATTTATATACATTTACATACTATAGGCATTTCAACCACTGAATAATATGTGCAGTATGCAGCAATTATTTATAAATATATGCAGAGAAAGTTAATCTTCAAATAAGACAAATAAAAATTCTAAAAAAAAAAGAGAAATTCCCACTGAACAAAAACAAAAAAAAAAAATCAAAATATTTACCCTCAATTGTCATGATTTAAATTTCATTTTAAAAGTTTAAAAGTATTGTTATTTGTCTCTAGTATTCAAAAGGAGACTGACTTTAAACAGCTGCAACAAATTAATTCTCTCTGTTTCTCTGTTAAAGAAATTATTGTATGCAATTTATAATGTGAGTGATTAACTTATATAATCATTTTGTCATTGATGTAGGTACTGAAGTGCAAATGAAATAAAAGACAAATTGTTTAATGATTAAAGTGTTAAAATGTTGGAAAAATTTTTATTGATATTTCAAATGGAAAAATAAAAAAGGAAATTCAATGGGACAGTAAAAAAAAATTTTGGATTTTTTTTCTCTAAAGTCACATTTTTTCGTTACAGAGTACAATAAGATTGACAGATTTAAGTCAGATGAAGAACTTTTTTTATTGAATTTTGAATTCTCACTTAAATCAGAGTTAAATATTTTATTAGTGCATTAAATTTGCTGCTTTCTTGGATATTCCTACAATTTTTTAGCCCTAATATGTCGGAACGGAAAATTGATTCGACAAAATACATTTGTATATAAAAAATATAGTGTTAAAGCGATCCTAATAAAAAATTTTAAAACTACAACAAAAATGTGAAGTTAAATGGAAATTTATTCAATTTTAATAATTAAAAAATTTCAAAATTTACGTAAAATGCCACTTTTATGCTTCATTTTCATAACTTCTTTCCTATAAAATTATTTTTAAGTTGGGATTTTCTCTCCGTTAAGAGAGGAAGAGGGAAATTTTCAATTGAAATTCTTTTATTCTTTTCGGAATGCCATGTGACATGAAGTTTCCAACTGGAGTCAATGGGTTTATAGCGTTTATGGTACAATTATGAATGTTCTCTCCATTAAGAGACGGAAAGGAAAATTTTCAATTAAAATTCTTTCATCCCTTCCGGAAGGAAGGTCATGTGACATGAAGTCTCAAACTGAGGTCAATGGGTTAATGACTCTCAATTATCACTTTGATATCTCACTTCAGCTAATGAAAATTTTACTTTCAAGAGTGCCTTTTTTTTTTTAAATCTTGCAAATCCAAAGATATGATCAACAAAACCCAGCTGTAGAAAATTCTTTATCAATAATAAAGTTTTCCAATTTCCCGTTTCGTTTTTTTTTTCTATTTGTTTCTCGTAGGTGTACCTATTCAAAAATAATTTCAATATAAAGAAAATAATGCAGAAAAAAAAAGTCAACATATGGACAGGATTCGAACTTATAAAATTTGAAAAACAAGAATAAAATTTTTTTTATTTTTTTGTATTATCAAATGCACTTAAAAGTTGAGATTTATTGAAATGGAAAAGGAAATATAATTAAAAAAAAAAAAAAAATAATTTTTATATTTTTTTTTTTTGGGAAAATGTTAAAAATTCTTCTTTGAATTCGATGTCATTGGCAAAACTTTTAAAATTGGGTCAATAATTTTAACTATTTTTTTTTTGCTGTAGATAATATTGATGAGAAATGATAAATTGAAAAGTTTTTCTCTTACTATTGTGCTATTTTATTTGTATGTGATACATAAAAATCCATTCATGTGCTTACAACAAGGTTCAATTTTTGTGTTTTTTTTTTTTTTGGAAAAAATATGGCATTGAAATAATAGTTTTAATATTTGAAAAGGATATTTTATCAGGATTCATATACAATAATCTCATATTCTATTTCATGTTCTAATTTTAAATATAATAAGTGGAGAGGGGGGGGGGGCTAAAATGACACACCACAACAATTTTTTTTTTAGCAAAACTTGGGGAGAATCTTTAAAAATTTTAAATATTGCCTAATTTTCCTAGAAAATTTAAGAAGAATCTCGATTTTCCGGGATAATTTTTAAAAATTCAAATATTTTTTCATATAAAATTTTAATTTATGTATATAAGTATAGTATATGTATGAATGCGAAGAACGTATCTGTAAACTAATTTTTCGCGTATCTGTAATAACTCAAACCTCAGCTGCAGCTTAAAACTAACTTTTATTGAACATCATTACACTCTCCAAACATAGTATTCGAAAGAGTACAGTATGAACGAAATTTAATCTACCTTTCAAACACGTTCGTCTCTCCATTTTGTTGCATCAAACTTGTTGTATAACATTTTATCCACTGCCATAAAATTGTAGAACAAATAATTTTGTTATATAACAACAAAAAAATTATAATATTTAGACAAAATTAAAAAAAAAAAATTTATAATGTAAAGGTAAACAAAAATAATAAATATTTTCGATTTGTTAAGAGAGTCAATTATAGCCTTAAAACTTTATAAAAGGCATATTTTTTGTAATCATAATTTAAAAATGTAACTTTCAACGTTATTTCATTTTTTGTTTTCTCTTTTTTCTTTGAAATACATAAAATTTTCTTTATTGCCTATTAAATCTCATATTTATATACTTAATATTTTTATTTAGATGTTGATCCAGACAGAAAATTATAGCTATTATTTATTTTGTTTTTTTTTGATTTGTTCAAGGTTGAGTATAATTTTAGTATAAATCACATAGTATAACGTAAATGTAATGTAAAAGAAGATAAAATGAGCTTAGTTTTTTTTTTTAGCCATTATTTTTCGAATAAAGAAAACCAGGACAAATGATTTTTGTGTAACATTATATAAGCGTACATGATTTGTATAAGAAAATTATTAAAAAAAAAATATACATACATAATTACAATAACTTTATACAATCAATTTGATGGACAGAAAAATCATTAATTTTTAATAAAATCATTGAAATTCAAAGAAATTGTCACAAAATTGTAACATAAATGACGCCATTGAAACCAGACAACTTGTATTAATTTTTTGTTATACATTATTCAAAAAATGTATAACATTATTATTTTGTTATTTTATATATATATATACTAAGAAGTGAGACTAGACCAACCAGGAAAATTTATTGTATAATTTATTTTATAGACCTAGAGTATTATAAAAGGTATGATAAAGATATTAAATTAAAAATATTTCCTTAAGATTCACTAAATTAGCTTTAATTTTTAATAATGACTAACGTATACTTAAAATTTTTAAGGATGTTGTTATCTAATTCCTTAGACTTTTCCGATGATTTATAGAGGAGCGTTATTAAATTTAATTTTTACGGGAAAAAATTTCGCACGTGTGTGCTTGTTTTGTTGCACTTTATTATAGAATTAGAAGATCCTGCTTAAAAGTAGTTAGAGTTACACTTCAGATACTGCAGTCAATAATTCATTTTCATGAAAATTAGATTCATATTTGTTAGATTTGTATATCTGAGTAACAATTATCTGAAAACTAGGAAAAGAATGAAAGACTTATAACACATAAAAAAACAGATTATCAAATTTAAATTTAAAGTGACCGAGCCAACAAATTTTCCTCTACAATATTTATTGAAGTTCATACGATTTCATGCTATCTTTAATAAAGTTTCCATTCAAATATCTCATTTCAGATTCATATTCAGATTCAAGTATATTATAAATTTTTGTATTAATTTCAAATTCGCAAAAATAAATTAAAAAAATCCAAATATTTTTACACTGTCGATTACCTGAATTTATTTATAATTGAATTTATAATTGAAATTTCAATGTAATTCACAGAGTCAATATTAAATATGAAAATTCTTAATTAAAATTTTGGAAAATATTTTAATAATAATAAACAAAATTCTAAATCTCAAAACAAAAATGGACATATATGCATTCACATAACTAGTTTATTTTTTCTAATTTAAATTTTTTTTTAATTTAACAAAAATTATTTTTTAAACTATATGATTCCCAGGTAGATAAAAGTGGAATTTCATAAATAAGTTTGATATATTTAAAAAATTACTGACATTAGTCAATAGTATTAATGGCATTTTGAATTACTAAATGTATAGATAGTAGAAAAATCTCAAAAAAAGAGAAAGAGTATTAAATACTTGAGAGAGAAATATCTAAATTAATATAATTATTATTAAATACAGTAATATAAAACATTAAGAGATGGAACACTTTCCAATTTATATGGTGGAAAATTCACATGCAATTGAAAATACATTGATTTTTTTTACAATATCTTTGTATTTGTAAGCTTACTCTAGAGCACTTACAGGAATCACTAAGTACAGATGGTAATTTATTAAAAAATTTAACAGATTAAATTATTACTTCATAAATTCGTATATTTACTAACAGACTGTATGAAAGCAAAACTGCTCCAAAATCTGATATTTGTGTTAAATTTCTTCATACAAATGCAGAACGGATGGATGACGTAATCAAAGAAACGAGTTAAACGCAGAAAAATTAAAAAACTTTTCTTCTTGAACTGGACTCGAACCAGTGACTTACCGTTTTCTAGACGGAAGCTCTATTGAGCTATCCAATTGAGCTACAGAGGTATAAAAAAATTGCCAACGAAATGTTCTTCACATTGCTTTATACTGTAATCCACATGATTACTAAGTATTGTTTGCAATAATTGAGAAGCTATATGCATTCTCCTATCTGAAACACACAATCACAAGAACATTTATTATAAATGTGTATTGTGCCTATTACACTAATATATTAAATTTACTAATACAATAATATTGAAATTACTAATAATAGTTCCTAGGAGAAAATTTTTTTAATTTTTCTGCCTTTAACTCGTTCCTTCGATTACGTCATACATACGTTCTGCAGTTGTATGAAAAAATTTCTATTAAGTTTATATTATTAGTGCAATAAGCACATTACTTATTAATTTAATAATTACAGGTTGTATTAGTAAACTCATATATGTGCTTTCCGATTAAATTTGGTGTCAAATTTATTAAGATATGTCAGAGAGTGATATCGAAATTGCAAGACTACTGTATTAATATACAATTCAGTAATAACTTGACTGATTTCAGAATTATGTGTTACATTAGATTCTATAATAATTTTATTGATTTAAAAGTCTACCTGGGCAACAAACAGATTTGTAAAATTTAAAATGGATTTACAATAGAATCACGATATAATTTAAATAGATATATGTATGTAATTCTAAAAAAAAGCATATTTCTAATATACTATATTGATAAATTTTAGATTTTGTTTAATTTAAAATTACATTCATGTTATATATTGCGAGTATGTATTTATTTATACTTTTATGTATATTTTATATGTTGTAATCCCAGCTTATATCTTGTTTAATAAGCATTTTAATTTTAATAATATTACAATTCTATATAAGTACTGATGTTCAACATTGTATGCACATATTATCTATATGAGTACGAATATGTATATACGTACTCATATAGATAATATTATTATTTCGAATTGGATAATTTTAATGCCATCCATTCAAATACTTAACATATGTTCACTTTAGGTCAAGAGGATAAAATTTTATTTGGCTATATTATGCGATTGCATTACAATTTTTCTATATTGATAGACAATTTGAGTTTTTAAATAGACAAATTAAATTTGTACATGAGTGTGCAATATATAGAATTAGAGAAATAAAAATTATAAGTACTTGAATGTGCAATGGGTTGTTTTGTAAAAAATTTTTTATAAATACGAGTATTTTAGTTTTGAATTAATTTTTTTATATGTACATAGATAATCCAATTGTATAATATCGAAAGGTTGTTTCTTCCTGTTTTTTTCATATTTACTTAAAAAATATTTTGATAGTTGTATTTTGCTTTTTTTTTTTTTTAAATCTAAAACATTTATAATTCCGATTGAAAAATCTAATAATCTTTGTTAATATACAACATCGGATCGGGGATTTATTTAAAAGCATTAAGTACTTGTAAATACTTACAATGTACATATGTACATGTGTAGATACATATTGTTGTTTTGTTCTTCTTAATATATTATTTTTATAATAAACAAAAATATAATCTAGAAAAAGGCAAAAAAAAAAAGAATGATGAACTCGGATGCCCGTTGTTTTTTTTTAAGAGGATTAAAGATAAGTTTATGTTTTGTTTTTGTTTTTTTTATTGAATATATCTATCCAAAGTCTTTTATATCGTGTTCACATAATAATTTTTTAAAATTGATCTTTAACTACAACATTATTAATTTCGTATAACATTCATAATATTTTACAATTACTAATGAATAAAAAATATTTTTGATCCTCTATACCCTAATTTTCTCCCTCTCTCTCTGTAATTTAGAGTAGATGTTTCAAATTGTAATTTTTCTCTTTTATCAGTATGATTCACTGAGAACTGTTAGATATTTTGCATTACTGTAATTTAGTACACAATTAACTATAGTAAGGCGAATGCACATTCATGTTATGTCACTCGTTTGTTTGTTTTAGAAATTGGCAAGGAAATTTAATCGGCATTTTAAAATTTTTGTGTACAATAGAAGACAAGTTGGAAACAAAAGTAGGAAAGAAGTTGCAAAAATGATCTTTAACTTCTAAAATGCAGTAATATGGTATTAATACACAATTCAGCAATTCACTCTTATATGCTGAATTGCTGAATTAATATTGTATTACTGCCTTTTTGAAATCAATGAATTTCAGTTTAGTTTATAATTTCCCGTTTATTGGATTGAAACTCGTATTCTTTTTTTTTGATTTACAGATATTAAACAAATATTAATGACGAATGCATCAGTTAAGCAACCATATTTAGACGTTTCAGATTTCTTAATAAAATTTTTCATTGTTTAAGGTTAATTTCAGGCAGTCATACGAATTGACGTCTCTAGCTTTTTATAACAATTCAAAAATAAATTAAAGATTTTTGCTTTCTGGAAAGTAAAAGCACAAAAAAAAAATTTCAATAAATTTTTTAAGTGTTGCAATTCCTAATGATAAACTCCTAATGATAAAAACTGATAGAAATCGGGATACTGGCTTTCGTTACTCAGAACCATATATTATATTTAACGATGTAGCCTATAATTTTATTGTTTTCGCACTTATTTATTTCATTCAAGACTGCGTAATTATTCTCTTTCCAGATTTTATTTAAATAGAAAAAGATATCTAGCTATACTTATATAAATTGACAAAATTGTCAGCATATATTTTATAGCTGTTACAGCAATGTTTTGATTACTATACAAACCAAAAACGTTACAGTGAGCATTGTAAGTAAATATTTTCTGTTACAGAAACAATTATATTAAATTTTCGTTGTTATGCAGTATAATTTTAGAAATGTTTTGTTTGTCAAGTACACAAGAAGAATATCATAAGATCAATTAAATAATATTTAGTCATAATGACATTTTATATGTCAGAAATCAGTTTATATGTGCTCCACTACTGAATAAATTTTGTATTCAATATGGAGGTAGAAATATTTCTAATTTTGTTTTGTATTTTCGTTTAGTAACTTCTAATATAAGGTTGTAGTTTATATGGTTTTTTTGTCTACCAAAATAGTAAACAATTTTTTCAGCTCAGTTTATTTGAAGAACCAATTTAAACGAAAAAATATTTTTCAGTTAAATTTTTTTGGTTTTTTGTTATTAAATTTTGTACAGTATCCTATAGTTAATAGTCATTATACAATTCAAAAAAAATTATTGTTTTTTTTTTAAAGTATAAGTATTTATAAGATCACTCTAATCTTCATAATATTTATAAATTATTTGTGTGTAAAATAATAATATATACGTCTACATGTTTAAATATACAAAATATATGTACGTATATACGTATATATAGAAATGAATAAAAATCAGAAAAAAATCAATTTAATATTTTGTGTACAGTACATTCAGTCAATATTTTTTATTAAATCGATTCATTTGTAATGTATTCAAGTGTTCAGTGATTTTGATTGCTGTAATACCCTTAAATTTATAATAAATTTTTTTCTTTTTCGATTTTTTTTTTTGTTTTTTGTTTTTTTCGCAAATACTTTTTAAACATATCCTAATTATGGATTAAAATTTTTTATATCTGATAGATATGTTTGGCATTTTATAAAAACTTACATAGGTATCCTATATCAACATTTCACATATGCTCAATTTGTAAAATTCTAAACTGTATAGCAGAGCCCACATCTACATAATAACAATAACTATATAACAAAATTACAATACATATATGTAAATAGATAGAAAGTATAGAACATAAAAATATTGAAAATAAAAAGTAAAGTTTAAA
This sequence comes from Condylostylus longicornis, assembly GCF_029603195.1. Classification (NCBI taxonomy): domain Eukaryota; kingdom Metazoa; phylum Arthropoda; class Insecta; order Diptera; family Dolichopodidae; genus Condylostylus; species Condylostylus longicornis. The sequence goes on along the minus strand of NW_026578134.1, from coordinate 286,908 downwards.
ATTCTAGAATTTATTGAGAAAGCGGTATGGGATAAAAAGGAAAATCTCTTTCGGAATTCTTTTTATTTTGTATTCAGAAATTTTGAGCAAAAAAAAATTTATTAGATTTATCCAATTGAAAAATAATATATTTTGAAGTATAATATGGCGCTGTGAGTAAAGAGTAACAAATAATTTTTTTATTTTTATGAAAAATTTAAATAATTTGACAGAATGAATTTCAAAATGTATGTATACATTTAATGTGAGTGCTATGTCAAAATTATGCGAATTGAAATAATCGAAATCTTAGATGAATCTTAGATTTTTGTTTTTTATTTATATAATTGAAATTCTTAGTATACATAATGTTTACATGTATATGGGTTCTCCTTGAAATTTTCACATATTATTGTGAATGATCAAATATGTAATTTTTACGAAATTATATTAGACATTATATTATATAAATGTCAGTTTTATTAGAATTCCGAAAATATGTGTGTGTATGTATATTTTAATGCATGGGACATGTAGGTATACAACAGAAATATGTACTCGTACAAAGCTATATAAAAAATAATAAAAGAAATGAAATATTTGATTTAAGATTATTCATCTTAATGGTTAAAGGTATTGAATTTTAGTTCAATATCTTAAAATATTGTAGAATATATAAATCAGATATATTTGTGTATGTATATATATATATATACCATATACGTAAGCATAGAGATAATGATATGCAAATTCTAGAAAATTCAATTGAAATAAATGCATACAAATATATAGAATCAGAATTTTGAGTTATTGTTTAAAATATGTTTTTAAAAAAAAAATTATTATTCAGATTTTAAATCATATCGGTTTCATAAATGAAATTTTTTCTATTATTTTAAATGCAAAATTTATTTTTGTAAAAATATTTTATTTTATTGTAAGTTATTCAAATAATTTGGCATATGTTTTCAAATACTAACAATGATTTTGTCGAATAATTCACAAAGGATCTATAAAGAGAATAACAAAAAATAATAATTATCACATTGAAACACATAATATGACAATAAATAAAAATTAAATTAAAAAATTTAAATTTTAAGGTCATCTTTTGCATAAAACTGCAAGATTGCTATTAGAGACACTGTTGGATGTTTATGATTTACCACACCAGTCATAAAATATGGCATACTATTTTATACATGTATAAAATGATGATCTATAAGCTAAGAAATATGTAAAATTTAAGGCCTGATCATTTATTCCACTACTTTAACTGGAAAATGAGAATAAAGTGAGTAACTGTCATAATATATTAAGTATAATGTAATTTTCGAGTGAGAAGAATATTATTCGGTATTGCGTATGTCGTTCTTCTTAAAATGTATACATACAAAATTTATTAACTTTATTTTTGAAATTGAGACATTTAGTCGATAATTTGAGCAAAACAATACAATATCAATTAGAAAAACGAAAAAAGTCTGATTTGAAAGTGAATAAAATGTGAGTAAATAAGCGAGATACACGATTAGGCTGTTAAAATTGAAAATACTATTGTTTTCAACTAAAAATTTTGCAACTAAGCAAAATTATAATAGACAGTGAATAACAAGTAAGTAAGTATATCAAAATTTTTATTTTACATAAAAATTATAGTCAGGTGAAGAAATTCAAAATTTTTAGGTCATTTTCTCATTCCGAAAATTTGCTTTCTGCTATCATTATGCTTTCCAAAAATTTTAATGAAATTATTTATTTTATATGAAGAGAAAAATCTTTGTTATTGTCTCATTAATATGTTTAAACAAATGAACATTTTCCGAGGAAATTTTAAACCACAAATCAACGAATTCGACTTTATTTATTTTATATTTTTTTTTTCTTAATTTTAAATTTTCTAATTTCTTATTCACGTTTTAGCGTTCTGTTGGTTATTTTTTTTTTATATTTCTTAAAAAATATTCGATATTTAAATATAAATGATTTTACTGGAGTGTACATTTGTATAAACTAACCACAACAACGATCCAATATTCCTTTCAAATTTCAAAAGAGTCCCTTCTCTCCAACGGCTTACCTCATATTAACAACAATATAGACTTTATTTTTCCCTCTATTTTGGTAGAATTTAATAATTTAACAAATATTTGTATAATTTTCAATTTTCTAGTATTATAATAATTTTTGTTTCTTTATGATTATTTTATTTAATTTTCTACATTTAAATTACCACAATTCGTAAATTGAAAATGGAAAAAAGAAAATATTAAAAATAAACAAATAGAAAATCTTATTATTTATTATTTTCGATGTTCATCACGATTTTTATTTAAACAAATTTATTTCTGAGTAATTTTTTTTTCTTCTCTCATTTATTTATTCTGTCCTATAATATAAAAACAAAAGAAAGAACAAAATTTTTAATATTACGTTGATTTCAATATATTGTACTAGATATACTACAAATTACAAATTAAAGTATAAAAACCCAAAAAGGAAATGACATTGAAGAACGGAGCACAGCGCCGATCAATGAAATTCAATCTAAATATTCTGGTTATTGAATTGTATATTAAAATATACTTGGCATATGAACCTATACATGTACAAGGATGCATAAGTTGTCTTCATAGCACATTATTTTATTTTTTATATAATTTTTATGTCAAATGAGTTCAAATCCCTCCAATAAAAACGTATTGTGGAAATTTAATAATAAAAAATTTTGCCATTGGAATTTAATGGTTTACATAAATAGCACTTATTATAATTAACAGGCCGAAAAATTATTAAGAATAAATTTTAAATTCAATATTCAAAGAAAATTTTAACTTTATATTGCATATTTTCAGGCTCAAACTCAAAATGGAAAAGGTTTGCATATTGTAATGCAAAGAATTTAGAAAAATTAAAAATTTTCGTTTTAGCCTGAATTCAACTGTTCTACGTAGTGTAAAATTCATATACAAAAGACTCTAATTTTAAAAAAATATCCTGAAAAAATAGTGTACACAAGAGTTTATCACTATATATTATACAGTACATACTGACAATTGAATTTGTTAAACACCTGCATTTTTAATAAGCAAGAAAACTAAAGTGATAGCTTTGGAAACTTTCATGTTATCCAGTTAATTTTAAAATAAGACAGATTTACGAGGAAACTTGAATTTTTTACCATGGCTTTTGCTATTTAAAGAAAAACAAAGAATTAGAAAATTTTCATGGAAATCGTAACTTAACTGCATGTTGAATCACTGACAGATAGGCTGTCTAAACAATGAATTAAACTCTTGAATGCATAAAATATAAATAAAAATTATTCTTTCGATTCAATTACATTTTTTATCATTGTACATACTTACTTTATTTTTACATCAATTTCTTTTGAGAATCCTATATATGAAAATCTCTTAGACTTAGTGAATTATGTGTGATGCAATTTAATATAAAACATTCCTTGTATAAATAACACTATACAATTTAGATGGCCTCTCGCCTTATTGTATAAACAAATACATGTATGAGACCTTTGAAATGCATTATCGTGAATCTCGTTTCTCGTAATTCACAGATCACACATAAAACAGCAAAAAAAAAAGTAATAGGAATGAATTATTTTTGTTAGTTCTTCTTTTTTTTTTTATTATTATTATTATTCCCTTCATGATTTACATTAAATCGAATTGATTCACTTGAAATTAAGTTTAAAAAACGCGGAATTAAATTAAAGGTAGAGAGAAAAAAAAAGCAAAACAAAAGCTGAAGAATTTAAGCAGCAGAGCAAAAACCAAACCAAATATAAAAAAAAAACGTGATCTCAATATTTTATGCGATTGAATTTTTTTCAATATTTTGCTCTTCTTGACTTTTTTATATGAAGATTTTATATTTTTCTCATTTTTTTCTTTTTTTCTTTTACATTATAGTGATTTAATTTTTCCGTTCAATTTGTTAACCTATACCACGAGCAACAACAATGTAATAATCAGAATTGAAAACCAAACAGAAAAATAAAAAAAAAATTAAAGGAATAAATACGTTGACTTACGCAACTCTAAGGTAATTATGGTATAGGTACTGTAAAATTTGAATCGTAGATTGAAATAATGCAATTTTCAAAATAAAAGAATATCACAATGCCTTTGAATAATGAGAACTACAAGATTGCAAAATCTAGATTTCATGCTTATTCAACTTAGACTACTTGCCCTTTGAATATACTCGGTTAATCTTGCCACATAATTTCTATAATTCATGTTGATTAATTTTAATATTACCGTAGATTTCAGTGAAGAAAAAAAATTAGTATTGCTTGCATAAACAGGTACTTATAGCTTAGAATTTTAAATTACTAACTATAACGGAATATTGTCAGTTATAATAATAGCACAGAATTTCTTGTGCAAAGGAATTCGAATTCAATAAAAGTGCCGAGGAATCGTAAATACAATTGTCAAAAATGATTTTTAATACAAAACGGAATTTACGATTTATATGCAAATTTCAAATACTTATACTTTTTTTCTTTTACCATTATAAATGGAAAAATGAATGCATTATAAAATTCAATAGCATAATAAGTACAATGTAAAATCAAAAATTGAATTCAGGATAAAGAAGAAGAATATTTAAATTAAAAGAAGCAAAATAATAATATAAAAATGTACCGTTATATTTCGAAAGGTAAATCGATATTAAAAATAATAACAAAAAAATTTACGTGGTTCCCATGCGATTTTTCCTTATTATTATTATTTTTCAATTTTTTACATTATGCGTGGTTTTTTGAGAAAACTTTTTTTTTTCTGTTATACTGTGCTATTTTTATTGTTACTTTTTGTTTTGTTTATTTTTTTCATTATTAGCTATAAAATTAAAAAAGAAAAAAGGGATCGGAAATTAATCAAAAATTTCTTTTACATATTTATATAATTTGTTTGAAAACAAATTGCATTCGAACAGTTTCATATTTCATACGTTGACTTACATATACTAAGTATAGTTAAACAATATCAAAGTCGTACTCGTACTATAACAATATAACATACTAAAACAAAATATGAGAGAAATAATAATTACATTCGCTTTTACAGGAATATAACACTTTCAAATATTTTCGGAATTATTTACAAATGATAATATACTAATGTGGCAATCTAATCATATATGAGTAAAAACTAAGCTAAAAATTTAAATATTGAAAAAATATGATGTTTACTTTTTAATAGTAATAAAACGTGGCCAGATAATACGTCCAATATTTTCAATTACTAATATGTCCAAGCTAACTGGTGTATTTGGTTTTATTATTCCCTTCATGATTTCCATTAAATCGAATTAATTCACTTAAAATTAAGTTAAAAAGCGGGGAATTAAATTTAAGGTAGAAAAAAAGTGTATTTAGTAATGTTATACATCTAAACTGTTATACGTTTCGAGTATTATATTTATTTTCTAAATAAAAATTTGAAGACATCTACCGGAATAAATTTACGTAACTACTTCTCTCATATACTCTTATATTTATATCAGGTGATGTCTTTAACATTGTTATACGCTTAAAGTGTTATATACATTTTAAGTATTACGTTTTTTTTTCTAAATAAAAATTTGAAGCCATCCACCGAAATATATTTACCTAACTACTTTTCTCAACTACTCATACATTTAAGTATATTAGCTGGGTTATTTGGAATTGTTATACGCCTAAAGTATTATACGTTCCGAGTTCTATATTTCCTTAAATGAAATTCTGTAAATGTCTTTAAATGAAACGCTGTAGATTTACAGTTTTCAACATTGTTTACCTTAATTCAAAAATAAATTGTGTATGTTTGTATATAAAATGTTGCCATAATTGCTTCACATCAGTTTACGTTTATAATTTTTTTATTAATGTTAGAGACTTCTTTTGTACCAACTCCATTGTTTTTTTTTTACTTTGATTTAGATTTTTATATCATGTTGTTTATATCCTCATTTCTTGGCGCTTCACTCTTATACTTTTATATCTCTTCTCTTTTTCGTCTATCCTTCCTTATTCAAAATCATTGATACATTTTTAATACATTTTTTTTTGTGCTCATGTTTCTCTTATAATATAATGTTATATAAAATTCTATATTCCAGTCTGATTTAATCTCCTCTTAACTAGATTTATGCTTAATATTTTACAAAACAAGGTAGGTAAGTTACAATTTCAGGTGAATAAATACAACAATGCAGTTGTGAATAAAGGAAAAAAAAAGTTCAACCAAAAACAAGTGAACCTACACGGTAAAAAAATTTGATGTAGTAGAGTACAAGCAAAGAGTAAAGAAGAGAGAAGAAAATTATATCACAATTTTTTTATGTTTTATGTTTTGTTGCTTGTTTTTGTTTTGTTTTCAATTTTTTTTCATCAGTTTGTTATCGTTATTGTTGTTGTTTACTTGGTTATTTGTTACTATACTACTGTTGGTCTCTGTTTTTTTTTCATTTATTTTTGTTTTTCTTTTTTTTTTTTTACCTTTCAACTTCCATACCTACTTCCATCCAACAAAACAATACGTATATGATTGAGGTCTTTGATGTAGAACAAAAAAAATGCAACAACAAGAACATTATGGTTTCCGTATCATTGCGGCAGTAAAAAAAATCCTATGCAAATTAATGATTCAAGTTCACTGTTTTTCATTTCTCTCTCCTTTAATTTTTTTATGGGTTTCTTTCTCTTTCCCTCTTTCCCCAGCAAAAGCTACTGTAAAAGGAATTTTTGCATATTTTTTCAATTTTATTTTTATTTTCAAATTTAATGTTTCTTATTCAATTATTGTTGCTTATGTTTTATGATTATTAAATTTTAAATGTACGTTATGTACAATATTTGTGGTACCTACATACTCGTACATTCATGCATACATACTTTGGTATAGAAATGCAGTTTGTTTGTTATTTTTTATCTATGTATGAATGTATATTGCATATGCAGTAGTTTTTACTGTGATTCTCCTTGAAATTTCCAAAAAGGAAATTTTTTGTCGACATTCTGATTTTCTGAAAACTTTATATTTATATTTGCCTTTTTATTTATTTCAAATTAAAACAATAATTTTCTTTCAGAATAAAAAGAAATCAAATTAGCAAATACTGTTATACGGGAGTATAATGTAGGTATGTACGCATGTAAATTTTTCAAAATCAAAATGCCGTTTCAGAGGTAATAAATAAATTTTTCATTATACAAATATTTTTCTAGCAATATTAGATCAGGGGCATGCTAACTTAAAGTTATAGAAATCGTAAAATGGTAAGAGTTGTGCCATTTGTATTTCGGAAATTTATTTGCCTTACAATTTTCTGCTGGTTCCAGGTATAGAATATAAATAAGTTTTTTTCTGCCTAATCCATCATGTTAAAAAAATTTAGCACCATTCTGAACGGGACCGTATATAGTGGGAAACAGTCAGGTGTACATAAACGCAACAACAATTCTCCGAATATATCATAAACGAAACAATAATTAGCATATAGGCAGGATTAGTTTTCATAAATTGAAATAAAAATTTTCTTTGTTTTCTCTTTTAACAAAAAAGAAACTACTTTACTTTAACAAAATACTTTGAAGAGTATTGTAAGAAAATTTATGGGCAAAATTATTGCAAATAACGAATTTTCTCACAGTAGCAATAAAACAATAAAAGCAATTTATTAAAAATATTTCCAAACAATTTGCCATTTAAAGTGTTTGAGCAAAGGAAATCATTTTTGAAAGTTGTGTTTTAAGTATAATTCGTTTTTTCTTTTGACATTATATTTTTTATTTAATTTTTTCTTTACATTGTAGGAATTGGTTACATTGTGAACACAACCATGTATTATAGTTCTTCAATTTTTCAATTACAAAAAACAAGATCGCAAAAAATTTTTGAGTTTATTCTGGTCCAAAACAATAAAAGTAAGTATTAGAATTCCAGATATGTGAAATTTTTTCAATGGTTTTGACCTCTTGCCCTATAATATTCTCGTAGTTCTTAATATCCTTGGTCTGTATGTTGTTGTATACACATTGAAAGATGAGAACCGATTACAATTTCCAAAATAGGAAATTGGTTATTGTCACTCAATGTAGAGCTAATCAACATAATGTATCAGTTCATGACTTTATGTTTTAGATTTCTAGAATTTAGTTTGTCTTATTTTACATTAGACAGATGCGTTCTGCGAAATAAAGTTCCCATTAAAATAGATTTTTCTAATCAATGTATCAAATTTGGAACAAGTTTGCAATTGGATAGCAAATTTTCCATTTATATTTGGGAAGAATTCACTTTTATTGATAAACTGGATAAATTAATGATAGATTATTAATTTTTCCAATAAATTTCCAAGGAGCTTATTTAATATATTCTGAAATTTTAAAATTTCTTCACATTGATGGCTTATATGCAAATTATAAAGAAATCTTTCGTTTACAAAATTTTCTTTTACAAAGCTAATCTTTTAAGAAAATATTTAATATATCAGGAATTATTGTAAAAAATAAAAAAATTAATTAATTATTATTCATAAACATTAGAACATAAAATAATGATCTCAAACTTTTCAATTTTATTTTATAAAATTCTCTTTAAGAATTTCTTACATCATTTTCAAAATATCTTTGACGTCTTTGTATTTTATTTAATCACAAATTATATTTTAATAAAATTCATATAAATTTCTTAGTACATTTGTAGGTAAAGACACAAAATTATAAATGTAAGGCATTCATTTACCAATTAAATATTCTTGTGTACGTATTGTGTAAAATTATAAAAGAAATTATTAAGATTAAGAAATTTTCAAAAGAGTTCCTATTTAAGTTGTATACTTATAATAATTTTTAAAATGGGTTAAGTATTACATTTTAAAATTTAAAAGTTCTGTAAAATAATTTAATATTAATGATTGTGGTATAAAACTTTGTTTACAATCGCTGGCCATAAGATTCTTTCAATATAATTAAAAATTTCTTTGTCATTTCCCTTATTTTATTTATTAACTAGGGCAGCTTATAATATTGTACTTAGTTGTCAAACAGACGTCTTTATAAATCGATGTTTATAAATAAAATATTTGAGATATTTTTGATGATTAATTCTGACTGTTTATAGGGAAAAATTGTTAAAGTACAGGAAGAAGTTCAAAAACTTCTCAGAAAACTAAGGCAAAACAGAATAAAATGGGAAATATCTTGTACTTTGGAAAGTAATGTGTTGGTGCCCTCCTTAAGGCATTTAAAAGATGGAAAAATTTATATGTATTTATATACGAGTAGTTTATTTAGGTTCGGATAGACCTCAACAGAATTTAATTTATTCTCTTTTAAAATTAGTGTAGTAAACAATTTCAGAAGTATATGCAAATTTTCGATTTTATTATCAGTCTACGATAAGAAGTTGAACGGTAAGTTCTAAAACTACCCAAAAAATAAATCATTTTGGGATCTGGGAGACCCCAGTGTGAGTAATGTGAGAAAATATTAGGATTTAAATTTTTTTTTCATGATAAAATTTTTTTTGTCCCCAATTTGCTCTTTTTCGAAGGAAAAATTGGTTTTTTGTCTCAAATTTGCTTTGTGTTTTTTCTTGTGCAACTAGATTAAGAAACCTAAACAGGTTTGGTAGACCCTAGTGTGAGTAAACGAAAATAAGTGTGTGTGTAGACTCTTAAAGATATTCTTAAAAACTCAACGACTATAAAGATTAAAAGCCAAGCCATTCCTGTACAAAGAGTACAAAAAAGCATAAGATTTTTTTACAAACTCGATAATTGCTCATGTATTGCAAAATCACTAAAGCCTTTATATTTCCTATATTCACCTGCTGAAAAAAGAAATTCATAACATATGTTTGGAATAATATCGAAAAACTTTAATTTAAATTAAATTAAAAGAATAGATAAAATCAACAAAATAATATTCGACATATGAAAATTGCATAGTAGTCTAGTCGATGAATAATGAACTTATTTTATCTTCATATAGTACATACATAAATTGATGTAGTAACAAATTACAAAAAGTATAAGGGAATTGACGGGAGACAATAAAAAATTCCGGGAGATATCGAATATAATAAAAGAATACTTTATAATATTAATATTATTAAATGACCAAACAATGACATAAAAGTTGCAGTAATGCAAAGAACACAAAAAAATAACTGAACAAGGAATATATACAAATTAATTGGGCCAGTCTTTTTTAAATGAAAATTGTACAATACACAATAATAATAATAATAATAATAATAAAATGAAACAATAAGAAATGCAACCCTTTAGAAATTTTTAACAGGAAGTCAAAAACAAAACACAAAAACTAAAAAACAAAACAAAAGAAAGCGTATATACTCGTATCAGACTCTATTGAATGTATATTTCTTTAAAAAAAAAAAAAAACATTCATTAAAATATCAGAGAGTTACCACAGTACTGTCAGCAATATACAAGTTCATAAGCATTTTGTATGTTTTTGTATAGGGCGGAAAATAATTCAAACAACATTTGACATTTCATAGCAATTAAAATATTGTTACCAGCACCTTGTTCGATTTTTAGATAAGTGTTCAAATTTCTCTACTGTTCGAAATATGATATGTAGAGTTTTGAACTCATATAAAACAAAATAATGATGTGGTGTCTAAAAATTAAAAATTTAAACTACTCGTTTATGTAAAATTTAAAATATTTTTATAAAAATTTCTGACATTTCATATATTATAACATTCTCTCTCTCAATTGTAATGTATATTCTCTCTTACAATTTAAATTAATAAAATTAATTAATAGTTAGATAGCTTTAGTGGTTTTTTAAAAGAGTACAGGAAAGAATTACTTTTCAATTACTCTCCTATCCGAGATGATAGATTTAGCAATTAACTTAATCTCGGTAATATAGTATTTAAAAAAAAATATAATTTTGTTAAATTTAATTAATGGAGATTTTTTCTCACTTATAATTTCGTCACCCCATGATTAACCGAATTTGACCAAATTTTGTTAGATTAAAAAAAATTTTATTATGCGAAATTTAAATGTTATACAATATATTAGTTTTGAACTTATTAAAAATTAATTTTTTTATATATATATCATATATTAAGCTATATATATCCATATATATTATATTATATTACTCAATATATTTTTACGATCTGAATGTAGGATTAGAACTCGAAATGCTTTGACTTAAGGGGCTATAAATTATAGGTAATTTTGCCATATTTTTTCAGAGATGATATAAAATTCAGTTAAGGAGTACAAATTGAAATTAATGAAAAAAATTTTGAATCCTTAATTTTGTCGTTCACGTATTATATATACGTACTTATTATTTAATAAAAAAATATTCTATATATTAAAATTATAAAAATTTATGAACCCCATCAAAAAAAAAATATTTAATTATTATGTCTTTAGTGTATACACTAAGTAAGTGCATTTTTATATAAACCAAATTATTCATTAAAAAAAAAATAATTTAAATTTGAATTTTCACTTGGTAACCCCATGAAATTATAAAAGTATATATAATTTATCAAAAAAGCAACGGAACAAAAACAAAACAAAACAACAAGAAACCAAGTTCATTTTGTGGTTTTATAATATTATACTGCAATTTTAATTTAAACTATATAAGTATTTCATTCAAAACATACCATACATTTTATATACTTATTTTAAATATATTAAAAAAAAAAAAAATTACATAACCACAATATAAAAGAAAAATAATGAAGCGCATTGAACTAAAATGAGGCACCATCATAAATTTCTGGAAACTTTACTTGCATTTTGTTGATTTTAAAGAAAATTGAAATTGCAATGCACTTATTACATACATACAACATAATATAGAAGAAGTGAATTTAGACATTATATATATGAGAAAAATTATATTATATATACTTTGTATATGAGGTTCTGTAAAGGACATTATTATAATTTATGTAATGAAAATCAAGAAAACCAAAAAAAAATACAAATTAAAAAATAAATGAATTAAAATTCTATGTGATTGCAGCTTTTTGAATTTTTTTTTTCTATATACATAAAATAGTCATATTATGTATATATATAAAATTATGTATATATATGAAAATGTAAACAAAATTATAATTTATATCCTTAAAATACAATACACAATAGAGTTCTTTAACACCATATATTTTATTTTATACATATACATATACAAGTATATATGTACAATATAAAAATTCTGATACATTCTTCTACTTATGAATAATTATTATTTTGAATAATACCAAAGAAACAAGCAAAATAATAATAAAATAATAATAGTAACGATGGTGGCGTTGATAGTAGTGGTCAAGGAAAATCGATTTTAAAAATGAAAAGCCTCTATATAGAATATGAACTGTTTATTTCGCTTTTTCTCTTCTCATATATACCACACTTCCATATATAATATATAAGTATGTATACTCGTATGTACGTCCTTTTTTGTGCATGCTATTATTTTTTATATTATTCTTTTTGTTATCATTATCAGTTTATTATTATTTCGCGCGGAATTTTTTTTTTTTTTTTGTTAGAAAATATGTTTTACAGAGCATAAAATATTATTCATAATAAATTAAGGGAATGCATAATAATTATGATGTATTTAAGTTATATATACTTATATATATATACATATACTTATGTGTTTTTCATAATATATATCTGTGGAAATTATCCAAAACCCGATAAGTATTTTTTTGCAATTTTACAGTATCGCAATTTTAAAGTTTTAAGAAAAAACCCTTTTTCGTTCATGTTTATTTTTCAAACCAAATAGTAAGCTAGTAAGCTGGGGTTTTTTATTTGAGTAATATAGTATTAGAGTAATGTATTAAAATAGTGTTCAGGTTGCTTCAACCTTTTGGGAATATAAAATTGGGGGGGTGAAAAACTCAATCGGGTTTTGGCAAATTATAAGTAACGTGGGCCATTTTAATAGTATACTCTGCCAAAAAACGATTTTCAAAGAAATAATAGTCTTTATAACGTTATGTTTGTGTTATTATACTTCATATTTTTAAAAATGACCACAAAAAGAAAAAAAATTTTTTTTAAACAAGTTGTACAAATTCAGAACTATTTCTTTCTTGTAATTTTCGTCATTGTAAAAGATATTGTTCAAGAAAAATTTTTTATTAAAAAACAAATTTATTCTTTCCATAATATTTTTTAAAACATAAAATAACAAACAAAAATTTATATGAAGTTCAAAAATTTTAAAATAATGATTTATCATAAAATATTTCCATTATCTTAATCAAATTGGGTAATAACCAGCTACCATATCAGTATCATAGGAAATGCGAAAATAGGCTTTATAAAAGTTAATATGAAATTACTTAATTTTTACAAAGAAAAGAAATTTCGTTTCCATAACTTTTTTTAAATATAAAAAAACAAACAAAAAAGGTATTTATACATATTTCAAAAATAAAATAGTATTATTATTAATTAAAATAATAGTAAGCTATCAATTATTAGCCTTTTTTATAATATATTTGTGTACTATGCATGCAAATCAACATCCTCTTAAGACAAGTAGTTGTAACTTGCATCATTATTGGCTTTAAAATTTTTACAAAATTCGTGACAAGAAATTAAATGTCAATTAAATGTAAAATTAACAATAAATCTGCCTTTTTTTTTGAATTTATGAGATTATTGTCCTTGAGAAATCTATTATTTTAAGGTTCGTTTCGTCTTTCAAGTGGTATCTAAAATAAACATTACCCAAGTTTTTGGTAATTCTTATCCACCTAATTTTAAGCCAATTCACAGGATTATCGTTTCCTTTTTTCTTTTTATAAGAATTGTTTTACAAAAATGTGAAAATATCTTGAAATAGTTGAAATTCAATGGAATTTTACCTGTGACGGTACGAACAAAATTGCACCAATCATATAACATTACACAATAACATTATACTCACGTCACAGGTTTTTTGGTCCTTTCAATGCGAGCGAGATCTGAATCGCATTCTAAATGTGTATGGCCAGGTACAAGGAATTTTTGTTCGATGTATTCAACATTCGTTTTTTGTATTACCGTCATTTACATGGCCGTCATGTTTAAATTTCTATTCTGGCCACCACATGTATCAGAGTACATTATACTTGATTGTTTCGGGTAATGAGATAACTTTTTTAAACAAGCACGAAGCATGTTCATGGGATCCCCGTCCAGCCACAGTTTCGTTCCACATATAACATTCTGTTTGCTGGTTAAAACAATCTCTTACCGTTACGGTATGGGACATATCGGGTTTTGGCATACTTGTATAAGACTGTTAAATGATTTTACGGTTTATTCCAAAGAACGATATGATAAATATCGGGTTTTGGCAACGGTATGATGTTGATAAATGGTTTTATTAAACTTTACCGGGTTATGGTTTTATGCACCAACGAACGCTTTACCTCTTGCATTGAATTATGAGACTTCGTCGCAGCAAAGATCTCATATTTACCATTCCATTTTCATTAATATCTCGATTTTGCCAAAAATCGACTTATCGGGTTTTGGAAAATTTCCACAGATATATACTATACTGAAATGTGTAATATTGTATGTGATATCAATAGGTTTGTTGAGGAGAAATAAAATATAATCGGTTTTACTTACTATAATTCATTATATACAGGGTGAACATGTAACGTGATATAATCTCTTCGGAGTAGAAAGGTGTAATAGGGACAATTTTATGAAAAAGAGATTTAACCCCGAAAATCCCAGTTGAAAATTTTTGGTTTCGACATAAAAGTGTATCGACGTAAATGGCTATAACTTTTATCATTATTAACTTGATTTGTCATTAAGATGAATTTATCATTAAGATTTATCGCCTTAAAAACGGCCTTGAAAAATTTAATATGCAATAGAAAGTTGAAAAGTTGCTGTTTAAAAGAAATAAGTCAAAAAAAAAAAGAAGAAAAAAAATTTCCCATTTTGCACTAAGTGACCAACTACTAAAAAATTTACACTATTAAATTTTTATTTTGATTATTTTAAATATATTGAGTTGACCTTCAAATTATCTCTTAATTTTTGTTTTGGTGCAATGCCCCGTTTCTGAGATAGTCTGGTTGTAAACTAGACGGTTTATAGAAAAAATCCTTTGAGAACTAAAAATTCACTTGCGGCGACAATAGGAACGATTTTTTTTTTATAAAATTCTCCTACATTTCTGGCCCCAAGAGAATATTCCAGGTTGCAGGTTCAATCAGTACCTAATTAATAAATTTTTTGATTTTATTGTGAATAAGAAGAGAATAAACCGCCTTAAAATATCCAATTACTATAGAATTGAATTTATAATGTTCAAGTTCATGTTGAGTGTTCAAGTAGATTATTTAAAAGGCTTTCTGAAATTAAATTGAGACTAAACAACAATCCATATTTAGTTCATAGGGCCCTGGTGTTGCAAAAGCTTAAATCTCCCTCTTCTTATTATTGCGAGCATCATCAATATCTACATCATCAACATTAATATATTATCATCCTTCTACAAATTCCTTCTATAAACTTTAGTATTAAATATAATTTTTTGAATGTTCGAAAACTTAAAAGATACAATATTGACACTGGTGTAACGACCACATAAATGCGTGAATAAAATTTATGTAAACGTGAATAAACTCATACAGTAGAAATTCATTATAGACTAATATAACGTTTCTTTTTAATAACAGTAAAATATTTACTAATATAAAAAACTATATACATAATATATGTATAATAAATATTTAGATACTAAGAAATTTCGTGCCCTAGGGGAAAACTCTAACGTTACTATCTCATTATATTCAAAATTTTATTCAGAAATTTTATTAATTTATTATTTAATCGAATTTCGCGCAATTCACATAAAATATTTAAGTAGTCCTTACCACAAGAGTATATTATAAAATAAATATATGTTTGTATGTATTAAATACTTGACTGGTTGAGATTTGGTAGTTTTGAATTTATGTATATATATACATAAGTCAACTACATTATAAACCTTGTATTAAAAGTATTAATTTATTTCTTTTTCTTCATTTTCTATTACAATATAGTGCAATTAATAAATTATTGTTTTCAATAAATTCGGTTTAGGGGGCATTTTAATTCAATTACCTATACTTATTATATGAAATATAACAAAATATTTACTTGGCTATGTTGATCATAACAAGCTATTAACAAATGAGTTCAGTAACATTTCTAATAATTATAATTAATTAATATTTCAAAAATATTTTTATGAAAATGTGAATTTCTGCGTAACTCAATTTCGTAATTACGGAATGGTAATATGGTGATTTTTGAAGATTAGAGATTTAAGAAGAAGAATTGCTGTATCTCGACCAAGTGAGTTACCTGATTATTAACAAGCCTTAATATAATTTATCTTTACAAGCATAACAGAATTTAATTTAAAAATATTCATACAACAACTGATTATTTTTGGTAAAAAGGAAAATATTCCACGCTGTCCATCCTTCAGTTCCAAAAATACTAATGTTTCAATTACTGTAGCTGTACTAGAGGTTACTCAGCAGTAGTTCTATAAAAACAATTTTTTTGTATTCTTTTTTACAAATTATGAATTAAATTTAGCCCTAATTTATTTCTATTATACATTTCTATAATTTTAGATTTTATTTTGTATAAAATTAACTGACAATGATGGATTTACTTCGTTATTTACAGCGCATAGAAGCGGAAAGACTCAAAAAACGAAACAAGTGAAATGATATTGGATAAGAAGAAATAAAGGTGACAAAAATTCATCAGATCAAAACTATTAATAAATCTTTAAGAAAAAAAATAAAAACAATAGAAAAAATAAATAAAAAAAAATATACCAATGGAAAACATAAACGATTTTCAGTGTATCCGTGGTCCTTCTACGAAAATTACTTAGTTGTTTCATGGGAATTAACAATTTGTAAATTTCTTTTCTGATTCTTATAATTATTTTTTTCATAAGAAATTTTTGGATACCACGGAAATATAATTTAACAGAACAATTGGGAAAAATTTGCAAAAAAAAAAATTTAAATTAGGCACTTGCGTTTTTTATTATTGTTCTTCTTCCTTATAGCAAGTTATATGTTGGAATTATGCTCTATTACCTCCTTATATATTTATTTATATGTATATATTTTGTCATGTTGTTAATTCATTAATCAATTCTGATTATAAATCCATATTATATATAGTATATACGGTATTATTATTATATACATGTAGATTAATATAAATTATATTTCGTGTTGAAAAATTTTACCACGCGATTTTCTATATATTTATATATAAAATAATTATGTAAATAAAAATTTTTATATAAAAGTAAACAATTTTGCATAAAATTAATTATTGTTCTGATTGTAAACAATTTGAGGAATAAATCAGTTATGGTAAACCTAAAATTTGCGAACATTTTTCGTTCTTTTACTCAATTTATTTAGAAATCAGAATACACGGAATGAGAAGAGGCTGGAATTTAGCGTTTATCTCAAAATAACAAGTTCCACGCACAAGTTCAAATTATAATTGATCATGTCGAAATATGTCAAAGATTAGATAATAACAACTTCAGTTTCAACAAAAAATCAAGACATAAACAAAAAAAAGGAAGAAATCGGATAAATTTCTGACGAGCGTCTGTCAGAGGAATTAGTCAGTTCGATTCAATATTAAGATTTGAACTCGTTTAATAAATTAGGAAAATATTTTATTAAAACTAACTAAATGTCTCAGAATTTCTATTTATCTGAAATTTTTCCTTAAAAATTGCTATTTTTAATATTTTCTTTCAATGATATTACAAAATATGCTTACAAATATTTTTTCAAAAAATGTTAAATTGGAGTACAATAAGTAATTGAGAACTGAAATATGAGAGCGTAAAATACATACGAGTATAATAAAAGTCCAGGCCTGTATTTATAACTGTTAAATTATTCTCTTATAAATTCAAGTTGAGCATAATTTACTCTTAATATCTACGTTCTACATATATACACACGCACAACCTACATATATAATGCAGGTGTATATATTTTAGTATAATTATTTAAATAATTTGAAAAATCTTGCCTCTTTGTGTGGTAATTGTATGTTATATAATGGTACTTACTTACCTATTGTACATATTATTTACATACAAGTATTTACCTCATATAAATTATATAATAAATTTAACAAAGTAAATAAAAATAATTGTAATTTTTAAGGGAAACATACTTACAAAAAATTAATATTGAAAAAAATATTGTAAAATAATTGTTAAATAACATTATAACAATAACATTAATGTTTACATTAAAAAAATGGGGTGGGGGGCGGGTGGAAATATCAAAATAACAGTACCTATATATTTTGTATGTATATGTTATTATGCAAATTATTTTTATAAAAATATGATAATTACAATAATTATTATATGTAAATGTAATTTAATGTTAAAATGTAAACTAAAATTTAATTCAGATTTAAGTAAATACTTTAACAAAATGTGGGTGAGAGAAAATGTGAAATAAAAATAAATAAATTTTCAATGATTTTCTGGCAAATTTTTCACAAAATTAAAATAGAATGAAATGCGCTTATTGGTTTTACACTCTTTGTTCATTCGATCGTTTTTGAGTCTGTTTAGTGAAGTTCAATAATGTTTAAGGCAATAATTTATTGTTTAAGATAGCTGAAATTCAGCTTAGTTTTGTTCCAAAACGGCCTGAATTAATGCAACTAATGTAAACATTATATTAATAGAACAATATTAATATTTTGGAAAATTGTTTATTAAAACAGCTGTGTAAGAAATGTGCTACTCTTTAAAAGCTCAAATCATTGGTTTGAAGCGAATTTATTGTTTGAAGCGAATTTCTTTTTGTATTTATGCGATTGGTGCTTATTTTTTTTTAAATTGAAATAAATATATGCAAATAAAATTTACTATGATATTATTATAAAAATATTGGATAATATTGAGGTTTTCTTGAAATTGATTGCAATACATAGAATTTATGATTTGAAAATTATTATAAAATTTCTACTGTACTTAGTTATTCCATATTGTTATAATTGATATTGTTGTAATTAATAATTATAATATTCTAAACGTTCTAACATAGACGTTACTTAAGCGTTATTCTTAATTAATTTAACTTCAAAATTAATATTGTAAATAAATTTTTTTTTTTGGAATTTGAAGGAATTTCGTTGTTAAATACTAAATAATATTTTCTATTTTCATGAAATTCTATTGAAAATAATGATGTAGCGCAAATAAAATTTTGTATTGCAATTATATTATGTGGTGAGTAACATTTAGTTCTCGTAACATTTCTCTTGAGAATTCAATTTTCGATTAAATTTAGGGAATAGTATAATTATTTTAGTATAAACAAAAGTTTTTAAGTAGACATATAGATTATTATTGGAATTGTATGGGACTTTAGATTTGATATAAGATTTTTAAAAGCATTTTGAACAAAAAAATGTAAATAATAATTTTGAAAAGAAAAATTAAATTATAATTTTTTGTTTTTCATGAAATATATTTGTAAGGAATAAAAAACTTGTTAGGTAGTGAAATATGTTCACAACTGCATTTCGACCTCTTATTCATATTATTATCTTAAAAATAGGTAAAAATTCCTTCATTTTAAAATTTATGCATTAAAACTTCATTGTTGACTAAATTGAGTTCCAACCTATTTTATAATCATATTTTTTTAATTGGTGCTTCGCCTAATTAATTTCATCAATTTAACAGCGTTCTACTTTTAAATTAAAATTTTTAATTTTATTTTTATTTTAATTAATAGCAATTTTAAAAAATTTCTCTTATGCTCTTATGGTTTTCCAGAAATGAATTCTGTTCCGTATTTCACATCTGCTTATCTTTTGATTCTTTAATTTTCTAAAAGAGCTGAAATTCTAGAACTTTGCATAACAACAGAAAATTCCTTACATCATGTTATTAGCATGGTCACAAACATTAAAAGTTCATCAAAATTTAATTTATAATTACACAGTTTCATTACAGAGTTTGCTTTGTTGTTACTCTAGTACTAATTTTAACTAAGTATTTTGTGTTTTCCTCTAATTATTCATTCTGGATTATAATAGTAGCTTAAGTTCTCATCATTTTTAAAACTTACTATATAAAAATAGCCACTATAAAATTTTCTCATTTCCTCATAACCAACTTGTTATACTTAATATATAAGAATAGAATAGAAAAAATGAAGATTAACCACTGTTGTATTAAATTCAATGAATAGAATGCGAAAACAAAAAAAAAAACAAGAAGGATGAAAAGGAAAATTTTGTCATCGTAAAATTGTAAAATTTCTTTTTGAAAGTGAAAAACTAAAAAGACAAGAATAAAACAGCAGCAACCGTAGTTTGACTAAAGTTTGGTATTAAAATTTTTTGATATAATTTATTTTTTTTTAAATTGAAAAATTTTTGTCCATGCTGCAAAAAAATTGATAAAAAAAGAAGATACTCTTAAAAAAATTCAAATTGAGATGGAAAAGAGAAAAAAAATTTCTTTATCTTTTCTGTTTTTCTTTTCTTCTTCTCTTTGCATCATTTTCAATTCTCCCTGCAGGTTTAATAATAAAATTATTCTTAATTTTTTTTTTTCGACTATAAAATTTCCACATTTACAATTCATTCCTTTCAGGAATATGACATACTTAACAAAAAATGGTATTAAAGAATAAGATGTCAGTGAGACAAAAAAAAAAACTCAACAAAAAAAAAAAATCGAAAAAAAAAGGTTAAAATAAAAGTCAAAGTACTCAAAATAAAAAATATGTGCCTTTCTAGTATGTTTCAGAAAAAACCAGAGGAAAAAAAATTATTTTTCAAAAAATTGCAGTAGTCTTAATATTACTGTGACAAAATGCAAACGTGTTAGTAGTTTTTTTTTTCATAAAAACCATTTTCCCATTCATATTATGTGCATATAACCATAAAATACTTTAAACTTAATGTATAAAAGGAGAAAGGTTGCCAAATGAACACTTATAATATGTTCTGGAGCAGCCTAATCGTGTATCGCGCTTTTTCATCTTACTTTTCATTAACGCTGAAATTTGAATTCTATGTTTTTCCAATTGGTATTTCATTTTTCTTTAAACTATCAAATGAACGAGGCAAGGCACATTCAAAAACAAAGTGAATAAGTTTTGTATACATTTTTGAAAAAAAAGCAAGATACGCAATACGGAATAATTCTTCTCACTCGAAGACTCCATTATTTCTCACTTGGCGAGTTAAAGAGCAAGATGCACGATCAGGCCGTGGTAATGTGTGAGATAAAAGCTATGAACGTGAATATATGCATTCGTGAATAGAGATACATTTGATTGTATCAGTTTGGTTGATTAAAGTTTACAATTTATAATAATTGAGAATTAGCCGATTTATCGTAACTTGTAAAATATTTTGGCTATCTTATAGTTACGTTTTTGCAAGCAACAATAAACCATATTATGTGAAAATAAAAATTAATTTAAAATAAATTAAAATTAAATAAATGAATTTTGCAATTCAAATGTAGCTGAAATTAATTTGGAAATAAGACAAGCCGCAATTGCCCTTAAATTCTTATTTTTAAATAGTTATCCAGGATTTTTATGTATATAAACACATTTCTGCAAAGAAGTAACTCATTCATTTTTATATGTGATACAATATAATGATCAGATAAATTTCAAAAATTTAGGTAGAATTCTTTAAATTACCTTGTTTCTTTAAGAAATCTACTAATAACATATTATACAAGTTACTAAAACATTAAACACATGAAGATGACTTAATTTGTAATTAGATAGTTTTGTTAAAATTCCATATCAGTTGTAATTTTAAAGTGACTGTAATTAAGAAATCAATTAAAAAAATTACCTAAATTTGGGACATTAAAAATATTATTTGAAAAAATTTCCTATTTAGCCAAGTTATCACGAAAAAATTTGAATAATGTGAAATTTTCGCAAACAAATTCGAATTAAATCAAATTTTCGCAAACAAATTCGAATTAAATCACATTTTCATCCAAAAAAATGTTGTTAATGTGGCAATCCCGATAACCTATACATTGCTCGCAGACATATTTATATATTTAATATATTTATTGTTATAGTTATAGTATAGTAAAAATTAATATTATACGAAAATTTATATTTATAAAAATTAAAGATTCATCTCTTATTCTATTTCATCTGTATATAGTTATCTTTATGCATGCTCATATTAAGTATACCTCAGTATGTAAAGATTCTTATATACATGTATTATATAAGAATTATTATGTGAACTATAGAGTATATGAAAATTTAGAATTTTTGTTTGTTTGTGTTATATGAATAAATATTTTGTATGTAATTCGAAACAAACATAATTATAACATTATTTTATTCTGTTGCTATATGAAACAAATAATTATTTTCTTGTTTTCCATATTCTCTAGATATGTACAAATTTTGATATACTTTTAGTAATAACAAGGGTATGTTTTACAGTAAAACACTTTTTCTACAAAAGAAAAATAATGCTTACATGTTATGTTATTTTGCCAACCTAAATACGATCTACAACTTAAAAATTTAAATTGAAACTGAAATGACATTTAAATGTTGTGTGCTCAATTTCTTAATTTTCGTACAATAATACCTGAATATGAAATATTATTAAGGAAGAATATAAATGTAAAGAGAATATTTCGAACAGTCTAGAATATTTTGAACAATATTATTATTCACTTAAACAAATGCATAAAGGTCTTTAACACAAAAAAAATGAATTTTTATATATTTTGTAGTGTTAAATAAAATTTTTGAAATGGGAACCTTTATAACTTATAGAAATTAGAAATCATTGAATTAAGTACACGTTATGCACAAATCTTGTTATAATTATTAAATTAAGGAGTAGGCAGCCGTTAAAACATCATATTGGTCGAATTGAAAAATAATAATATTTTACGGGCTGGTATGCTTTACGATATATGTAAATTGAGGTATGCCTTACGAAACACGCTCGAGACCCATCATCTTGATGAGCTCGAGCAAATTGTGAGGCGCGGTAGACTGCAACTTCGTCGCCGTGAGAGCAAAAAAAGCCTTCAGTCTTTTCCTTCATCTATGACCAAGAGCATCACATTTTCCAAAATGTGTATTGCGATTTCTTCATCCTCCCCATAGAATTTGTAAGTATCTCTGCTTTTTAAACTCAGTCTATTGAGGTGCCCACTAAGTCTGCAGTGCATTAACAAGACCTCGATGAGAATTCCCATCCGATTTTAGCCTAATCTTATAATATTCTTAAATCACTTCCGATTATAATCTCCCAGAAGCTTCTTGGCCAGCTACAGCCCCGGAAAAATTCTCCAGCGCTCCAACCGCCTCCCTTCTGATTCCTTTTTTAATACATATGTGTTTGAAAAAAAAAATTAGAAAAACATCTATTTTAGAAGTTATCTAACTTCTAGAACTTGAGGGCTGATATAAACTTTGATTAATAATATCAAGAATATAAAAATCTATTTTAACATAATTAAAATTTATTTTAGAATTAACAGATTTTACCACTAAATTTAAAATTTCATGAAACATATTTCTGAACTGTGAATTATGAATCATATGTCTGGTATTATTTTGGAATTAATTAGCAAGCACTCGATATAAATTGTAAATTGTATCAACTGAAAAAATTCACCTTAGTTTTTGGATCCTACTAATAGTAATTTTTTAAATTAGAATATTTTCTAATCTGACTGTTTGTATGAAAGCTTAAATATTCTTCAGGCTCGCTACGACTTAAAGAATGTAAACGTTAGGTATTTCAGCCAGTTTTTGAGTAGCTCCAGATGTTTTGAATACAGGGTAAAAAAGAAGAGATCTGCTGGTACTACAACGGACCTAAGTGGCTTATGTGTACTCATTGAGAGGCTACATCAACCTAAGCTACATCTCTTTATTTGTATCGTTGTTGATAGCATTATTACACATTTAACAGCTTAAAAGTTCTAATTGCTGAATTCCAATTTTACCGAATGAATTTTGTTCGAAATAATTTCTAGGAGAAAATCTGATCACTCATCTAATTCCTGTAAGTCTTATATATAATAAAATAATGACATAAAAGTTAAAAATTTCACCAAAAAATTTTACATATTATTTAATACCCAATCAATTTCAACTCATTCTACGCACAAAGACCTATTCCAATTATATTAACTTCTTTCATGAGCATTTAATTTAGAAAAAAATAAGAAACAAAATTACCATTTCAAATGAGAAATAAGAGATTACATATTTCATAGCAAATATCCAAGCTTAATTGTTATATAAAAATTTTTTAAAAAAAATCCCTTATTAAAGAGGGACATTTTAAATTTACCTTTATGTAATTTTACTTCATATCAATATAAATTAAGTAAGTATATAAAAAAAAATAAAATTAAATTTTCTTTTCCCCCCAAAAAAAAATATTTCTGGAAATCAATAATATTAGATAAGTTTGAAGTGTTTTTAACCAAGAAAATTTTTATATATATACATATATCGTATATATATAACATGTAAGATTGGTAAGTGTATAACAATACAACAAATTTATATTGTACACATGATTATTATCTTTCCTCGAGCTACTGTGTACAAATTTATATCTGATATACATGAATACATATACATATATTAAATTTTGTACCTTTATATGCACATTATATGTACGTATGTGCTTACATATTTAATAATAATTTTTATATAATAATATTGTTATATATATATATATATATGTATTTAAGTATGTTGCATGTGTCTAATGAATTTTTTTTTTTCAAATTATTATATAATAACTTTGTTATAGTTTTGTTTTTTCTACTTGCTTTTTTTTCTGGATATATCTAGATAAATCTAATTCTATCCCTTAAAATAAAATATAGCAACAAAAATAAAAAACAAAGTTTTATAAAAAAGTTTTTTCTTTTTTAAGGATAAAACCAAGAACAAAAAGTTAAAAAAATATAAAAATGAAAAAAAAAAAATGAAAATCCTGGGCATGCTCATTGTTCATCGCAACTTTTTTCTTGCATTTTTTTGTAGAAAATACTAGTATATTACATACATTCGTAAATATATACTGTTAATATATATCTGTTATACATAAAAATATATGCTTATATAACGATATTTGAATTATTCATAAAAAAAAATATGTTATATAATAATATAAAATTCTACATATATATATATTTGTATACATATATAAATATTTAATAAAAAAGTACCTAAATTATAATATGTATAAATAATTATAATACGACTTATTATGTGTATAACAGAATATTAAGCAACAAATCAGGATTACATTTATTTAAATAAAGGATATTTTTTTTAAAGAAAACTTTCTTAATTTTTTGCCATAAAAGAGAAAATGGGGAAAAGCACTTAGACTATAGAATTATAAGAAAACCTCAATATTTTAAAATAAATTCAAAAAAACCAAAATTGTACAAATATTTTTGTAATGCCATTAATTTATACTTAATTATTGTTTTTTTATTTAAATATACTTAAAAATAATTTTATTTATTTTGTTTTAAATACAAGACACTATTAAAATAATTTGACTAACTATACCCTCAAATAGTCAAATTGAAAAATTACCAATATTATTTAAAAAAAAAAACAGAATCACTTTAAAATCTAAAAATAGTACAACCTGTTTCTGTTATACAAAAATTATTTTATTAATTTATTATCAATATTATTAATTTTAAAAACTTTTCTTGATTAAAAAGATGTACTTCTAAATGAATAGTTTGGGTTTCGTATATAAAAATCTCTATACTATTGACTTCGTCCACTATTGAGAGTGAAAAAGTATCTTAAAAGTAATCTTGAAGATAAAAAATCTGTAGGAATTTTAGTGTTACATATTAAGTTGCCATTTTACATGGTTTAGCGCAACGTTTTGCTTTATAAACTGAAAACTAATAAAGTCTATCTAATTGAAAATGTTCAAAGTTTCATAAACGATAGGAAATTTATTTAAGAGTTCATTAATTTCTAGAATGATTCTCCTCTCAATTTCGATAAAAAAATCGAATGGGGGGGGGGGGGGGGAGGAGGGGTCCGCAACGGGTGCAGAAATATTCGTTTTAGACGTACAGCGTTTTGAAAAAAAAAAGGTACCAGGTCTTTCCTGCATACAAATAAATACTTTGGAATCATGCTTCATAGATGGACCGAATAGAATTAACAGAAATATTTTAAAACGAGAATATGTGATTTTTTGCTGGAAGATATGGCAAATGAATTATCTCTGAAATCATTTGTCGCCTTATATGCGAAATATCCTGTATAACAATCCGCAACACAAATAAGCCTAAAATTATGCAATATTTTAAAAAATATGAATTATTAATATTGTTGTACAATATGATAATTTAACTAAAATATCTGACATATAAAGAGTACTTATAATGAATTTAAATTGGTATGTGAAGCACATATAGACTTCATACCTGTACATATATTTACATGAATTATCCATAAAATATGTATAATAAAGAATTTAAAATTGTTTTAGAATAAAATACATAACAAGTCCTTGAACAATAATGTACCAAAAAATTTTTTATAAATAAAATAATTTTCTAACCAAATGTATAGAACAAGTATAAAGAAATAGAAAATAAAGTGTGATTTGTAAATATAACATGTATGAGGAAAAAATAAAATAAATAAAAACAAATTAATTGTTATTATTAATATTATTGTTATTTTTTCTTTGTAAGTATATTTTGTATATTATTACAAAATTACTATTATTATATTTTATTTTGAATAATGTTCATTTCATGTTGGTCAGGAAAATTAACAAAGAACACATTGTGAATTAAGTCCTTTACACAGAACAATGTAATATTAATAATAACTTTATTATTTTGGAAATAATTGAATAAATTTCATTATACATATATACATATTATATTATATATGCATATAAAGTTTATGATAAATTATGATAAATCTGTTAAAATATGGAAAAGAGTGAATGAAATACAAAAGTTGAACAAATTTAGAATCTTATTACATTCATTTAAATGTTTTAATTTTAAGCATGTAATTTTATTACACATTCTTACATTAAATCGTATAGGAGTGATAAAATATAAGTAAGTACTTAATAATTGCCATTTTTATCTAATAAAAATTCAATTTGAAATATTTGCAAATTATGGCATCATAGATGAAAAATGTACTCACAATTTAACAAAACAAATTTTAAATACAAAATTTGACATATTATGAATAATTAATTTGACTTATTGACATTTGATTACGTTAATTCACGGTAAGAGAAATATGTCAAATATTTAATTGGTCTGACACTAAAGAATGTATGAGATAAGTACACTACAATTTTACGAAAAAAAATTTAGAGCAAAATTATGACAAACAACCAGAGACAAAGCAATTATTAACATCATTTCTTTCAAATTTTATTGGAGTAGAGCTTGAAAATAAGAATACCTTACAAAACAGATGTGCGATCACTATATGTGACAATTACATTATATGATTGTATATGTACTCATGGCACTCGTCCTTTAAAAGGTGTTGGGTTCAAGTCCCAATCAGGTCACTATAAAAAATAATATTTAATATTACAGCTTAAAATACAATACAGGCTAGTCACCTATACCTAGTTCAAACTTTATGGCGCAATGAAATTGATAGATGACTATCTATGATATCATATGCACTAACCCTATGCTCCTTCTAGGAGTTAAGAAGGAAAATAACATATGTGATACATTCAATATGCGACACTGGCATTTATCAAATCTATGAAATTGGTAACAATACTTATATAAAATTCTCTTTGTTCTATGCTTCACTTTTTTACCTATAATATTATGAGCCTAACCGTAAAATTTCTTAAAATTTTCGCATACACAATTTCTTCTTAATATTAAATGAAAATATTTCTGTTTTAATTAATTTACCTCATTTGAGTATTATAAGAATTTTTTTTAGTATATTCAAAAGGAACATTTTCTCGAAATTGTTTACAAAATTATTTTATGATCCTTAAAATATAGAGAACAACTTAAAATATTATGTATAAAATTATTTAACAGGGGAAAAAAAAATTTACCTTATAAACGAAACCAAAAGCGAATAAAAATAACAGAAAACAAAATTATTACTTATAAGATAATAATTTTTTCTAATGCTGATGACGATTGCGCGGCCTGGCATGTTCGGTGGAATGAGCACAAAAAATATGATATTTTTTAGTTCTCTATGAAGATACATTTACAGTAATTTTTTTAGGTTTTTCTGTTTTATTTTATTTTTGTATATACATATATGTATATTTTGTTTCAAGGGTCATCATACACTTAGATATCTTAAAAAATATTAGTCCTTTTTCTTGGAAAATAAAAACATCAAAATAGGAAAACGGAAAACTTATTTATCACAGAACTAAAGTGGAAAAGTATATCGTGTGTGCGTGTGTTTGTTGCTAAAATTTTAAGTATTCTGAAAATTCTTATAATTTGAAAATGGCATTAAATACCTAAACATGTGGTATGCAGATGTTTTCGCACAGTGATTAAAAATCTTCTTAAAAGGCTTCTAATTGCATTTTAGGTTTCAAAAATTTTTTATGAGAAATTTTTAAATATACTAAAGTATGATACCATTTAATACTTTTAAAATTCTCTTCAAGATCCAAATCAAGTGATCCGCCCCTGTATATATCTCTTCTTTATTAGTATATGTGCCGAATTTTATTATATTTTCAATAGAAATTATTAATTACTAAAAGTATGCTGAAGCACACCAACCATCAACCACGTATGCAAAACATTTTAAATACACATATGAAAATAAAAGAACAAACAACGATGCAAAATCGGAGTTACTAATACAGAGGAGTGTAACCTCTGTATTTAGTCGTGAATTATTTGAAAATTTCAAAAATTTCTATAAATAATAATTAAGGGCAAAAAAAAAATAAAAGTGAAAAAAAAAATTCTTTTTTTTTTGTTATTTAATTTTTAAAATTAAAATTTTTTCTTAGAATTCCGAAAATATTTTCGAAAAACAAAAAAAAACGAGAAAAAAATAGAGTTGACCTTGTCAACTCTGTAATACCCGTACGAATTTGTTATCCTATGTGCGAATAACTAATGTGCCATAACTAACTATGGGGCAGATTATGACTTTAAGTTGCCGTATTACCATATTAATTTATGCAAAATTTCAGTACTATGTGTTATTCAAAA
The DNA here is from genome assembly GCF_029603195.1 of Condylostylus longicornis. Taxonomy (NCBI): domain Eukaryota; kingdom Metazoa; phylum Arthropoda; class Insecta; order Diptera; family Dolichopodidae; genus Condylostylus; species Condylostylus longicornis. Next base: position 257,561 of record NW_026578134.1, on the reverse strand, counting down.
TGCTGGTTGTGCCAAACTACTATTGATGTTGTATGGCAGCTACCAGAAAGAGCCAAGAAATTTTAGCGAATTTTATCAAGCACATCGGCCCTACTAATATACTCACTTGTGTGAAATCTCAATATCACAGCTTTTATAGTTTCTGAGATATAGTCAAATAACTTTTGAAGTTGTATGGCAGGTACCAGAAGGAGCCAAGTAATTTCAACGACTTTTATGAGACACATTGGCCCTACTAATATATTCGTTTGTGTGAAATTTCAATACCATAGCTTTAATAGTTTCTGAAATATAGTCAAATAACTTTTGAAGTTGTATGGCAGGTACCAGAAGGAGCCAAGTAATTTCAACGACTTTTACCAGACACATCGGCCCTAATAATATATTCACTTGTGTGAAATCTCAATATCACAGCTTTTATAGTTTCTGAGATATAGTTAAATAACTTTTGAAGTTGTATGGCAGGTATCAGAAGGAGCCAAGTAATTTCAACGACTTTTATGGGGCATAATGGCCCTACTAATATATTCGTTTGTGTGAAATTTCAATACCATAACTTTTATAGTTTCTGAGATATAGCCAAATAAATTTTGAAGTTGTATGGCAGCTACCCGAACCGGTACCCCGATCATGTCCAATTTAAATAGGGTTCTGGCACTTACTACAATAAATCATTTGTGAAAATTTGGTGAACTTAGCTCAATTAGTTTTTGAGTTATCGTTCGGACGGACGGACGGACGGACGGACAGACAAAGCTAAATCAACTCAGAATTTCACGCTGATCAAAAACATACACTTGAGTCTATATCTAACACCGTTATTTCTTAGCGTTACAAACGGTAAGGCAAATTTAGTATACCCTTCGAACATACGTTCGTACGGGTATAAAAATATGCATTTTTCGATTACTGTTTCGGTTCTCATTTTAATTTTTTGTTTTTGTTTTTTTTCATCCTGTTCATCTGTTATTTAATTGGATTATTTATGGCTTACTTGAACTTCATGTGACGTGTTGGTGGCGGTGTATTTTTAAAAATGTAAATTATTCGAATAAGAATACAAGAAAAAAAGTCGAATATTTTCACGATAAATATGAATTTATGTGTTATATACATATACATACATACAAACATAGATACACGTGATTAATTTTTATTAGAGTGAGGGTCCTTAGATTGAAATGCCTTTGCTCTGGTATTTGCATGAATTTTTTTTTTTTAATATAATAAAAAAAATTTCTAGAAATTTTCAAAAAAAAAAAAAAAATTCTTAAAATGTTTTAAATTCATCTTACTGCTTAATTGTGAATAATTGCCACAATTTTCAGTCAGAAGAAAAAAAAAACAATTTATTTTTTCACAAATATTTTTTTTTTTTAATTTTATGCGTAAATTCAGATCATTCTAATTCATTTCATTAGTAAAAAGTATTACATACACTTTTTTTTTCTGTGTAAATCAATTTAAATGTTATTTTAATATTAAGCGTAACATGAAATAAGATTTATTTCTAGGAAATCCTCTTACCACATTTTGGTTTTAAAATCAAATTTTTATATTTGACTAACATGATGGCTGAACTCACCTCTCCCACCATTCTCATTGCAATAAGTACAAAGAATTTAAAACATTTCTTGTTTTCAAATAAAAACCAATTATTATATGAACTGAATTTAATGGAACTTCTTTGTTTTCTATATAATCTTAGAACATATATAGGATCAGAAAATACTTAGAACTCTTTATCATTTCGCAATAATTTCACATTACGATATTAAATTGTATGTAAGCAAAACAAATGTATAAATTCAGCGCAAAATACTGAATGTTTCAGCTTAAAAATTTTTTTTGGAAAATTTTATATAAGAAGAAATATAAAATGTTCCTACCCTCCTATTTCTCAGAAATAGTGCTATCAAAAGTAAAGATTTATCTTCCAAATAAGGGCCTTTTTGTTAATGTTTTTTGTGCAAAACTTCAAAATAAGAATTTTAAAATTTTTAAATTTTACATATACAAAAATAATATTGGTTTTTTTAAGGCTACTGAAGTTTTTTAGAATTTACATTAGAATATACTTATTTCCATATTTTCCACAGTTCACAAAAGAAAATTTTTACCAAATAGTCAATTTAATAGACAACACATGATGACGCTACTTATATGACAGAAAATTTTTGATATTCTCCGCTGCAATTAATTCTGTATTACTCGACTTGGGTATATGAATTATGACATCCTAATGTCATTATGCATATCATTAGTTTTGATGTTTGATATGGTTCGAATTGAGCCCGGATATTTTGGCTTCCTATTTTTTTCAAGGTAACTTTAATTGAAAATCTCGAAGGATTCGTAAATATTTCTTTTTTTTTTGCCGAATCTTCAAAATGAAGGTTTATGAAAAATGAAAATATTTGGCAGCACTGCTCACAAAATATAAATAATACATAAATTACCTCAAAAATTAGAGAACAAAAGGAGACAGAGATATAAGGAAAGAGTGAGGCCGGGGGTGGTATAAAAAAAATATATATTTTTTTTTTTGTTGTGAAAATCTTTTTTCCTTGATATTTTTTTTTTTTTTGTTTTTTTAATATAAATTTTATGTTCGTTTAAGTGAAATCAATTCCAAGAATCTAATGAAAAATTGATATAATTTTTAAAGATAAATTGAATTTTAGATGAATTAAGAAGAAAACAGAAAAGCAACAACAACAACAAATTATATCTCTATGATAATTGATATCTTTAAATTTTTAAGGTAATTTCTTTGGGGGTACATTTGACTTTGAAACATAATAAGTTTGTGTATTGTTGATAAACAGATTTCATTTTTTTTGATTTTTGTTTTTTTTTTGTTTTTGGAATCCTAAAAATTAATTTTAATTTTCAAAGAGAAAATTTATTTTTTAAGGATTCAATAATACTTATAGATTTATTTTTAATGATTTAAAATTAAATTAAAAATTAAGAAAAACAAAAAGGAAAGCAAATTGATTTTTAAAAATCTTAAAATGAAAATTTTAGGTCACTAAGCAATTTAAATTTAGTTTTCTGTTCTATTATTCTGTAAGTATAAATAAAAGAAATTTCAAAGTGATCATAAATTTGTAAAAAAAAAAATTAAATCTGCTTGAATTAGCCCAGTGAAAACCGTACACTTATGAATGAAAGAATTGGTAAGAGTTTTGCCCTAAACTTCTAATTGACTTCAAATAAATCAACTAATTTCGGACAGAATACGCAAGAAACTATATTTTAATGGTAATTGCTTTTATACAAGAGCGTTTAATTCCTTTTGCATGCAAGAAAAATGGAATTTTTCTAAAACATTGTCGAGCTATGCCACGCAGTTTCTGTGTAATGCTACTCGACTATAAATTAAATTTAAAGTATATGACTTTAATTTATATTCTTAAAATGAAATTGTTTAGAGTGGGTTTCTATATTAAAAAGTATAAAAGGCAAGTAAATAGACTGATTTATTTAAAATTAACTTTCAAATTTCATTCATCCGTCCCTTTTAATATAATCTTTATGTTACGCCATTCTAAGGCTATTTTTTACGATACGAGTATAATTTTCGTAATACTTCTGAGAATTATTCAAAACAATGAATATCCTCAAGTAAAAAAATAAGATTTTCATTTAATTAAAAAAGCAAGTCTGGTAAAATTTTTTTCGAATTTTTTTTTTATAAAATATTTATTACAATAATTACCATTTTAATTCATATTAATTTCGAACCTAATTTGCTGAATAATTTCATAAATTAAAATTCAATTGAACTAGAATATATTAAGAATTTTTAGGATATTTTTGGATAGAACAATAATCATTTGGTAAAATTTTTCTACATGAATGAAATATTTGTTTCGAGGCGTAAGAAACAATTTTTTTTAACAAATTTTAAGGGGCTCTGACAGACATGCAATTTTTAATTTTGCAATTGCTGCTTGATTGTAGAATCGTTGAGCTCACATCTAAATTATTGCGTTAATTCAAATTGCATGCGTTAAATAACAATTGCAATCAGTTGTAAAAAATTGGAAACTATTGGATTGCTTAATTGCATGACAATATACAGTTGCATGTATGCGCCATTGAATATACACCTATGAAATGCAAATAAGCAATCAAACAATTGCAAAATTAAAAATTTAATGTCTATATCTCAGCCCTAATTGTATAAGAAACTTAGCTCCTAAGTTGAATAGTTATTTTGAAAAAATTCAGCCTTTTTGAAAATGAAGTATATCTATACTAAAATTTTCAAATTTTCAAAATTAAAACAATATTTTACTTTCGAAATTCAAAATGATTATAACTGTAATATAAATTCATAAAAGAAGGTAAATTATTAAAGTTATATATCTAGACTCATCTCATTCCAATATTACAGAATTTCTTTAGCTGTAAATTTTGGCTGTATACAAATATTTTACTCACAAAGAACTATATAATAGTATTGAAGACATTAAATATTTTAGAACTGAATCATTCTGTATTTAATATTAAACCATATTAGCAATGACGCTTACTTTTAAGTAAATTATATTTTAATTGCATATTTTCAGGAGCTCTGCATTTAAATACATAACTATGTTTATTTTAATTTTATGTTAGTAAATCTGTTTCGTATTTAATATTATTTTTCAAAATATACAATCTGAAATTAATTCTTTTTTTAAAATAATATTAATCTGAGAAAATATTTTGTAGGCAGGGAAATCACTATAAGTATAATTAATTAAAAAGCAGAACAAAAAAAAAATATCCTTGTCATTATATTACGAAAATAATCCTTTATTTTACTAGACAGGATACATAGAAATTCATATTATATACTGTACATTATAGTATTGCTAATATTATTACCTGCCGGCGATTCTCTTACTCTTATGGAAAAAAAACAAAACAGAAATTGCGACAGTATAACCGAACCATTATCGTTTTTTCTCTTCTATTTTCTATTTTCGTTTTATTTACTCAATCAAATTCAAAATCCCGACATTTTAAATTAGTATTTTTATTACAATATTTTGTTTTTTTTTTCTTGTTTTACTTAATCTAATAAATATTATCCACAATATTAAATAAAATATGTGTAAGTATATATGTACGTATAATATAGAGTGGTCAGCAAAATTTGAATACAAAATGTTGTAATAAAGATTATTATTATAATTGTAAAGGTATAGACTCAAAAAGTATAAAACGTAATAAAATAAATGAAAAGAAAGAGAAGAGAAAAACATGAAAACCATTTAAATCATACCGGGAACATATTATGCACCACAAAATACTTTTATTTCATACCGTTATTTTATTATGTACTATACAATGTATACTATTATTTATATCAACATAATAATAATTTAAAATATACTCATTGTAATAGTAATCTCCTACATAATAATAAATAGTGTTAAAATGAGTTAGACAAAAACTTAAAATGATAGTGGTTAGAATATTAAGGTGGTAAATTTAGAATATTAGTGAGTATAGAATTAAAATTAAAAAGTAAAGTGAGAGAAAATTCTAACAAAACAAAAAAACAAAAAAATTAAATAATAGAAAAACTTAGACTATATAAAAAAGGAATTAAACGCGCGTGTATAAAAGCAATTACCATTAAAACATTTAAAAATAATCAAAATACAAAACACAAAACAACAAAACAAAAAAAAAAGAGTAACAGACAAGTGATTTTCATGAAAATTTATACATAAGTATTTTGTTCTATTACAAAAGCAAAACAAAAATTTAAATATATATGCGGAATGAGAAAATTTTTATAGTTAATCGGGCAAACTATAGGATATTATGCAAATATATTTATTTTATTTAAATTATTATTAAAGTGTTTGAATAAAATATTCCTCTCAGCAGAATAGTGCGGTCAGTGTATTTGAAATTGAATAGTATTGTGCTTTAAGGAGGTGAACGTTCAACCACATATCCTGAGCTACATAGAATACTGAAGGAGATAAAAGAAATATATTATTAAAGTTATCGTCGTATCAAGTAACATATTCAAGAGGTATCAAATTACGTCTTTAGTATGATACAAATTTCTGTTCAGAAGAAAATTGCTGATATAGCGTTTGCAATCAAACATGAATAAAATATGAAGAATTTAAATATGAAGAAATTATAAAATTGAATATTGGAAAGAATAATACCAAAAATGCTGACACAGCGTCTAGCCAGAACGAATTCCAAAGTAACATCTACAATAATTGGTCACGAGGCCGAAAATGAAGTAAAATTTTAATAAGTATAAATACTGTTAGATTTTAAGGTATCGATCAAAATAGATAGCATTAAATAAATTAAATTGTCGAAATTGAATTATATAAATTGTGAATATTTCTTTTTTATAATTCGAGTTAAAGCAATTTAATTACATAGAGCTGCTTTATATAAGTAGCAGCCCTATTAATATTGCAAAGAATATTATTAGTTTTCCAATATTTTTGTTAAAAAAACATCTATAATACAAAACTATAAGGGCCCAATGCCTTAATATGATCTAAAAACTGAAAATATTGTATTTTAAAATTATGATATTCATAGCATTCATAGAAATCCTTTAATTCTTTACGAAAAATAGAATATAAATGTGTTGTATAAGCAATATCGTCACATGTACATTACAAAAAAAATTTTTAATATTTAGTTAGCGCATGCACAAAATCTTCAAAAATGACAAAATTTTTGAGATTTGAGTCAATAATTTCTTTAGAAAAATGCATAGGCTTTCCTAAAACATTTAATGGATCATCCTAAAACAGAAAGATTTAAAAGTCATTAAATGGACATTGTGTAAAACACCAGCAAATAAATCCAAAATAATATTTTAAACATTATAAATGAATTGAAAAATTTATTACATATTTTGATAAACTAATTTTATACAAAATGTAATAGAAAGAACAAGAGCTATACAAAAAGAACATCATTAAAAAAAATTAGAAAAGGTTGTCGTCTACAATAGAATTACATGAAAACTATATAATGTACAACTTATACAATATAAAGTGTATATATGCATAATACACAGTGGCATACACAAAGTATGTTGTATTTAGAAATAAACTTACAACAGAGAACAAAAAAAAGAACAATCATATTACAAAAATTTATTATATTTGGGGGGCGACTGCCTCATAATATTAGCATATCACATCTGAAGGAAACGATAAAAACAACAGTATAAATGAATCATTAAGGATGTTTTTTTCCATTTCTTCCATTTTATTAGCGTTTATTACGTATGGTCACGTTTTGTAATATCAACATTATTAAGGGGCCAAATTGAATTAGATTCCGAGAAATATGAATTATTTTAATTATATACGTATATGAAATTGAACTGAAACTTTAAGACGTTCTAACTAAATTTAACACCGTGATGATTTTAATACATTTGGGAAATTGTAGAGTGAAATTATCATTAAATTAGACTCTACAACATTTATTACAATATATTTTGATATATTTCTTATTTATTTAATAAATTTAAAAAGTCAATAATATTTTCTGTCAAAGACAAGCACTTTGAAATGTTTGCCTAATAGCAAAATGTTAGGGATAGTGTAAATGGATCATTAACGAAAGATGACGCAGGAGAATGATAGGTAATAAAAAATAGGTTAAAATGAGAGCATTATTCTCACTAACAGAATTAAGTATTCTTATACCAAAAAGGAGAGGTGTTTTCTCAAATAAGCCAAACAGACAAAGCTTACAAACTTAAAAATGAAACCAAATTTATTAATTCACTATCATTCTTGTCTATTATTTTAAATGCAAAATATACAAAGTGTTAATTAATTTGGATTTATTTCAATGATATGGGGTTTATTATATATGGAATAACAAATTCCAGCAGCCACATATAATGTAGAAGAGCCAAAAAAAAAAAAAAGAGAGGAGAAATCTAATACCAGATTGTTTCAACAACCGATTAATTTAACATTTTTATAAAATTTCATATGTTTATTTTATATACATACAAAATATATGTATGTAATCGTAGAAAATAATGTTGTAAAATTTTTTGAGTACTTAATTCTATTTTTGATATTACAATAGCTAAATTATACGGAAGAAAGGGATAAATTATTTGTACATATACGAGTATTATGTACAATAGAGTAATTTAAAAAACATGGATAATTTCATTTTTTTCTACTATACACTTAATAGCTCATGTAATACAGCTATACACTTAATCGCACAAGATACACTCATAAAAAAATTATTATTTTTTTCTATTGCAATATTTTTGGTTTTTTTTTTGTTTTCGTCATTTTAAACTTTATGATCTTTCATTACTTAAATTGGAACAGCAATTAAATAAATAAATTAAAAAAAAAAAAATAAAACATACACACAGAAAAAATGCAAAAAAAAATATTGACAATTAAAATTTTTTTTTAAAAGTTATAAACTAAATCTAATTGTAATTTCGAACAGAAATCGGTAGGATAAATTGATGGCGAATCGCAAATCCGAATGAATCTACAATTTTGTTATCAATTATGAATAAATACGGTGCGTAATAATGGAATAAAATTAAGGATTTTTGTTTTTGTTTTAATGTAAGAAAAACAAATTTATTTGCATTTTAAACGATTGCAAAAATTTCGAATAGTTAAAAAAAATTTAGGAAAAAATTTAAAAAAATTTTTAAATTTTTTTTAATTGCCATGTTGGTTCCCACATTAACAACGTATTTAATCGGCTTAACAAAAATAAAGGACGAAAACTATAAACCTGTAAAACTTGTTAACATTTGTGTACCGATTTACTCTGTTTAATGATCTGAAAACTGCACTATTCGTTCTGCACTTTATTTCCTGTAAATTCTCTCTAGTTCTTTCTAATGTTTGCCGCTCTAAATTTGACATGAAACATGAATACGAAGCTAAAAACTAAAATTACTCTCAAATATGATGAAAACATTTTACTTTTCGCATTTCAATTATGTTTATTTTATGTATTGATGCAAAATGGGAATCATCTATGGATAAAACTGACGAAACAACGAATAATTTGGTGAAACTATAATACATTCAATCTCTCTTAAAAAACTTTCATAAACCAATTCGTCATACTTATTTAAATCGAAAAGGTTTCTCTCCCAAACTCATTGAGTCATTTAAAAGCTGTACTGAAATCATATCAGAACCTTCAATTAACTAAAACAGAAGTCGAATTAATTTTTTGGGAATAGAATCAAAATGGAATAAAAATTTTGCCGAATATTTAAACCTTAATTATAAATTTAGTTTTAATATGATAGAGCAATGAAATTTCAGGTTATGTGCACAAAAAAAATATTAATAATCAAATTGATAATTTTTGTCGTAAATATTCATAAGAAATTAAAGAAGCCTATAATAGAAAATTGCTCGATTAAACATTGCCATAATATAAAGATATTTTAAAATAATAGAAAATTAAAAAGGTATAAGAAGGGATAAAAGTATTAAGTATTAAATTCCACCCGCTGGTCACATAATCAAAATAAAAATCTCTTATTTCTTTTTCACTTCGCACATAATAAATTCTGATCTTTACAGTTATTTTTATGCCGCCAAGATTTCCCTATATGAACACGCATACTTATATGCTTACATGTGGCCATATATAATGCTTCTGCTTGCATATTCATATATGTATGTATGCATAATAAACAAAATTTCAAAATGAATATTAATTCTTAATTTGTTTGGATCTTAGATAAACTCAGAACTGACTGAAATTTTAAATTACCGATATTAGCATGTACATATGTGTATATATGTATATATTTTGTGAAGACTTCGAGCGAATGATGCACATCTTAAATTCAGTATACTGTTGCTGTTATTGTAGCGTTTTCAATTCCCCTGTTCATATACTATTTTACTGAATATTATCTATACACGCATATTTACATGGGTCTATTATATTTATGTAATTAGATACAAGATACAACATTTTTTTTTTATGTACATATGTTGATAATAATTTGCTTCTTTTTTTTTTATGAAATTTTTTTTTTTAATATTTTTCAAAAAATAAAATATTAAAAAATAAAAAGCCAAACATAATTCTTCTTAATTGGTTTAATTAGAAATAAAAGGGGGGTCAGAGTCCATTCAACTCCTTCAATTTTTATCATTTAGAATAAGAGAATTTGATGCCATTTCCAAGTATTCTCGCGGTTTACTCATTTGCATTAAAATATGAAATACATGTGTAAGTATTTAATAAATTTTGTTGTTTTTTATTTATATATTACAAAAACAAATAAAAAAAACAAAAAAAAAATATGGAATTTAAAAATATGAAAATTTAATTTTTCATCTTATGCTTTTTGGCGGCTTTGTCATGTTATTTAACAGAATTAAAAAAGAATAATCCACTTTTACATCAAAATTATTACTAAATCAAAATAATGAGTAATGATGGATGCACTTGTATATGGCAACGAACCTAAACATATGCATAATATTAAAAATTGTAAATAAATTTAAGAATGCTGTGCAAAAATGTGGTAGTTATGCAAAAATTGTCATTATATGCATAAGCTCTCACTTATGTAAATTAATGAGAAATTTTGCACTTGCATTTTGAACAATAATCAATTGAATGAGTAGAGTTGTTCTTGAATAGTCTAATTTTTCCTGAAATATTCTAAATTTTATGCAAAATATGAAGAATTGAATTAAAAAGCTAAAAGGATTAGTTAATTTCCAAACAAAAATTAGTGACTAATGGTCACTTTGATATTATTCTAAAAATTCCATTAAATTTGCTCTAGTACGTATTGCCTTCCATTTTGTTCAAAAATCGTTCATAAAGCGCATGGTAGTTTTTAGATAATTCTTTACACTATATAATTAATTAATAATATTGTTATATAGTATATTAAAAAAAATTTACTCTAATTCAGAGCAAAAAATCTCTTAACTTTAAAATTTCAAATTTCTTTAATAAGAAAATAAAATTTGGGAGCATTATAGGATCTTCCACTTGACTTGACACAAGTATCAATTTTTACAGATCATTGAGTGAACTAGGCTTTGATCAGCCTGCCGCGTAGTATTTTGTTTATTTTTAAATATTGAGGGTTATTAATACCCTCATACTCAATATTGTTGGTGATCAATGTCAAATATTGTGGCAATTACTTTTATATTAACATTTTATTTTTAATAATATTATACATTAAGCTGTGTAATAGTAAGTATAATTATTATAGTGACTTGACCAGGGTTTAAAATTCGAGTTCCTTCGGTTAAAGGACGGGTGCAATAACCACTGCACCACAGTCGAGATGAAAATTTAAAATAGAATCAAATTCATATCCTGAGTTTTTTAAAAAAAATCTTCAATTTAACCCAGTTACAAGCTAAATTTTAAAAATAAATGACTGGAAAATTTTGAAATATTTTAACAAAATATTTTAAAAATTTTAATTATAACCTGCATATTCGACTATTGTATCTGATATTTTAAATTCATATGTAATTCAAAAAGACACAATACAAAACTTCTTGACTCAAATTCTATGTATTTGAAAAACAAGAAGCAAAAAATGCCATTAAATATTCAAGAATAGGGTGTTTTTGTTTTTATTTTTGACCTATTTATTGTAAATCCTGATTATATCCTGATTATAGATAATAATATACATTTTCTAAAATATAAATATGAAAAGCAGGTCTACAAATATTTTAATATTGACCTACTTAGCAAAAAAACAAAAATAATTATTTTCCGTTGAGAGTTTGAGGCAGAAGAAACTTGTACTCTTCAAGTTTTGCACTGAATTTTTTTTTTATAATTTCTTGCGTTTTGTGATGTTCAAATTGTTCCGACATTGTATTTTTTTTTCTCCGTAATTGTTGAAATTATTATGCAACTAAATGTTTAAAACTTGTATTATAATTATATTTTTAAATTTAATTTATGTATAGAGCTATAAGTGAATATTTTAAATCTGATTAAAAATTATGAACGTTGAAAATTATTATTTGGCATAAAATTAAGCGGACCACCATAAAATCACAAATAATAAATTATAAAATGAAAATTTTTTATTATTTTTATGAGTAGTTTACAAGTACCGCCGCTACTACATAATGAAAAGTTATGAAAATTAAAATTTAAAAAATAGCACTTTTGCATACGCTGTACGTAATACCGGAATCAGTTTTTTTCTTAAATGAAAATCTAAATACTCGTATATACCTATTTATAGAATTAAATCTGTGTTGCAGCACTCTAATATTTTTATTTAAGAGATCTGCATCTTACTCTTCTCAGTTTTCAAGGTTAAAAAAATTGAATTAGAAATTATTTCACGGCTTTTTTTTTTGTTAGATTTCAATACAAACATAAAAAATCTATTTTTTAGTATATTTGAATAAAAAAAAAAAAAATTTAATATCTAAAATTAATTTTACTTGAAAAAGAACTATGACATTTGTATTTTAACATCTCTATTTTGAGTTCTATAAAATTTTGCAATGATTTTTTTAAATTGTATAGTATGTTATACGTACTACGTATGGGTTTAGGAAATGGTTTAGGAGTATTGTGAATGTTGTGAATGCTATGTAAAATAAAATAATTATAGCACTTTTGCTTCAGAGAGTTTCTTACAAAATTTTATTGAATTCCAGCATTTTGAATATTTTTATCCGTAGACAATTTGCTATAGGAAACATAAACTGAAGTTATTCCAAAATTTTATTGACAGAGGTCATTTTTATCATATAGTACATTAAAAGATTACGATCTTTAATTTTAAATTTTAAAATTAATTTTAATTCCACAATATAATTTGTTATAAAATGCATGTATAATTAAGATCTATTTAAAATGTTCTAGAATATTCTGTCATTTGCAAATTGAAGTTAATTTTTCAAGGCTTGTACGTTTACTTTAAAAGTTATTAATCTTACATGGTGTTGATTCATTCAAACCACTTGCTATTATCGACTTTGTAAACTGAAATATAAATTGAATTTGCTGTTAATCTATGAGTAAAATATCTGCTATAAGTATAGGGCGAGTTTTATATAAGAATTCCCGATTAGAAACTTGAAAATGCAGCCACTCCATTCGCAATTCTTTGGGACTAATCTAGCTTGGATTTAACAAATTATAACAAAATTTATTCTTTACAAATTATTTAAAAATTTACATATTTGTATTTTGGTTTAAAATCTCTATTTAATAGTAGTTTGCCATTTTGTTTGTATACAATTGAAAATCATTAAATAATGTGGAACTACATACACACGGTTTGATGGCAGAAAATAAATTAAAAATCAACCGCTTATGTTATTCTTTCAAAAAAAAAAAAAAAGCACAACTCCTTTATCATTGCAAAGATAATTTGTACAAAAATATTTTTGCAATTAAATTGAAAGTGCTGAGATACTAAGTATATACAGATATACTTACAAATATATGTACACTTGCATTATATAATATGCGAAATTAAATGACAAGTTGAGTTTTTTCTATTTCTTTTTCTATTTTTTTTTTTTTTTTAATTGAAATGAGAAAAAAATTAATTACTATTATATTGAAAAAGATTGCAGTAGAGAGAACAATTTTCATTTCTCTTCTGTTTTGTTTTTCTCTTTTTGCTGTTGCATGTTTTTATTTATTGTTTAAGAAAACAATAACATTGCAAGTTTTTCTGCAAGTGATGCATCCACTTTTATGGCATTTTTTTCTTTTGTTTTTTTCTTTTTATGTTATTTTCGATGTTGCATCATATTTTTTGTTATTTTTAGCACTTTTCCAAAAATTTTTTGAAAAAAACTGTTTATTAGTTTCACTCTGTCCGTCCGTCCGTCCGTCAGTCCGTCCATCCGTCCATCCGTCCGTCCGTCCGTCCGTCCGTCCGTCCGTTGACACTTTTTTTGTTTACAAAACTTCTACGCCCTTGAAGATAGAAAGCTGAAATTTAATACGTACATAGATCTTTACTAGAAACTTATTTCTGTAGAACAAAATTTTTACCTATCTCCCCACTTTATATTAATTTTTGCTTTATTTCAAAGACTGCATATATGCATCATCCTAAATATATGCAATCCTAGAAATAGTTTTGTAAATGAATGAAAATAATTTTAATAGTGTGATAGGTATACATAGACTGTATTTAAAAGCAGTATTTTCACTAAATTGTTGAAGGGAAAAGTGCTACAATACAAACCATTGGTTTGGCCCAACTTTATTAATGTTAAATTTCTATTATAATATTAAAAGATGAAATATAGTGTGATGATATCATCAATAATTTTAATATATATTGAATATGATAATGCTTGATAATGCAATTTTTTTCCGATCCAAATTATTGCATCAAAATAATTCGGGACTAGGCTAGTTTGGAAATTTTTTAATTTTATAAAATTAAATGAAAAAAATACTAAGCACGAATTCCAAATTCTGTTTAAAAACTTTAATATCATTGCATTGAAAATCTTAAATTTCAGAAATGTCGGGGATTTGGAAAACTGAATCAAATTTAAAAAGATTTGGAAAGATGAATTTAAAATAAAGAAAATTTAATGATTAGATTTAGTTTGAACAAATGAAATCTTGAATATCAAATCAAATTTAGTAAATTTGCCTAAATTTTCTGACTAAATTTTACCCTTCTTATAAATATGCCTCTGAATTTTATTCGAATTTTCATACAATTGAATTTATAATTCTCTCAAGTTCACTGTAGTGACAATGTAATAATAATAGTCAACAGATTAAGAAGAATTCATGTATAGTATAACTAAAAACCCACACTTTTATATTGAAACTTTTCTTTTCTATTACCAAAATAATTCATACAAGTTTTATAACTATATTAAATTCTTATTGTCTATATGTAATACACACATACATACATTAATATTTTCTGTGCATCTCTTAATATTATTTTTATAAAAATTTTTAAAAGATGTCGGATTGTTTATTTTTACTACATATAATGAATTTTAATTGAAAAACTTCTTGTTTCAAACTTTATTAAAAAAAAAAATTTTTGTTGTTAAAAAAATAGCAGATAAATTTTATTACAGATTCAAAAAATTTATAAAAACATTTAAAATTTTGTTTTTTTTTTTAAAGTAGACATAAAGTATTTTTAATTTAAATTTTTTAAGTAGAACCGCACCTCTTTTAGAAGTTAACCAAATTACACCTATACAAATAAATTGGTTCCTCTTCTCGAAAAACAAAAGACACTTAATTAAAATGCAATTTGCACTAAAATAAAGTGGAAGGTATTTAAATTTTTAGTAAATTAATGCATACTATAACTGAAATTATTAACAATAATACGCAATATACAAATGAAATCCAATAAAAATAAAGTTGGGTCAAACCAATTGTTTGAAATGTAGCACTTTTCCCTTCCAATACTTATGTAGCATTAATTGAAGCAAAAATCAATTCAGCTATTCGTCTGTTGAGAATTGAAACAGTATATAACGTATATGGTCTGTTTATAATACAGACGTATTATTAAAATTACTTTAATTCATACACGAATATATTTCAAATATTGCATACATATAGGCAATATAGAAACAAAAAAAAAAATTTAAAGAGGCGTTAACATAATGCTCGAATTTAAGGGTTAATTGAATGATTTAAAAAAAAAAATAATTATATTTTTTATAGCATAGCATTTAACATTAACTTTCTGCATTTATAGAAATTTGGAAAAGCTTACAGTCTCGGAAATATGCCATTAGACACTTTAATACAAAAATTCAGATTTCGATTGATGATAACTTGAGAGAGGGTGGTGTTAGAAAAAAAATTTCTTCTAAAGAAATGAACTTTTTATGAATATCTGAGGGCTACCAAAAATTTAAGACTCCTACATTGCGGTACCATTTTTATTCGTAAGATTTTAATGAAATTTTAGTAATTGAGTCTTTAGTTAAATTAATTGTGTCAATTGAAAGGAGTTATATTTAGACTACTTTTTAAACACATTAATTATTAAAACAGATATGGTGTACATAAATAGATTGCTATATATATTATTTGGAATATATTCTCAAAATACAAACCATCAATACCTAATATAAATCATTTGCAGTTCAAAAATTATATATTAAATTAAATAAATTTTTTTCCTTATATTAAAATATAAAATATTTCAGTTTAATTAACATATTTAATTGATAATAAATCAAATGGTTTATTTTGCAAAAAAAAAAATATTTAAGTTAATAATTAAATATGATCATAAATAAAAGCTATCATTAATTATTATTGTTATTGAAAAAAAAATTTAATTAATTTAAAAAATTTTTTTTAATTATATTCATCATAGTGTTTTTAAAAATTTAATTAAATGAATATCGAATATAATTTGAAAATCAAAAAATCATTATGTTGTATTTAATTGTATCTATACTTATATAATTTATACGTATGTATATAGGGTTTTAAATAAATTTTCCTTAAACGTTATTCAATTATAACAACAATTGCTCATAAATCATACATGTTTGAATGAATAATTCGCATATAGACGTTATATATGAACTACTATGTTATTTATTGTTTGTCATTATTAATATGTAAATTATTTTAATATTCTTCTATTTTATATAGAAAATTAAAAATATTTTACATTATACGATATTTTAGGGACATTTAATATTTATTTTTTACGATTTGCTTAAATATTAAAATTTTAACTATATATACTTATAACTTATCTGACGCTCATACAATATAAAATCTTATCCAATTATAATATGATAATACAATATAATATATATACTCGTATTGTCATAATTGTACTAATTTTGAATTAGTTTATAGAATATCATGCGTATTTTATTGTTAAATAACAATTAATTGTCTTTTATATTTATAGTAAAGCATTTTAATTGTTGTATTTGTATTATGTATGAAATACAAGTCTATACAACATTTAACTCAAAATATCTAAATAATGTATAGTATGAGCGAAATATCTCTTAAAAAATTGAAAATAATTAAAGTCCATAAGTACATTTTATAATTATAATTTTAAAAATTCTATTATTGCTATAAATAATATAGAAACCGGAATGAATTCCACATATATTTTTTATAAAATACAAGTATTTTAAAATATTATCAATATGTATAGTATTCATGTACAAGTATGATTATCTTCATTATTATAAATATTGGACTTCATATCGAGGAAGAAACAATTCAATTTTGTTTTCAATTGTCCCATAAATTTGAATGTCCTTATTAATTTTCCATCTGCCCTATATTGTTCTAGAATATGAGAAATTTTATATCCAGTATATATAAATAAAAATTATTTAAAAATATTTAAAGTGATCGAACACTGTAATAATAATTATTAGTGAAATCAGTGATTTGGACAGTCTCTGCCAGAATATTTTGTTTTCTACAAATTCAGGTTTGAATAATAAAAAAATCGCATTTATTTTCATAAATTTCAAACTCCGTATGTATGAGTATGTACAATATAGCTGGATCCATTTCAGTCGAAATATATTGTGATCCAAATCCCAAAACTAAAATTCAATTGCAATACCTGCCTATGTATACTACCTAATATTATAATTGTGAATAACGGTTCATTATTCAGAATCAAAATGCAAAATTATGAATTAATTTTAATGAAAATAAATTCGCGATTTGAATTTTTCCGAAAAACAAAAAAAAATCTCAATTATTTTCATAAGTCTGCCACTTTTATGCTTCAATATGTACAAAAATTCTTTTCTTAATATTTCATTCATACTGACACTATTTTCGTATTTAATAATGCCATAATTAATTTTAATTTAAGTCAAAATTGTCTAGTACTTTTGATTATTTTTTTTTCTTATATAATGATTTTAATAACTTAATTTTTAAACATTCTTCCACTCATTCTACATTCCCATATTGCTATATAGAAGACTTTTTAAAACAAGTTTGCGTACTTAAAAAATAAACATTATTCTTTAATACTCTTGAAATTTTCTATACGTATTTTTATTGTATTTTTAATCTAAATTTAGAATTATTATTTTAAACTTCAACATCTGGTAATATTGTATGTTTTTTCTTGTTATTTTTTTGTCTTAAAAGCAAATATACATAAGTAATAAGAAACGAAAAAATGAATCTCAATTAAAATAACAAAAAAGAAAGTTTCTCCTGTATACGTACAAAAAATACATAAATACGCGTACGTTGTCTTTTTACAGGGTGATACTTTTTTTTATGAAGAAGGAATTAAAGTAAATGCAGTCGAATGAAGGAGTGAATGTCATATTATAAGAAATGAGAGTATAGAGTTAATATTGAATTGTGGTTTCGGAGAGTTAAATCTATTAGAATAGTTGGAGCTATTAGTGGAAAGTTAAAGCTGCATTGTATGCATTGGAAATAATATAGAAATCATTTTCTTTTCAAAATTCTCATGTTTACAACTAGGCTCCTTAATACAAATAACATAGTCACTTTTAGAATTATTCTTAAGAATCACCAATTTGCTTATAAAATTAAACATTTTCTTTGGTACAAACAATTAAAATATGTTATTTTTAATAAAAATGTGCTACTTATATAATTTACAAGAAATTGAGTCTAAATTTCTCCAAATATATAAGTGTTAATTACAAATATGCGTCGGTAATATTCCGGTTTCGCATAACATAATTATGTAAACTTAAATGAAACACCTTATATATTTCTTCACGATTGTGTACAATATTTGAATTTTGTATAACATTAAAAATTCTTAATAGCATATTGTAAGTAAATTGAATTTTTGTCTTGTTAGCGATATACCAAACATATGGAGGCATCAACTTTAATTTTTCATTCTTTCATCTCTTCATGCGAACGCAACCAAAAATACATACGTATATAGTACTATAAATTCAATTGAATCCAAAAAATATATAATTATATATTACAAAATATTTTATTTCAAGTTTAATGCTGCTAAGAAAAGGGAAGGCAATAGTATTCTATACAAAAATATAATTAACATCCAACATGTCATAAAACGGAAGTTCAATGAAATGATCCAAAAATAAAATTCTTTTAAAATTTAGATATGTGTGTTTGTGTGTTTTTATACAACAGAAAGTTGTACATGAAATAATGTGTGTACATTGAGTAATTGAATTGAAAAATTTTTTTTTCTTATTTTCATTTTAAGATAAATAAATAATTAAATTTGTTTACAAAATATTTTATTACCAAAAAAAATCATAATATAACTTACCATTATGGCCTGCATTTGTAATTATAACCCAAAAATCAATTGTTTTTTCAGGACCTAATTCTTCATAGTCCCACTTCTTTTTAACTCTAACAGCACCATTAGGTTCAACAGTTACCCATGGATTTTCATCGCGTATTTTAAATGTTTCACGATCCGTTTCTTTTTCTAATTGAAATACTGATTTACCTTCGGTATCACCATCAGCTTCAGTAAATTCAATACGTTTTGTTGGACGTACAGCGCGCGTTACTCTACGTTTTTCACGATGATGTGTATGCTGATTAATATCATCATGATTTAAATATTGCATCATAAATGATAATGGTTCTGGTTCAAGAAATTCAATTAAAACTTTAGCTGGTTCAATACTTTCTAAACTTGGTATACGTAAATCATGTGCAATAACATCAATTAATAATTCATTTTTACCATATGGTGGTTGTTCAACTAACATTAATTCACCAGTTTGTGGTACAATTATAATTGTATTACTTGGTGATTTTAAACGATATGCAATTTTATCACCATCATTATCTTTTGCTTCAACTTTACCCAATATTGTAAAACGTTTCCATATTGTTGGTGATTCTGTATTACTATTATTATTATTTATAATTGTTGATTTTATTTGTTGATATTGTTGATCATAATTTATTAAATCTTTTGATTTTTCACCAGCTATCGAAAATTTATACATATTATGTAAAAATATTGGCCGATTATCATTTTCATCAAGTATTGTAATTTTTATTTTTGTTATTGTTTTATCTAAATCATCTAAATCAGATGCTTGAATTGACAGATCATAAGAATTTTTTTGTTCACGATCAAGTGGACGATTTGTTACTAACCAAACACCACCAATATTAATATCACCATGTAATATTATTGTATCAGCATATTTTAATTTATCATGTGATGCTTGTAATGCAAATGAATCATCATCATTACCATCAATTATTGAATATTTAATACTTTTTGTTATTTCATTATTATTAATACCAAAAAATGCCTGTAATAATGGTATACCACGTACAATTGTACCAGATGGTTGATTTTCTTTAATTTCACCTGTAATATCTAAATTTGCGCCTGGAAATTTTAACATATCATCACGATGCATTACAAATAATTGTAAATGATGTGTATTTGTTATATTTGGTGTTTCTTCAACAACAATTAAATTGACAGGACGATTAACTAATGGTGATATATCAGATGTTGTCATAACCATACCATCATCTAACATTGTAAAATATTTTGAGAATCCAGTTTCAAGTAAACGATAATTTTTATTATATAATGTAGATGATTGATGTTTACGATGATATTTTTGATTTTTATTATTATCATCATTATTAATTTCAATTGATTGTGATAATGATGATTTTGTAATGAATTCATAATCATTAAATGAATTATTATTATTTTTATTATTATTATTGAAATTGATATTATCAATATTATAATGATAATTACTAATATTATTATCATTAATTGGTATTGTATGAAATTTCTTAATACTAAAACCAGGATATGTATCGTGTGGAAGGAC
The DNA here is from genome assembly GCF_029603195.1 of Condylostylus longicornis. Classification (NCBI taxonomy): domain Eukaryota; kingdom Metazoa; phylum Arthropoda; class Insecta; order Diptera; family Dolichopodidae; genus Condylostylus; species Condylostylus longicornis. The sequence goes on along the minus strand of NW_026578134.1, from coordinate 236,712 downwards.
TAACGACACAAAATTATGTTGTTGCTGTTGTTGTTGCTGTTGTCTTTCATTTTGTTGCTGTTTCTCTTTTTGTAATATAATATCAATATTATCATAATTATTATTTTCATTATCATCATTTATATTATATTTCGAATTTTCTGAAGAATATAACGTTGGTGATATTGGTGAAACTGATGGTAATGCAGATGATGGTAGTGTTATATAAGTATTTGTTGTTAAAAATAATGATGAATCATATGATGTTGATGTATCAAGTGATAACGACGATGATGATGATGATGATGGTGATGATGATGATGTTAATATTGAATCACTTGCATCAAATACTGTTTTAGAGATTGGTGTAATTATAGCCAAAGATTCAATAAATGATTCATGTTGTTGTTCTTCTTCTTGTTGTTGTTGCTGTTGTTGTTGTTTTTTGTAATGATCTTGTTGTATTTGATCAATATTATTATTATTTAAATCGATTTCAGCATTTACTTTTAATATTGCATAATTATTTAATATGGCAATTAATCCAATTAAAATTATAATTGAATATTTAAAATAATTATTATAATTATAATTATTATTTATATTATTTTTATTATTATTATTATTTAAAACTAAGAATTTATGGCCACGCTTATTATTATTTTTAATAATTATATTATTATGATTTTTATTATTATTTTTTATATTAATGGAACTATTTTTATTATAATTTTTATTATAAAAATTCGGCGGATTATGGCGCTTATTTAGAGCGGCTATTAAATCCAACATGATTGTTGGATTTTTATTTTTTTCTTTCTTTTGTTATATTAATTAAGATTTATTTTTTTCTACAAATATTTATGTGTATATATGTATATATATATATATATATATATATGAAATTTCTTTTCACAAAATTTTTATCTATATTTTATTTTTAATTTTTTTTCTAATTTATACACCTTAGGTATTACTTATATAATATATTTTTTATTACCACTAATTTCTCCTATATATATGCAAATTTTTCTAATTTTCGACACAATTAATTTTAATTTTATTTTATTTTTTCTCTCTCTCTTTCTCTCTTTCTTTCTAATATATCATTATTTATTTTTTATTTATACTTTTAAATTTAATTTTATTATCTTCTTTTATAATTTAAATTAAATTTTTTACTTCATAATTATTATTATGCACTCTTTTAAGATAAGAAAAGCAAAAACCAAAAACACTTAAGATACACACTTATATAATAATAATAATTATATATATATATACATACACACCTTAAATTCTATTTTTTTTTAATATTTTTTTTATTTTTATGTGATAAAATTTATTTTTTTTATATATTATGGCATTTAATTAAATATCATTATAGAAGATTAAAAATATTATTAGCCTTTTTTTTTTGTTTTTTTTTTTAATAATAATTATTATTTTAAATTTTTATTATTATTTTTAATAGTCGAATTTTGATGTTTATTGTATGAGTATCGCGAGTATTTTAAAATTTAAAATCGAATAAAACCGAATAAAAGTTCGAAATTTATGGCCTGAAAATAAAAAAGAAAAATTTATTATTTTGGCAATAATTAAGTATTAATTTTTAATATTTGAATACAAAGAGAAAATTTAATAATTAATTTACAAAATATCAAAAATATAAATATAAGCTTACAATATAAATATTGTTGTGTCAATGAATATAAAATTTAATTTTAATGAATTGTGCAGGATTCAATTTAAATTCATTAATTATGACCGAATAAATTAATAACAATATCAAATAAACTGATGACTGGTGATTGTTTATAACAACTAAATGACCAGTCAATGTCAATGAGATATATGAGACAAAAAAAATATATTACAGATTTTGAGATTAAAACTGTTAAGGGTACTATTCAAATAAATTAGGGACAAATTTTAGGAGCTACAATTACAAATTTTTTCTTAATATTCTTAAATGAAACAATTGTAAATATTTCTACATTCCTTATTATAACTTTAGCTGTCTTGCTCTAGCTGTAATATAAGACGTGCAGATGATTTGGACGGGGATTTTTTCAGTGTTAGGGAGCTCACCTCCAACTTCCTATAAGGGATATCTCCAGGTATTTATTTGAAACCGTGATAATTTCATAGAGATATGGGAGGGTTGCAATAAGCGACGGTTAAGCTGCGGTGGCCGGAGGAGAGGAATTCATTTGCCTATATCTCGCCTCTATATCAACAATTTACAATCTATGTAACCTTTGAAGAAAAGAAACATTTCAGAATGTAGTTCAAAATTATACTGTGAAATTAATCGAATAGAATAATATTAAATTAGAAATAGAAAAGCGTTTAGAGGAGAATTTAAAATTTTCACGTAAATTTTCTTAGGTATAACAAAATATTAAAAATATGTAGTATACTTTATATAGTTTATTCAAAAGCTGAGTCTACAACAAATCAACAAAAAAATATTACATTCCACATTCATTTTCAATATTACGGGGAATATTATGCATACCCAATTATACAGTAATTATAACAAACAATAATGTTGTAATATTGTTCGCCCTAGTATGCCACACATATTCAAAGATATTGCTATATTGATTCTTAACTGTAGTATTTTCGTTCAGTAAACTTATCTGATTCATTTTTAAGATTTTTGTTTTCTTTTTAATTTTTCTAGAAGCCTTAAATTAGTTGATATTTTTTTTATAATTGGATTAAAATTCACTTAAATGCGCTTTGAGTGATTCCGATAAAATTTAAAAAGGGAATTAAATAACAAATTTAAAACCATGAGTACAAAGAGAAAAAGGCAATTACTATTAATTTTTAATATATTAAAAATGGAATATACTTTTGTAACTAGCTCAATAACAAAGTAAAAATTCCAATTGAAATTCAGTTCAATTCAATTCACAATAAGCTACTTTGATCTCTCAACAAACTGATTTCGTCAAGAGGTGGATTAGTTGAGTACTTACATCAAATCACCAGAACAACTTCTATTGGATGCAAGACGAAATAAGATAACTTTTATATTACCTAAAGCTTATTTGTAGAAATTATTTATTTCCAGTCTCAAAAATAATATTCAGCAGAACAAAACTTTATGTAGTACATATATTTGAGTTGCTGATTGCTCTTCCAGAATATATTGTTAAAAATCATGTTCAATTTTTCATTTTTACATATGGCTTTGGAATTAATATAGAGTAAAGCTATAATACTTCCCTTAAAAGAGCCTCACTCAATAAATTTTACTTTACAATATTTTAGTCAAATATTTCTCCTTATAATGCATTTCATTACATTTTCTATTAAAATAAATTCACAATATCAAAAAATTCATTAATTATCAAAAAAAAAAACAAAATTCCATTTTAGTTTTAACAATAGTTTAGCTGAACTGTGCTAATGGAACTTTTAGTTTCAATAAAAGGGAAAGTTTAATTTTAGTTCCAAAAAAAAAATTTTTTTAATTTGTGATAGGGCATAGTATAGTATATAGGGTCACAAATCATCTTGCTAACTACTTTCAATATTCATTGTTGTATAAAAATTATAAAAATATCATTTTGGCCTATTCATTTCGATTAAGTAAGTTTTTGTTTAAAGCTTTCTTGAGTAACTTCTTGTTGAATGGCGCTAAAATGAAGGTGCCATTTCAGTGTTTTGTAAATGTAAAAAAATTTATTTATTTTAATTTTTCGGCTTTTTCACTTTTTATCACATTTTATTGTTTCCTGTCTTGAATATTTTGAATATATTTTTTTTTTTATTTTTTAAATTACATTTAAGCGGTCTTGTTTTTTGTTTTGTTTTGTTTTAAGATTATTCAAAAATTGCCTCATTTTAAAGTTATTAAAAAATCATTAAATATGATAATTTATACTATAAATGTACGAGTATCATTTTAATACATTAAACATGATTCGATTACAATATTCTCTTCTCTCATCTTAATTTTATATAAGAGAAACAAAGTGTTTCAGCAAGACAATCAATATTATTTGGTTTAACTTTATTTAGAGCCTGATCGTCTCTTTCGGTACGCTTTTTTACTCGTCAAGTTAGAAGAGAGTGAGTAACTATCATATTTTTGTATAATGTAATTTTCGAACCGGAAGAATTAGTCCATATTGCGTATTTTGTTCTTATCTCATTTTAGTCAATAATTTGCGAAAAAATTCAATAATTCAATTGAAAAAATGAGTAATTTTATTGGAAAAATGAAATATTTATTAGGACGAATGGAGAATTCTGATTTGAAAGTGCATAAAAAGTGAAATGAAAATACGCGACCCAAAGATTTAATAGGAACGTTTTTACTCTACATTTCATAAAATCTCAACCTTTACTCGTTAACATATTATTATACTCTTTGATTTTCCCCTTAAATTTATCTTTATAGTAAAGATAATCGAAATTATGAAGAAAATGTGAAGGAAAAATTTTAAATGATACAATCTGCATATCGATCATTGTATTCAAATTTATAAATTAAGCAGAAAAAAATGTTGATGCAATCCATCAATGATGTTGATGAGACACCTTATTCATTCTATAATAATATACATTTTAAAATTTTTGATAAATTTATCATGTCTTTAATTGGTTGATACTGTTGTTGATGCTTTTGTCTTTAGAATTTAAAGATTTACAATTCCAAATGAGTACTTTGGATATTTTATTAAATTCGTTTTTTCATTCATAACACTGTCAAAATATAGATATAATTATGTAATATATTTCTTAAATTTGACCTATGAGCAAAAACTCTTAAAACTGAAATTGGGGAAATCGAGGTTCTATCTCCACATATTTTAAAAAATAGAAATATGTTCGGGCAAATTTTGGCATTAAATCTTGTTCATATATGGATTTTATGATTCATATGGACATTGTACACACAAGAGTCCCGTGAAACGGATGTTTACACACCGAATTTTCATGTAATCGAACAATATTCAAATTAGCATAATGCTGAGAGCAAATAAAAATATGATCAACTTGAAAGGAAGAGAACTAAAAATTCAAATAACTTAGGTGTAAATTCTCTTAAATTAATTTGGTCTGTTAAAATTTTATTTATTGAATTCTCTCATATCTCTCATGTGGTTTTCATGTAAAAGTTGAATGACTGCAATTTTTATTATTACATAATTATGAATATTGATTGTTAATATAAGAATATGAATAAAGGAATTTATTTGCCTAATAGTTAATTCAATTCTAAGCAGCTAACTCTAACAATTAAAATAGATGACGACTGAAACGACGCATATCTATTTCTTATAGTTTGAAGACAACTTTTATATCTAAAGACATTCAAAAGTTTATACGTTCAACTCTTAATTTGTATACAGCTCACTTTAAATTATAATATTTTTTATATATGGGCATTTTTTCTTTATTCAAAATGAATAAATTGTATCGTTTATGAGGATCCATTTAAAATTCCAATCACAATCATAACAATTTCATCCATATTTACATGAACATATGCCTATATATATATAGCCATTATCTATTACATTCACATATACAACAATATAGTAGTCGTATTAGTAGTATAGAAATTATAGGTGCCTATAATTTCTTCAACTTTTTCTCTAAAATTTTTTTATCATATCATTCCATTTAAATCGCTATATACATTAGGGAAACTATCAACTGTTTTATTTCTTTTAAAAAAGTTTTTGAAAATAACTTTTCTGTGTCACTGAATATAATTATAATAATAATTATTATAATTTTTTTCATAATATATTTATTATAAGTATATATAATTATAATTTCAGCTATTAAAAGTTTTAGTGGGTGATATTTTAATGATGATTATTATAGAGTTTTGAAGAAAATTTTTGACACAAAATAACACGGAAAAAAATAAAATCATTAATGTTAGCCTATAGAGAGTATAACACTCTTGACTCGATTCACTTTACTTATCAGATTTTTGTGATCGTGTTAGGAATGAATGTTTGTAGACAACAGTCATTTTATCGAATTGGAAATGTTTTAGTATGCTGGAGAATTGAGAGTATAAAATATAAGTATTTTTAATATATTATTAAAATAATGCATAATATTTTAATAATAAATTAGTAAAAATGTTTTAAACTGATGATTTTGGAAAAAAAATTTTTATTAATTTTTTTCAAATTTATGATATGAAAATTTTGGATATGAAAAATAAAAAATCTGATATGGTCAGCACGTAACCGACCGCATTGTGTATTGTCTAGTTAAATGAAAGTGTTACAGAATATTATGAAAATGTCTGTTAAATACTTCTTTCCAAATTTTAGGACATTAGTAAGCTTATAGTTAACATACTTAGAAAAATGTAAATTTGGCGTTTAGTAGAGTTTCGCTTTGTGCTGCCCGAATTCCCTGGAATGCTCGCCAGTTAGTTTCGGTAACAACCAGAACTCAAATATCAAATTTCAAGAAATTCCATTAATTGGTTCCGTAGATATGGTGAAAAATGCAAAATCGGCCCGCAAATCAGTTCTCGAGCCCTGATCTTTCCAAAAAAGTTATATGTTCATTGCTTTAATATGAGGAATTCATATATTAAATTTCAATGAAATCGGTTGATTATTTCTCTTTATATACACAAAAGTGTATGTTTGGCCCGTAGTAAACGTCTAGTTGCCGATGCCTGATCTTTCCAAAAAATTTACATGTTCATTGTTTTAATACGGGGAATTCAAATATTAAATTTCAATGAAATCGGTTGATTATTTCTCTTTATATACACAAAAATGTATATTTGGCCCGTAGTAAACGCCTAGTTGCTGATGCCTGATTTCTTCCAAAAGTTAGGAATTTTTGCGTATGATCGAGCAAAGCTTATATATGAAATTTCAAGTAAATCGGTTGAATACTTTCTTCAAAATGGTGAAAAATGTAAAATCGGCCCGCTAAAAAGTGCAGTTCCCGATGCCTGATATATACCAAAAGTTGATCGATCAGTGCCATGGTGGAAACAAACTTACATATAAAATTTCATCAAAATCGGTTCAGCCGAACTTGAGATACATGCGTGCACACACAGACCGACAGGTTGCTAAAAATAGTTTATTTACACTTCCCTACTATGGAGAAGTACGTTCCCACCGAAAACTCGATATGCAAAATTTGTTGCCATCACATAACCTACCTATTGTTTACATAATACGGTCGGTAAAAAGAGAAAGATGATAAAAACAACAGCGCACGAGCATAAAATGAGTGTTGTTTTTTTCTATTTTATTTAAAATTTTTATTTAAATTAAAAAGTGTCATAAATTATACTTTTATTAAATTGTTATTAAAAATTTTTAAAAATAAAAAGTTTATATTTATGTTTTTAATTTATAAACGAGTATGTACATAATTTACAAGCATACATCGACAAAAAAAAAAACAATTTTCCTTTCATTAAAAATTTTAATGATTTGTGGAGAGAAAACAAGAAGTTTAAAATTATCTAAAGTAAAAGCCTTGAATTCAACAAATCCAAGAGAAATTTCTTTCTGCTCCATAAATGATTTCTTCTTTTCTTAATCAGAATTATATAATAAGGTACAATGTCAACTATGAGTATGTATTTTCATATGAAATAAAATGTATTTGTAAAAGTGCGTACATTTAAATCAAAGAGTGTGAAATCAAAAGGGTATTTGAGATTTATGCCTGCTATATACATAGACTCTTATTATTTTTATATACAGAGTATAATATTAAGAAATTAAACTAAGTATATTCTCTCCAGTCTTATACGTAGATAGAAATTAAAGTTCAAGAAAATCACAATATTGAATTTTAGTAACAATTTATATAAGAATAAACTCATTTTCTTTAACCCTTAGCAAGGAATTGACATATGATAGACCCCAATTCTTTAATTTCCGTTTATATTCTATTTGTTAAACATGTAGATGTACTATACAAAAATTTCATAACAAATGCCAATAGGAACTTTCAATATAAAATTTTTAACGTTATTCAGAACATTTTCTTTAAATTTTTAATAAGCGCAGTATAGATTGTAAAGTTTGAAACGTGGTCTAGATATAAAATTATTGTTTCTCTTATGATTCTATAAATTCTATAAATTTTTTTCTACATTCTGATTTTCTCCAGCTATCGCCTCTAAAATAGTTTTCTCGAATTTTCATAAAAACAAAAATAGTAACGGTAAATGTTTTATTATCAGAAAATTTGAGTTTTACTATGATGACAGGCAAAACGAGCGTAAATCAAAACTGACTTAAAATGAGATAAGCATCCAGATGAATTAAGGAAATTAAAATACATATTTGGTAAAAATATCGTAAGTCTGGAATAGCTAGAAATCCGTTATATATTACAATATTCCAAACAATATAAATATATTATTTCTTTTTAATGTGCGTCATAAAAATACTACAAGTTATTATGTTTGTTATAGCATGCAAAATAAATTCAAAATACGTAATAAGTGTGACACATGAATATCTTACGTATGTGATTCATAAAGTCAATTAAATTAATAATTTTTTGTATTTTGAGTGAATTTTGTAAGTGTTACGAAAAAATTTTTATCAAGTTTTTTTTTTTTTTTTCCTAAAAAATTCTAATTTTTGAGTTATACTCGTATTCGCTGTTATTGCAAATGACTAATCTACAGTGTCATTCAATTATCGTGCCAATGCTATGTATATTTAGGACTTATTTTTCTCCAAAAAGTATGCAATAAATGCAAGTATAATAATTTATTTACTGATATAGGAGAATAATTTCATCTAAATTATTTAATCGTTCATTGTATTCACAAGAACTTAATTTAAAACGATGCTAAACCAAAATTTCATTGAAAAACATAAAGATTATATGAAAGACATAATATCCAAGAATAAGAAAATTTTTGCAGAATTTCTCAATTTTGCAAATTTAAACCGAATTTCTAATACAAAATTTTCATTTCTATATTCTATACAAAAGATTTCATATAAATATTCTTACATCCCTATAGCATTACTCTATAACTACATTCTAACCATTTTATATAACAACTGACTAAATCAAATTTTTTACAAGCTTGTAATAAAATTCAAATGCATTTAAAGTAAAAAAAAGAACAAACTAATAAATAAGTTAAGGAAAAATTTTTTTAATTTAAAATAAAAGTTTTCAATGATAACATTGTTTTAAAAGTTGTTATACAAGCTAAAAATTTTAAGCACCTAAGATTGTGCTCTTATCTAACATTTTTTTATTTTTTTGTTTTTTGTATTATAAAAGTGAAATTTATCATAAAAATTATCATCGAAACATATGTTGCTTTTAATTCATAAAAATTTAGTATGCAAGTACTTATATTGTATGTTTGTGTATCAGCATCAAAAATTTAAAGAAATTGTCGGTATAAACCGATTGAATTATACCCTGCACATTTCATTGTTGTATAACAATTATGCGAACCTGTAAAATCATTCTATAGAAATTTCAAGGATATGCCTGACCTATAATTGGATACACGACACGAATCTGACTTTATTATTTTTCCGAATATATAAAATTTGCTTTTAAAATTGTATGGCCAACCGAACCGGTGCAGTCATGCCATTAAAATTTTCAGAGAATATGTAGAATGTAATTGGACACATGTATACAAAATTTTATATTTATAGCTTTATTAGTTTTCGAAATATTTGAAAAACGTTTTGAGTTCGAACCCTGTGTTCGAATTGATCTAATAACAATAGGGTTCACCTTTGGCACAAGAAAAATGACTTATGAAAGTTTGGTGTCGATTGCACAATTCGTTTTTGAGTTATCGTGTGATCCGAAAAATGGACGGACGGACGGTCATGCCCAAATCAACACAGAATTTCACGCTGAGCAAGAATATATGTACATGTCCATACTGAAGATGACTCGTTCAAATGTTTACAAACTCCATTCCCAAGTTAATATATCCTTCATGAAGATGCAGGGTATAAAAACACCATGATGCTTTTATGTATAATATAAAGGACTTGCAATAAAAAATCAACAACATAATTTTGTTCCATTTGTTTTCTGTTAATTTTTGTTTTTTTTTGTTATTTTTTGCTTAAATTTAAAACTGATAAAATTGAGAACTGATCTGGGATGAGAGATAATTAACAAAACACAATGACAAGAAAAAGGATATATGGTTGGTTAAAATGAGCCTTTATTTTTGTTTTGTTTTTCTGTTTTTCTTTTTATTTTCTTCTAATTTATTATAAAATACAACGTAATTCTCCCCATAAAATAAACAAAATTTCATTTTTATAAAAATGAAAATAAATATTTATTAACAATTATGATTTTGTTAAATAAAGGGATAACAATAATGTTATAGACCAACGTCCTAAAGCCTTTTTTTTTTCTTGTTAAATCAGACGACATATTTTTTATGTTGTAATAAAGTACTTTTTTTTCAAATAGTACCTTTTGTGCATTATCAATTTGAAGTGCTAATATGAGTAGAAGAGCAAGTGGAAGCGCTGTATAAAAAATTTTTCAGAGAGAAATGGGATTTTTAATTAAAATTTTTGATTTTAATATCTGAATTATTTTATAAAACATTAAGAACTCCGTAAATTTAGGTTTTCGAGAAACACTATTTTATAATCGTATTTATTTCAGTTTCTTTATATGAATTATGCAAAAGGAAGTACTGTAATCCCAAAAGTCATTCCACCTGATATTACTCACAAGGTCCTTAAAAACAATATTGTGACTAACATTCTCAATATGATTCCTTTCAATATATTCGATTACATCCCAAAAAAAAACTTTTAGAAGTCGCCGAATATATATATACGTTTTCCATGTAGTTTATCAAAATTTCTGGATAAATGCACAGTACAAATCGGAACATACCTTCTCTTCATCAGAAGAATTTGTATTGTAAGCCTTGAATTTGTAATTGGTACACCTTGGAAATTGAAATTTATTTAATTAGGTTCGTTTACCTCATTTACAGCTTCTTATTGAAAAATCATATACCGCATTTTTATAAAACACCACATTTTATAAATAATTTACCGCATTTTTATAAAACACTAATTTTAGATCGCTAACATATGTTTCAGAAAAAAAAAACCCCATTTTGCAAACATTTCGAACAAGAGAACTTATTTTGCAATTAATTTCTGACATATTAAATGTAAACTAATTAAAAATAACAAAATTTACATAAATTTTTGTGCATTTCGTTATTCAAAAATTATTACGAGGGTCATTATTTATATTTCGGGTCCTGGCAATACTAGTGCTGCCAGGTGCAATCTGACACTTCCATTGGAAAGTTTGACATTTTTTAGGACAACTTCACTCAGAACGTTTTGTCATTCAAGCGCGAATTGTTTTGTTTACAGTGACTTGAAAAATTCATCTCGGTCAAAAAATGGAATTGTCCCGTGAAAATTTTCGTGCGATGATTTTTTACGATTTTCGGCGCGGATTATCGAGACAAGAGTGTCCCTCGTATTAAAAAATTTCAATTATTTAAAAAAAAAAAAAGGGGAGAACAATTTTATTTTTTACAATAATAATAAAAAAAAAAAAAACAATAAAATCTCTAAATGAATAATCCTTTTAATCCCCAAATCGACAAACCTGCCACAATTTTTTTTTTTTCTTTTAACTTGCGTATAGAAAAACAATTTATTTCTCATTTCACAATTTTCCACAATTTTCCATTTTCAATAATTGTATTAATAAATTTTCTATATTTTACAAATAAAATTGAGAACAAAATTCATTTTACAATCAAATAAAAAATTTATTAAATATTTAAAATGTTTATTTTTCGTATTAAAAGGTTCAAAATAAAGTTCGAATACAATAATATCGAATTTATTGAATCAATTTTAAATTATGTATTGATTATATTGTCGAATTCAAAATCAAATGGAACTTCTTTAATAAATAAGTAAATAAATTGAAGATGACTCTAATTCTAGACTTCTTGTAAAAAATACGCTTAAATTCTTGCATATACCCAATAAACCCAATAAATTAGAAATTATAAATTTCGAGCTTATAACACAATTCGAATATTATTGTTGCCGAATATTATTTATATACATATATAATCATCCAAACATATGTACGCTTTGATTGTAACTTCAAAATTTTATTAATAAACATACATACATAATAACTAAATGAATAAATGACAACAATTTACCTTGCACAAAATCGTTCCAGTTCATTCAAACCGCATATCTAACTTAACAAAAATATTGTATACGCTTACCCCTGAATTAAAAATCATCCTCATTTTATACAACTGAAATGATTACAATCATTCAGGATATATTTATGTCCCTTAATTTTTTTTTTGTTTTTGTTTTGTATCGATTTTTAAATTCAAATAATAAGAAAAAGAGTGTACTGAACTTTTTTATAATTTTTTTTTTAGAAGAAAACAATAAAAAAAAATCATAGAAAAAATTGCTTTTATCATTATTATAAAGGGAAAAAAAAATTTTTTCTGTTTTTGTTTTTTTTTCTTTACAGATACAGAAAATGTTAGAAAAAAAAACCAAATTATTTTCCTAAAAACCCTTATAGTATGCCTTATACAAAAGACAAGTGAAAATAAGAACAAATAATTTTATCAGAGTACAACCAAAGGATATTAGAACGTATAGTATATGAGAAATTTTCAGAGTTTTTCAAGTCTTAATTGAATGATAGCTGAATTGAATAGCTGCAGAATGCTTAATTTAAAGAGAGATAGGATCTTGTCAGGTTTATTAATCTTCTATTGAATAAAATAACGTGGATTTTAACATTCTTCATCTAACTGAACACATTTCTTCTGATCAATGGTGCAGAGTAATTTTGGCACCATTTACTCAAACTCAATTCCGGGTCTCGAGTACAAACCCTACTCATTACTAAAAACTATTAAAAACTATTGTCGTGTCACCTATTATTTGGAAATATTTTCAGGAATATGTGATATCTGCTAAAAATCATACACTTAAGTTCGTCTGAATCTCCTACAGCTCTTTAAAATTACAATTGAATTATGTTGAATGGAATCTAAACGATACATTTCTAATACCTATTTCAAAATTATTTATAAATATAATTATAAAGAAAGTATATATACATAAAAGGATAAAGCACTTCAGTATCAAATATAAAAATATAAAAAAAAAATTATAATAAACCTTATTTTGTATTATGTAAAAATTTAGAGAATAAAAATGTAAAAAAATTTTTGAATTTTTTTAATATGTCACATACATGCAAAATGTTAAAGAGTGTACAGAAAATTAAACCAAAAATCAACCCGCTTTAATTTTTACATCCACCATATACTTGTATACAACATGCACACATACACGCACACATACACATAATAATTCTTATTCGTACGTACAATAAAGTCTAATCAAAATACATAATATATAAAGAATCCTGAAATAAAAAAAAAAAAACAAGCCAAAACAAAAATTTAAAACAGCTGCAGCAATCAGGATCAGGATAAATTTATAGCGTTATAATATTTTTACATATTATAGTATTCAACATTATACAAATATATTTGAATGTGTGTATTTAAATATTGGTATATGTACCAATGTATGTAATTATATATATATATATATGTGTTTAGTCAAGGCATATCACCCTATAACCCTGGTGTAATAGAAACTGGTAAGAGAAATTGAAAAGATATTATCATGCCATATGTACAGGGTGTTTCTGTTTCACTGTTCATAATATTCGAGGATATAGAAGGTAATTTTTTATATATGTAGCAACATGAATGAACAATATATAAACGTAAGAAATTCGAATTTATTTTTATAACAGTAGTATTTGGGTTAAAACATTATTGGAATATTACTAAAACTCAGTTGGTATAGAGCATCTGAATAAAAACCGGAAGGTCATTACTTCGAGTCCAGTTCGAGGAGAAATTTTTTTCAAATTATTCTGCCTTGACTCGTTCATTTCATTACGTCATTCAACCTGTTATACAGTTGTATGAAAGAATTTTGAATTCCTTATAAGAAATTAATAATGATAAACAATTACACGTTGTATTGATATTTAATAATATTATCATTATTAAAACATTTAATTTGAATAAATATATGAATTTACCAGGATTTCGAATTTCATGAGTAAAATATGACAAATTTCAAGAATTGAAGTTATATAGTCTGATAACATTGAAACATGCAATATAAGCCCTGTTAAATCTGCATAAGCTCTGCAGTTCTGAACATTTCTTGAACATTCACTTGATTAATTCGAATCACTGTTTAATATTATGGTGAAATTATTTTAATGAATGGTGAATAATATATAAATTCATTTTTATTTTTAACACTTAAGTAATTCGATTGATATACTCTGTAATTTTCTAATTTAAAAAAAAAAAAAAAAGTTGCTTTCATTTTAATATAGTACTAAACAGATAAGGTATAAAGAGTATGACAACTTACTATATTAGAGAGAATGATTTTGTTAGCATTTCATTGCACCCATATACATAAATTATATTCAACAGAAATAACACATTTTATTATCTAAAATTCCATTTTAATTCAGGTATATATATATATATATATATATTCATCTGCACCATATCTTCTGTATACATACAATATGTACAATATAAATTTCTTTATTTTTATTACAAGTAAAGTACACACATAGACAAGTACACACGTTTTAATAATATAATATTATATAGGAGTCTCATTTATTAAAGCAGAAGGCCAAAAAAAAAAACATAATATAAAAAATAAAACGTGCGACTATAAAATTTTGTGAACCCCTAATCATAATTTTAAATGTATACTTACAACACCCAAAAATACATTAGAAATAAAATATATATATATATATATATATATAAACCGCACTATTATAATTCAAAAAATATTTTCTTTTCAATGTCCCGTTTTATTTTTTTTAATATCCTCTCTATATATATCCTTGTGCCGATGTATATATACATACACATTGCACCCTTCATAATATGTACATTTTGTTTTTCTAATATGTTTAACAAAATTTAGGCGTTATTTTCGGATCTTTGTTTTTTTTTTTCTATTTAAATTACCGGAATAAGTAAAAAATTCGATGAGGAATAAATTTACAGTTTTACAATAATTTGGGTTGATTGATTGTTTGTAGGCTTTAAAGAAATGACAAGGTGTTGAATTTTATATACACATAAAATCTAACAGCTATACTAAGTTCAAATTCTATAACAAATAGAATTGAAAAGAAGAAAACTTGCCAATATATTTTTTTCCTTATACTATATTTCATTTACTACATTTTTACCGACCGTATTGTGTAAACAATAGGTAGGTTATGTGATGGCATATCGAGTTTTCGGTGGGAACGTACTTCTCCATAGTAGGGAAGTGTAAGTAAACTATTTTTAGCAACCTGTCGGTCCGTCGGTCTGTCGGTCTGTCGGTCTGTCGGTCTGTCGGTCTGTCGGTCTGTCGGTCTGTCGGTCTGTCGGTCTGTGTGTGCACGCGTGTATCCCAAGTTCTGCTGAACCGATTTTGATGAAATTTTATATGTAAGTTTATTTCAACCATGGCAAAGTATTCAACCGATTTACTTGAAACTTGGCATATCGAGTTTTCGGTGGGAACGTACTTCTCCATAGTAGGGAAGTGTAAGTAAACTATTTTTAGCAACCTGTCGGTCCGTCGGTCTGTCGGTCTGTCGGTCTGTCGGTCTGTCGGTCTGTCGGTCTGTCGGTCTGTCGGTCTGTCGGTCTGTGTGTGCACGCGTGTATCCCAAGTTCTGCTGAACCGATTTTGATGAAATTTTATATGTAAGTTTATTTCAACCATGGCAAAGTATTCAACCGATTTACTTGAAATTTCATATATGAGCTTTTCACGACCGTCCGCAAAAATTCCTAACTTTTGGAAGAAATCAGGCATCAGCAACTGGACGTTTATTACGGGCCAAATATACATTTTTGCGTATATAAAGAGAAATAATCAACCGATTTCATTGAAATTTAATATTTGAATTCCTCGTATTAAAATAATGCAGATATAAATTTCTTGGAAAGATCAGGGCTCGAAAACTGTTTTGCGGGCTGATTTTACATTTTTCACCATATCTACGGAACGAATTGATGGAATTTCTTGAAATTTATTAAAAAATTAAATTACTATGGTATGGTGCAAAGGTGTCAAAACTACATTTTGTCCTTTCTTTGAAGTATTTTAGCTAAATTCGTTAAAAATGTTCTTGCAAATAATAATATTAAGCATGAAATACAATTCGTTGGGAACTAGGAAAGGAATCAGGAAGGTCGGAGCACTGGAGAAATCTTCTGGGACTGCGGCAGGCCAAGGGATGGACAAGAATCAGGTAAGAATTCTCACCGGGGTCTTGTCACGTCACTTTAAACTTAGGGGGCACCTCAGCAGGCTGCGCCTGGAAAGTGAAGATACTAGCAGGTTCGGTGAGAAAGATAGGAAGGTTTTAGTATATGTGTTTCTCTCACATATACTAAAATCTTCCTATCTATTAGGGAAATATTAGGCTTTACTCTAACGGTGGTAAAGTTGTGGCTTTCCGCGTCCCACAATTTGCTCGAGTACATCAAAGCGGTAAGTCGCCAGCGAGTGCTGTAGGCCATGGCCACGCATCCAGAGGTGAGGGGGGGGGGCCCAATAGATTCTTTACGTGGTGCACTGCTACCCTGGGTTTAGAATACACAATCCACGAGTATGAAATACTTTTATTTCTATAATATATTCTATAATGTAAGTATTTGTTTCGTAAAAGCTGGATTAAAAAGAAAACTACTTTAATTATAACTTATCCACTTTTTCCTAATAATTTAATCACTTTCTGATTATTCTTTATTCTCAAAATAATGAACTACTGCAAATTATTTTCTATAAGTAATTATTATAGCCGAATTAAAATTGCATTTAATATTTAATAATACAATGTTTTACAGAAATCTACACTAGATTACAAAATGATAAAGATTTATTGAAACTATTTTTAAACGCTCAAATTCAAGGAATTTAGAATAGATTTCAGGCTTATTATTTGGTTACTCATATTTCATAAGAAAATTTTCGTATTTTATATTTTATGAAATTATTTTCTATATTTTCATTATAAAGACAACATTTAAAACTGCTGTTGTTTGAATAAGAGTAATTAAAAAATTGATTTGCCCTCACTTCTTAAATAATATTCGCAAGAAAAAATGAAAACCAAAAAAAAATTTCCATTTTATAAATTAGGCACTTTTTCTTCTTCTCAAAATAGATACTATAAAAATAAATTCATTTTACTTATTCGAGATAGTTTATTGACCTCTTTTGTAGAAATGGGAATAGGACTTTTACCCGATTTGTTTAAGCTTGTTAAATATTTTGCCTAGTTTTATTTGATTTATGATTAGCAAAACACAAAACAATATCTTTATATCAATAATTTTCACAAAATACTTATATTTTTTTTATGACAATACAATAAAATTTTCGGTTTTGATACCACACAGCTGGATACTCTCTATTTCACTCTCTAATACAGAAATTTTATTTTAAAAAATACCCTAGTTGCCTATAGCTTATTATCACAATATCACCATCTAATACATGCAGTATTTCCGAGAACATATACATACCTATATATCAATATTGTTTTCAAATTATCCAATAATAAAATTATTGGAAAATAAATAATTAATCGTATATAAATATATGTATATAATAAAATTTTTGACAGTTTATAACTATTATATAATAAATGCAATAAAACATTTATATATTTTACGATATTATATTTCTCTATCATTGTTCTTCTTCTATCACATAATTCAACGAGAATTTATTGAGCTCTGGGAATTTTGTGATGTCGTTTGAATGATACGTTACCTATACGAGTATGTGCATGTATAAGATATTAAGAGAAAAATAAAGGAAAAAAATTTTTTGAAAAATCTGTAGACCACATGTTTGTCAATAAATTTTAATATTACAAAATATTTTATACTGATTATGAAATTGACGTTTTTTGGTATAGCATTAGGGTATGAGTAAAAACAACAAAATCACAAAATTAATTTTAGGATAAATTGAATATTAAATTTCAAAAATTGTGTAACATTAAAGTTGGCGAAGATTATTTAAGATCTTTTAACTAATTTTTTATTCATAATTGTCACCTTAGCTTTTACTGCTTTTCAATTTTCCATCTAATTCGTACTTCCTACCTAATTCCTACTTCCTACCAAATTCCTACTTTTCTCAATTTCAACTTTTCCAATTCCTACTTTTGAAATTTTTAAAGAAATTGAGATTTTGGAAAAAAAAATTTTAATTTAAGGCCACATTATTATTTGTAATAGCAAATTAGTATTGAAATTTTACATTTAAAAAATTCACAATTTAGATTTTGCATTTATTATAGAAACAGTGCCTAAAAGTGAATAAGTTAATAATATTATACTTATAAGTAAAAGGGTAAAGTCGAATTTTACAAATTCAAAAATTCGATTTTATACTTTCGAACCAATGATACGTCACCATAAATAAAATATTTATAAACAAGATAGAAACAAAACAATATGAAAAATAAAATGAAAAATAGCATATGGTAACCAAAATTAGGATAATAACAAAAAACTAAAAAAATATCTTAATCCTGATTAGTCCTAAACTCAATTTAATAGTAAAAATACGGCGAAGAACCACACAAATTAAGAACAGAACCGATAAAAACAAAAAAAAAATGACAAAATCAAAAAGTGAATTTGGGTTCGGTTGCCTTTTTTTATTGTTTTATTATTCATTGAATATTCTGGACAGAATTTTGTTTTATAATTTCTTAATACCTAAAAATATTATCAAAGAAATTTCTTGTCCTTCCACCATAAATGAAAGTCATATAAGTTTTTTATCTTGTTTTATTGCTATTTTTAATCTCACAACAATAAATATAAGTGAAAAAGAATGAAATTTTTAGAAAAGAAGATTACCTGGCGCATCCTTTTTCTTCTCGCTGATAGTTCTATTTTAGTTCTATTTGTTATAAATTTTTTTTCTTAAACAGCAGGACTTTAAAAAAAAAAATAAAAATTAAAAACTTATGGGTATATTTTACTTCCACATTTTTCTCATAAACAACCACCAAAATCGATAACAAAAATAATATTAACAAGTAAAAACGTTTCAGTCGGTATGAACCGATTGAATTATACCCTGCATCTTTCATTGTTGTATAGCAATTACTCAAACCTGTGAAACTATTCTATAGAAACTTCACGGATATGTCTGATCTATAACTGAACACACAACTACCAAGTTTCGAGAATCTGACTTTATTTTTCCAAATATTTAAACTCTTGGACTTGTATGGGAGCTACTCGAACCTGTCAAGCAATTCCACCAAAACTTCAGAAATATCTTTCACCTATAATTGGACACACAACTGCCAAGTTTCATGAATCTGTCTTTATTATTTTTCCAAATATTGAAAATTAGCTTTTGGAGTTGTGTGACAGGTACCCGAACCTGCCAAGCAATTCCACTAAAACTTCGCAAATATATCTGATCTATAATTGGACACACAACTGCCAAGTTTCATGAATTTAACTTTATTATTTTTCCAAATGTTTAAAATTAGCTTTTGGAGTTGTATGGCAGGTACCCGGACCTGTCAAGCAATTCCACTAAAACTTCGCAGGTATATCTGATCTATAATTGGACACACAACTGCCAAGTTTCATGAATCTAACTTTTTTATTTTTTCAAATATTTAAAGTAAGCTTTTGGACTTGTATGGGAGCTACTCGAACCTGTCAAGCAATTGCACCAAAACTTCAGAAATATCTTTGACCTATAATTGGACACACAACTGCCAAGTTTCATGAATTTAACTTTATTATTTTTCCAAATGTTTAAAATTTGCTTTTGGAGTTGTATGGCAGGTACCCGGACCTGTCAAGCAATTCCACTAAAACTTCGCAGGTATATCTGATCTATAATTGGACACACAACTGCCAAGTTTCATGAATCTAACT
Source organism: Condylostylus longicornis (assembly GCF_029603195.1). Lineage (NCBI taxonomy): Eukaryota > Metazoa > Arthropoda > Insecta > Diptera > Dolichopodidae > Condylostylus > Condylostylus longicornis. Next base: position 216,659 of record NW_026578134.1, on the reverse strand, counting down.
TTTTTATTTTTTCAAATATTTAAAGTAAGCTTTTGGACTTGTATGGGAGCTACTCGAACCTGTCAAGCAATTGCACCAAAACTTCAGAAATATCTTTGACCTATAATTGGACACACAACTGCCAAGTTTCATGAATCTGACTTTATTATTTTGCCGAATATAAAAAATTTGCTTTTGGAGTTGTATGGCAGCCACCCGAACCGGTGCAGCTATCTCATTAAAATTTTTAGAGCATATGTAGAATATAATTGGACACATGTATACAAAATTTTATATTTGTACCTTTATTAGTTTTTGAAATAATTAAAATAAACTCTTTGAGTTGTATGGCAGCTACCTGAACCCGTTGTCCGAATTGGTCCAATAACAATAGGGTTCGTCCTTGGCACAAAAGAAGCAACTTGTGAAAGTTTGGTGTCGATTGCATTATTCGTTTTTGAGTTATCGTGCGATCGGACGGACGGACGGACGGACGGACGGACGGACGGACGGACGGACGGACGGACATGTCTAAATCAACGCAGAATTTTACGCTGAGCAAGAATATATATATATGTTCATACCGCAGATGACTCCTTCAAGTAGTTACAAACTCCATACCAAAGTTAATATACCCTTCACGAAGTGCAGGGTATAAAAAGAGAGAAAACTATTAAAAACTTTCTATTGCATTTTTATAATATCCTTTTTACAATACAGATAAATACGTAGGTTTGTATGTATATGCCCCTTTAATCTGCAGGCGTTAATAGAATCGTTAATGAACGAAAAAATAAAATGTTTATGCCACGCGTTAAAATAAATAATAAAGGATGCGGGCATACAACAAAACATAACATCAAAAAAAAAAAAATTTATATTGTTGTTAAAATTCACATAGCATTTTATATAGACATATATAGAAGGCAGCAGCATCCCATATGTAGGTACAATTATATAGAAAAAGAAATAAAGAATAAGTTATTTTGTTATTCAAGGATGTTATTAGTTTAAAAGGATTTAAAAAACAAAAAAAAAAATTTCAAATAAATTTTTGTACGTACAAAGGAGCGAGAAAGAGAAAACAAATGAAATAATTTTAAACTTTCTATGGGATTAGTGCCAAATTAAGAGTTAAAAAACACTTAAGCTTTATGCACTTAAAAATTTGAATGAGGTTATCATTTTATAATTTTTTTTTTTTTTAAATTTCAGAAAAATTAATAGTTTGGTAAAATTTCTAAATTTTTTTTTAAAAAAACAAGTACTTAAATTAAGAAAAAAAAAAATTATTAAAAAAATTTGTAATTGTTCATTCGGTTCAATCTTTTTGTTTGTCGAGAATTTATGTTCATAAGTTTTTGCAAAAAAAACACGCGTTCGTGTACGAAATTAATTTGAGTTTTATTCAAAAAGAAACTCAAAAGAAGAAAAATGATTTACTATAGGCGCCTCTCTTCTTATATATGAAAGATTTTTTTGGTGTTCGTTGCTTCTTCGTATGCAATTAATAAAAAAACTTGATGACTTTTATAAAAATCATGAAAATTTTGTTAAGAAAAGTGTGCACATACCTTATTTTTGGTAAATCTACAAGATGGGTCAACTCAAATTTATAGTCTCTTTTTCTCAAATTTTTGCAAAAACAAGAAATACAAGGTTTCAGTTTTCTTCAGGTTATATATGGAGAGTGCTGAACTCATTTGATTTTTCCAATACCGACAATATTTATTCTAATTTTACTATTAAAAGCACATTATTTTCTCATCCCATACATCAAATTGAATAATTCATAAATTAATTTTTTAAAATTTATTTAAAAAATTTTGTCTGTTTTTCACAAGCAATTTTAATAATCAAATTTAAGACCGCAAATGAAAAATTAAAATATTTTTAGAAAAATTTCATTAATAATAAATTTAATATTAAATTTCAAAATTTTAATTTTAAAATACGAGTAACTATTGATTCCCATGTGTTATCCTTGAAAAATATTAACAAAGTTTAGTGAATTAAAGAAAATTTTAAAAAAAAAATTTATATTGCATTCTAAAATGTTTTAAACTATAAAAAAAAACTTTTATTTTTTTTTCTAAATTTTTTAAATTTTTATTTTTTTTTTGGAAAATTTCAGCTAAAATATTCAAATTTTATTTTTTTAGTCTATATACCCATAAAGTTTTAAAACAAACCTGAATAGTTTTGTTAAGTGAATCAATTATATACGTTTATAAAAACATTTACTTACAATTTTTTTGGGATGACTTATTTTTTTTTTTTTGTTGGAATGAAACTGTCTTTTATGTTAAGACTCCAGCTATCTAAAGTTTTAATAGTTTTAAATTGTTACGAATTGTATGGCTCATTTTATTAAATTTTAAATAGCTTTTATAAAAACAGCTTCAAAAAATTGTAAGCCAATTAATAACTTAACTAATTTTAATGTTATTTTAAGCATGTAGGCTTTATGAGTTGAATTCACTCACCAGATCACTGTACCTTTCACGGTCTATTTTGAGCTCCTATCAAAATGCTTCCATTAGACCAGAAAATCACACATTGCCAAAAATTTGCTAATGTACGTCCCGAAAAACCAGAATAGTCGAAAACATGTTTGCGGCCTAGAGCCTGCAACTGCACTAAATTTGATCCGCCGTTCTTCCCCGTGAACGCTTTGTATATAGCATAGTATAACCCTTGAGAGATCGATTGCCATCTGGAACGCTAAAACTAAAGAACTCAACCATCTAAAAGAGCTAAAGAATTTACTAGGAGCTAAAGAACTCATCCATCTCCTATGCTATAAATGGGTCAGGTATAAAATAACATGACTCATTATACGAATGGACTATCCTTCTCTCTGGTACCCAAAAATAAATTTTTTTTACAAACTATTCTACGAATTTAATACTTAAAATAATTCATTTTTTTTTTTTATAAAACTTTTATTAAGGACTCTAAATTTAATGCTATAAAATTTTTTAACTAATCTGATATAATCCGTTTTTTAAAGTGAGCATATCTCAAAAGGTAGATTACAAGTTAGTATAGATAAATACGGAAAATTTAATATTTTTGTTCAAAGCATTTAATTACGACAAAAAGCAAAAAGAAAATTGAATAAAAATTCAAAAAATTTTAATCTTTCATTTTAAATTCACAAAGGGATTTTTTTTTTCTAATTACTTATTTTGTTTTTTTGCTCTCTTTCTCTTTTATTTTACATGGAATTTATTTCAAAAGAAATTTTAACAAGTTAATAAATGTTCAATGAGATCCTAATGCATTTCTTCAATTGATATCCTTAAAAAAAAAAAAAACAAAAAAATATTGTAACAGAAAAGGAAAAAAAAATTCCCTTTTCCCTTGTTATTTGGAATTTTAAGCTTTTTTTCGTTTGTGCTTCTTATATTTAACTCAAATATCTCTTAATATTAAAGATTTCGTAAAAGAATAAAAGATTTTTTTTTAATTAACTCAAAAAAAATTCATTAGAAATTTTCGTTATAACATTAAAAATGTAAAATGATGTTATGTACCCACCTATATACGTAAACTAATATGAAAGTAGCCATATTACATATAAATTTAGTTTTAAGTCAGGTGTATGCAACATTTATAGTTATAATATGTCTAATAGTCTCTAGACAATGAGCAGAATTAAAAAGTACAAATGTTATGAGAAATTTAAGTGAGCGAATAAATGTATTTAATTAGAAAATACCTCCCGAAACCCATACATACCCTGTTATTTAGCTTCAAATTCCTTATTTGTATATAAATTCTTTATTGTATATAACCTTGTGAACCAATTGTGAAATATAGATTCGTTGAATGAAGTGACTAATAGTGAATTGTACGTTGCCTTTTTACATGGGGTTTTAAAATATTAGAGTGTTTCAAAAGCTGTTGTTAAAAAGTATGTGTCAGAAATATGAAAATGGATTTTCTCAAACTTCAAATTTATTGATTTTGGAATCATTTTTAATAATTCTTGTAAAAACAAGTATTTAGTTATTTAACTAGATCTTTAAAGAGAAATTAATCTTAAACTTTATTCGGAATGTGTTGAATACCCATTTAACTATTAAAATTGCCTTATATTGGTTGATAAATTTTCAATTCAATAATTTTTTAACAAAATTTTCACGAGCCCCATATCACAGCAATAAGGATCGCATTGTATAGTTCAAATTTGCATATAAATTAAAAAAACAAAAAAATTACTCTAATATTTTCTTTATTTTGTTAAGAGTTTGTTCATATTTTGTTTTTGGAACCGGTTACCTCATTTTAGTAAATGTATAGGCGCATATCTAAGAGGGAGTAAACTTTTTTATTCATTCGCTGTCTTTATCAATTATTCTCATAGATTACAATATTAAAATATAATATTATGTGATTTGTATAGGAATATGAAAGAAACTTGATACTGAACTTATTATGAAAACTTATTATCAATGCCATAACCTTTATCTTGTCCATGTGTACGCCTTAGCTGAGTCATTCATATTAAATTAATAAATGTTAAATATTGTGTAATTTCATAAGTAATTGACTGAATCGACAATTAAGTATGAAAAGAATTTTCCTTGTTATCAGCAATTAAATCAAAAATTTTTCTTTTAAAATGAAAATTTTCAATTCTTCTAAGCATATACAAGTTTAATATTTTCTAAAAAATAATAAAATGTATAATATATACCTCATTCCTATATATATACTAATTTGCACATGATATCAGACATCTTCCTATACATTAACATAAATTATAATGCATTAAAATACAGAAAATTTCTACCAATACTTGTTCGTATCTGATAATGACTACAAATTTCTTGTTATAATCTACATATTTGCATATATAATTGCATATGAATAATACCCAGGCTTAGATATAGTACAAACGGATGCTCGTCTTTTATAACAAAGCACATTCACACGCACGTATAACACGCACATAACCATTATATCATATAATTTTTAAAGTGTCATGTATACTTAAATGTACTCATTATTGTGAGCTACTAAGAGGGGGGTCACCATTTACAATTGATTATATATTCTTTCTTTATACCAATATTGATGTATACCTATTCACGTAAATATTAAGTGAATTAAAAGAATAATAAATTTTCAAAAAGTCTAAGTAAACAAGTATTAAATTGCCTTCTACTTGGGTTCTGATAATAAAATTTTAAAATTGATGACCCATGGACAAATTGGTGACATATTTTTTCTCTCTTTTTCAATTTTAAATATATTTTTTTCTCTTTTTCTTTTTTGTTATTTTACCGCATTGTAAAAGAATAAAATGACAGAAAAAGTTAGAATTTGCATAAAAAGAGCAAAATTTTAGTACTGTAATTGAATATGAAATGCAGTGTTGAAGACTCAATAAATCGATTTCCAAATTTAATTAAAAAATAATGAAAAAATTGCATTTTAAATGTATACGTAGGCAGTTTTGGTTAAATTTCAAAATTCAAGAAACCGGATTTCAGAAAATGGACCTTCACAGAAGTCAATAGAAAATTTTCGGCCATTTTCCCCTTATTAAATTATTAGTTATATTCAAATTTCAAACAAGGGTGTGGGAAGCGCTTTCACATGTATACATTTATTCTCATAAAATTTACATTATCATGCAGTAAGAATATGAATTATCCAAAGTACACAATGTAATCAAAAGAAATACTAAATATAACGCACAAAAGGAATGCACAATATCGAACTATTTGATGATCACATTAAAATTTTGTCAGTGGAATGGTAAACATAAAAATGTTTTAATAATATTTTTAACTAACTAAAACCCTAACTATTCATACACACGGCTTTCAAACCAACAGAATATATTGTATGGCAACACTGTTGTATATATGGACTATTATTATTATGGCATATGTAAATATTATAGATATAAGTACTTAGTATTTTCCTATAATGCCAATATTATAAGGTGTTGAAAATGGTGTTGAACTGGAAATTAATTGATTTTGTAATATGTAATACGTACTGGTTAGAAATTGAGAAAAATTCAATTTACAATGAATATTTAGATAAGTAAATGTGTCTACGTACCTATGTATATATATATTCAAATGCTTAATTACACTTACACATATTTAAATTGAATTTCTTGTACAAATGTGTGTACATCTTTATGAATCCATTTGGGTTTTTATGTGAGATTGAAATTGTAATGATTGCTTTAGTATAATTTTGTTTTACAATATGATAAGATTGGATTAAATATTTTTCTTTTTTTTTGCTTTCTGTAAATGCTGTCAGATGCACCATTTTCATTTTTGTTTTTTATGTATAATATCTTTTTTATTTCAGTTTCTAATCATTGGAACATGTATTAATTAATTCATTGTAGCTATATAATTTGAACTTACATATGTAAGTATATTCACTTAAGTTAATGATAAAAATGAGATTAAAGGAAGATAGGATTAAAATTTCGGGTTTATGCGATGTACTTTTTAGAAATTTTACTAAATAGTCATTTTGGTTCATTTGTATTTTAATATTAAATCTTAAATAGAATTCTGTTAACATTTGATCAATATATCCCAATTAGTTTCTAAAGTTAAAAATAAGAGCATAGAAATTCAAACCCTCTTAACAATTTTAAAACTCAATTTACTTAAAATATAATTTTTCGATTTTACTTACGTATACATTCTTTAGCTTCCCATACTATGTCTAACTGTTTTTGAAAAAATAATAAAGCTCAAAGACATGATTTTATTAAATTCTTGAATTAAGACATAGAATTTTTTTAAAATAATTATCGAAAATGTCAGATTTAGCTGATTTCAATTATTAATTTGCTTAGCTTATTATAATCACACATTGTAATTCTCAATGTGGACCCAATCTCTGATGGGTTTATGATTCACATTTGAATGGAATTACAGCTAAACTAAAATCAGATTATAAAATCTTATATAATTACAAATACAATTTAATAAATTTAAAAAAAAATTTGTTTTTTACTCCATCCGAATTTTATATTTCAGAAATTCAATTAAAAAGTTTAAAACTTTTATTACACTTTTTGAAAATTAAATATAAATTTTATATTTTAAATTTAATTTTAAATAAATTTTATATTATTCTACAATTTATTATCGATTTATTAAACATTTTTCAATTATTTTATAAATTTTTATTTCTTTAAAATATTGAAATTTAATTAAAATAGATTAGTCAAATCTTATCAATTAATATTTTATACAAATGCTTTGAACTTAAAATCGTAGCAGCAGTATGTTGTAGAAAACTGTAAGAGTCTAAAATGTAGAAAATAAATTTTAAATTTAATATTATTTTTCAGTTTTAATATAAATAAATAATTAACAAGTCGATAATTTAATTAAAAATTTCAGTTTTCAATTAAATAATATATTAGAATTACAAGAACGCGAACAATTTCCACAATTAAGGCCGGATTTATATAGAATGTGCGACAAATTTTCATATACAACCTAATTTACTTGTTTTACTAAATGCAGTTAAAGACTCAAACAATAATAGCTTAATTGAATTATTAAATTCATCCTCTGACCCTCTTCATGGCTAAAATTTTCCCTTACAAAAATAGTTTTTTTTTTTTTATTATGGTTTAAGAGGGAATCTTTAGTTATTTGTGAATGAAATTTTGTAATAAATCTTACAAAAAATTATTTAAAATTATTTTGTTAAAAAAAATTGTTTAAAACAGCAAATTATAAAAATTTCAGAACTAAATTTAGATTTTGATAGGGGTTAGAAGTTAAAAAATATCATAGGGTTGTAGGACGTTATTGTATAGTAACATGTAGGTACACAAGCCTAAATATAACAGTTTGTATATCGTTATATGTATATCAATAATTATAAATCTAAAAATTTAATTTCAATTGTAGATAATTCTCCTGCAAGAAATATTGCAGCAACTTTCGAAGGGCTTGAACACTTTAACTTGTAATCGATAGTTAGCATTGTAAGACATTATTTATCGCTTCAACTTCTGACCAAAACATTTTAAAAAACTTTCAAATCTATTAATGAGACAATAAGAGAACGTCAGCATTGAAATCAGGTCAAAGTTATGAAAAATTCCCTCTTATTATTTAGATTTTAATTGTTTATACTTCGATTTGAACGGAACATATTATTTTCTACATTTTGACATTAAATTTTATACGGTATTGGAATTATGCTATTCCTTTAGCAGTTCATTACGAGAAAATCTGATCAAATTTTTACACTTCAACATGATTAAGCGAAAAATAAACAAAAACAAAAAGTAAGAGGAGGCGAAATTGTGAAAAAAATTAATTAAAAATTTTTAATTATATTACACGTAGCGTAAGTAAAATGTGGGCATTTGACGGACTAAATAAATTACATATCTTCGCCTACACATAATAATTTTTAAATATTTTAAAAATACGTATAAGTATATACCGTTCTACTTAATTTATATACCATATATATATTATATATATACTCTATATAAGTACAAGTAAGAAAAAATTTAATTAATTTAGAAATTTTAATTAATTATATAAAGTATAATTAATAAAATTACAATTAATATTGGACGATATATATAAATACACGTAGTTTTCCATAAAGAAAAGAACGATTTTTAGAGACTGGTATGCGAAGAAATAATTATTTTAGTAATATTAAAATTAGAAAGACCAGCATCAGCATACAAGAGAGAGGAATATATGCATTCCTGATGAATAGAAATATTTATTAAATTTTTAAGGTAATTATGAAATTTTTTAGAATCCCTTCGAGTAAAGCAGTTTATGAACTATTATGTTTGCATTAATGTGCACATTATGAAAACCTCTTTCTTAGTAACATGGTTATATTACCGAGTTGGTCCATATATAACGTACTGTGGTCTATATGTGTATTTCTATTTTAAGTGTCCATTTAACTCAATGGTGTTTATGAAATTTTTACATAATTTTATTCTCTTATGAATCTTTGCACATCGAATGTCTCCAACATTATGATTAAAGGTACCTAATCTATGCATAATATTCCTCTCTCACTTGTTTTTCTTGCTTGAATTTTAATGCTAATTTTATTGGCCATTATCAGAAAAAATCGACAGAATTTTTTTTTTTTACAATATTTAGACTAAAATGATCTTAGGTAATCAAAAATAAAAGAGAAATTAATGATTATTCAAAAAAATAAAATTGGAATTTAATAGAATTGTTAATTTTGTATTGTTATTTCTATTTTTTTTTTTGTTCTGGGGGTTTCTCTATTGTATAAAATCATAAAAAATGATTTATTGGAAATCAATGCGCATAAAATTAGATTTTAACATTAATGTTTTTTTTTTATTTTTCAAAAAATTTTAATTTCAAACATTCGTTTTTAATTTGATTATGTGTGTGATGCGGCGGCATACTAAAACTCATAGATATTGGCTATATACATATATTTATTAACAATTTGAAATGGAAAAAAAGAATAATAATAAAAGAGAAAAACCAAAAAAAAAAAAATACAATAGATTTTTTTTTTATATTCTATTTTTACACTAACCTTAATTCATCCCGTATAGATAAATTGCTAATTTCTTTCATAACAAACACAATTTTGAAAAGTGATTTTTTTGAAATTTTCATACAGATGAAATAAAACCCAAGGAAAATTTTTAATATTTTAGATCCAGCAGTGAGTTAGTCAATGAAATTTCAATATGTAATCGATTTTAATATTTTGACAGTGTGAAAAACTGTGAATGTTTTAAATTTTATTTTGTTATTTTGGAATTTGTCAAAATAAATTTCTATTCTGAACTGAAATTATAGAAAATAATGGGTGCTTATACAATTATATTCTTACTGTTTCATTACAATTTGCTTATCAATTCCTCTAAAATTTTAAAACCAATATTTTGTAAATAAACTTCAAATTTAATAATGAAAGATCATTGTGAAAGGAGTTGAGTAGGAACAAATAAATGCTCGTGTACTACACAAGAGTGACTAAAAGTCTAATTAATTTTTTGACAAACTTGACAAAATTTATTATCATAGATTTATCACCAATTCACAAATTGTAAATCACTTTAAATATTGAAAAGAATTTCTTTCAATAGATTAATTTAAGCCTGCTTAGTGTATATAAATTTTATTTAACCCTCCTCCTCCATTGTTTAAAGCTTATTCTTGAAAATTTTAAATAGCATTTAAATACTACAGGTGCAGAAAATATACGCTCTCAATTTATTTTGCACATCTTTTTCCAGCTGTCTAGATTTTTCTAGAAAAATTTACCAAAATATTGATAATTAAATTTTAAACGTTCTCTACGTACTTAATTAAATATTTAGCATAATATGCGTAAGAATAATGAGCAATCAATTCTTAAATCTTAATTTAAATAGAACATTTATCAAAATCCAATTTTTAAAATATCTTTGTCATATTTTACTACTCTCCATTTCGAATTCCTTAAACGTTCATTTCATAATTTCGCGATTCTTATTATTTAATTTATTGCACAAAATTCATATTTGATCTTATTTCCATGGGATTTATTTCCATTAGGAGAATAATTGATGTTGTGCCAAATAACATTTTTATAGTTTTTATATTATAATTTTAATGTTTTGTTTTCAATTCAAATTAATATTTTTATTGATTGAAATCACTTTTGAAAAAATCATGATTTATGTTGGTGATTTTTACTGTGTTTTTTTTTTTAAACCGCCACTTCGTTGAGTGACTCACATTCCACCATTCCCTAAGCATTTTTTAATACTAACATTTTGAATGTATTCACATAGTTTAATTGATGACATCTGTCAAATATATAGATTATTTTAGCTCCTGATAATACAAATCTCACAACAATACTGAACCGTAATTTGTTTTAGAAATAAAAAAAAACAAAACAAAAAAAAATAATAATAATAAAATGAAAAAAGAACGCGTGATGATAAAAATTATTTTTTTTTAAATTTTTTATTTTTGAAAAAAAGTGTGTACAACCCTGACATTTTAATTGGTAATAAACACTTAAAAGGGGCTTTTAAGCACTTTTTATTAATATTTTATTATGCTTGTATTGATATTTTTAAATTTTAATATTATTTATTTTTTTTTATTGTTGCCGCAAAGTACCAATATAAAATAATCGTTTTTTATTGTGAATTTCTTTGAAATTTTCTCGTTTTATATTTTGTGTATATACAAGGTTTGCTTCCTTCCGATTAAAAATTTAATTTAACTTTCAGAATTATTATTCTTTGTGTCTTCAGTTATTATATAAAGGGCTATGATTTCAATATTTACTTTTTTCTTTCTGATTTTTTAGAAATTTTAAGCTTCTTATATTGAAATTATGTTTATTATTATATTTCGAATTTATTAAATGGGAAATTGGTAATAAAATATTTTTTATTTGAATTTTATTTTTAAGTGATGCCGTTTTGAAAATTTAAAAATGGAGTATATATGCAAAATATTTTTGTGATTGTTGCCAGTCGTAATGCTTAGTATCGGCTTGAAAATAAGTTTATTTCAATACTAAATTTAATTTACAAATGCATAAATTTCGAAATTTTTAAAAAAATTGTTAACATAAATTTAGGGGTTAGACGATTGGTTGTATCGTAAAAATTTTGTATCGTAATGAAAATAGGAAACTCTGAATCTAGATTTTAATTGACTGAGTGTTGAGTCTGAAATTTTTTAATTAAATTTAGATCTTTGGTTATGCTTAACACGGATATTGAAATATTTCAAGTAAAAAATTGAAAAATTTTGGTAACACTTTTTATGTCTACACATTTATTTTATATTTAATTGAATGTAATGTTTTGGTAACGCTATTTATTGTTTTCGAATAAAAGCCTTTAAAAAAAAAAGATAAGGTTTGAGAACGAACTTGAACTATTATCTAAATATTGCAGTAGATTTTTGTCAGCATTTTCTTTAAAATCTGCTATAACTATCAAAATCTAGATACTGTTCGTCTATACTGTTAAAACATGAATGAAAAATTTTTTTCTCGGTAAATAAAATTCAATAAAATTTTAACAAAAATTTACCAAAATATTTTTGTCCATAATCTTAATTGGTAATTAATATAAGCTGGTTAAAATTTAAGGATTATTACTGTATTCATTTTAAAATTTGGTAATTATTATTATTCGATGTAATAATAATAAAAGATTTTATTATTAATAGCTAATAGCTAAACCAAACAGATGACGTTAAACAATTTTCCCATCATTTCTTAACACTTAAAATGTTTGAAAAAAAAACCAACAAATTAAAAATGTAAAAATTTTTTAACTTAACATTACTAATAATAAAAAAATTTTTTTTTAAATAAATGAAAAATGAAAAATTTTATAGTTGTGGTTGTAAGTAGTGTTCAAAATTTTTCTATGCATAATTTTAATAATGGAATTATATAATAAGGTAATCTTTAGAACTTTGTAATCGCATTAAAAGTTTAAAAATTTTTTTTTTAAGTAAAATTATCAAAAAAAAATGAAAAAAAACTTTTAATTTAGAATTTAGTTTGCATAAATTTTCCATTGTTTTTTAAAAAATTTTTTTGTTAGATAATAAATTTTATCTTCAATATTTCAAAGTTTTAAATCCGATTAAATTTATAAACATAACCATTTACTTAAGTAAATATTTACAAAAATCAGTTATGTAATAACTATTTTATATATATATATATATAACTACATATACTTAAAGTGTATATATAAAGTTTATTAATAGATCAAAAAATAATAATGAATAAAAATTCTGGCCCTTAAAAAAATTTTATATAATTTGTAAATTGCTTCATTTTAGAATTACCAAAAAATGGGGGTGGGGGAGAGGGAATGAAAGGAAGCTCCTTTTAGGAGGCAATTTCATATTTTAAATACAATTTTAATATAATAAATATTCTTAAATTCGATTCGGATTTAAAATTTCTGAAAATAAACTTAAAGTTTAATAAATTTTTTCTGTAGCGATTAATTATGAGCGCATTCACATTAGAATAATTATTGTTGAGGAACATAAAACTAATTTTTCTCATCTAAAATAAGTGAGCTATGGTCGGATTTAAACTATTTGCCCAACTTGAGGAAAATTTGCTGGTAAATGAAAAAATTAATCTGTGACTTCAATTGTCTAGATAAAAAGAGGTAATTTCAGCACTATAGTATGTTTGACAATGTTTGACAGTGTATAATATGAATTTTATTTATTAACAATGCATATAAAAGTTGGTGAGGAACATAAGAACAAAATGACATTCTGACATTATTGTTAACTATATACTGATTATTTCATTTTAATGTTGTTTAGTTGCTGTCATATCAGAGGCCTTAATATATGTAATTCGATTTTCGTATTCGGATTTATTTTAAGGTAACACCAATCAATTTATATGGTACTACCTTTGCCTTTTTGCAAATATGAAAATTTTTTCATAAAAATCCAGCTATATAGTAAGGCTGTCCACAGTTTAACAGCTGTGACTGTTTAAAAATTAAGTATACATAAATTTTATATTATATACTTGGAATACTCATTAGCCGCATATTTTATACTTATAATAAATTATATTTAATTTTGAACTTTTAAGATTTTTAAGAACGATTCTTTTCATAAAATTATCCAATCTTTCTGCCCCCGAGAGGTTATACCACATTACAGGTTCATCTGGCATAATATTGCGGCATAATTACACAATTAAAATCTGGGAATATTAAAAAACTAAGAAATACTAAGACTAAGAATTCATTGGAACAATCACATATTTTAGAAATGATTCTATTTTGGAAGTGCTCCTATATACGTACGTGTAATAATAATTTTAAGATTATTCCAAGTTTTCAAGTACAATATCATTTACAAGTCATATACAATATAAAAGTACACAATATTCAAAAATTTATCTTTAGTTTGAATAAAATTAAAAAAACAGAAAATACAAGAATTGTCGCACACTTAAGTGTAATTGTGAATACCAATTTTTGAAGAGTAAATAACCTCAAATTTAAAGTGATAATTCTAAAGTTTAACACACAATATTTTGTGTGTCATCAGCACATTTTTGTCTAGCATGAATTTCAAGAATAATTTGAATATTTTTATTTTTTGTTTTAAAATATCTTCATTTTGTTACACGAGCGTTTAAACTTAAAAAATTTTTTTTACATCATCTTCAAATTTTTAAGAGTACCTGTATGGATTTTTTTTTTCTGTATTTGAATTATTTTTCATCTTCATTTTTCTTAAATTTTTTGTTTTTTATTTATTTTGTGGTCTATTTTAGAAAAAAACGAGAAAAAAGTTTCTCATTTTTAAACAAAAGAAATTCTATAACATAATGGCATATAAGAAGAGAAGTACCTGTTCTAACTCCTGACATATAATAAGTACAATACAACACACAAACTATAATATTATTTATTATATATGGGGTCCTTATTATTTTCACACTTATAATTTTAAGAGGAGTTCTTATGAGAGCTCTTAAAATTTCATCGATATATCATGATGATCACGCAGTCTCATATCATTATCATTTTCATCATAGTCAGCATGATGAAAATGATGTTCAGCCTGTCATTATCATAATCAATATCAGCTTGGCAGTTTTTTTTTTTGCTTTTGTTACACATATAATAGATTCAAGATGACATTTTACTAAAAAATTAAGAGTAATATAGCTGTATTGTAAATTCGGAAAGTGGAAGTGCTTATGTACGCATGTATATAATGTTGTAATATATACTCTATATAATATTATATGTAAATACATTCAATATAAACCATATTTATATTTTTGCTTATGGTTCATAAATATTCACGAAATTTATTGAAATTTAAAATTCAATTCAATTTTATTTTTAGTTTCAATCAAGATAATTAATAATATTATATGTATACAAGTTTGTGTATTAATATATATATATATGTATTTATAATTTTGTATTTTTTTAAATTCCACTTTAATTAATATTACACAGATAATAATCACTTATAATCATATCAATTAATAGCAGTTTGAAAGTGCTTTAAAAAACACCTGAATTTATTTAACACTGAATTTTTTATTTTAATTTTTGTTTTTTTTTTGTATGTGAGTCCATAAAGTGAATATACATATTCTGTGTTAAATAATATAAGTAATATATCAGTGTATTCAAAATGTGGGCGAATAAAATAGCAAATAAGGATGTGTCTAGCGAGTACGAGTAGATTTGTTGATTTGTACAACGGGCCAACATTGCACTGCGACCACGTATAAGGATCTTTTGTGCACCCCCTTCCGAGTGCGGGGCATGCCCTACAACACACGCTCGAAACCCACCCTCCTGATGAACAAAAGCAACTTGTGAGGACCAGAAGACCGTAACTCCGCCACCGTTAGAGCAAAGCCCTCCAGCACCTCCCGCCTTCTACGAGCAAGAGCATTATACTCCCCCAGGAGGTGCACCAAGGTCACTCCATACTCCCCACAGAATCTGCAAGTATCCTCATTTTCCAGGCCCAGTCGACTGAGTTGTCCCATAAGCCTGCAGTGACCCGTCAAAATGCGAGTAGCGAATAAGATTGTCATAGATGAGTTAGAATAAGCGAATAAAGATGTCACAGGAGGCGAATACTCTAAAATACGATAAAAATTAGTGAGTAAAGCAAATACACGGAAACGATATAATTTTTTGCTTTAGATTTAGAAGTATAATGCGTCTATAAGTTCCGGCCTTATATAAGTAAGACAGAATAATTTAAATGCAACTCTACTATTAAAATTCGGTGAATATTTTGTGGTAGAGTTTAAATTTTAAATTTAATATTGAAATAGGTCCCTGATTCGTAAGCCAATTTTAAAAATTTTTAGATTTCCTTAATAAATTACCGTATAATACACTGAAAATATGTACAAGATATGCTGTAGATATTAATTGTTTACAATATTTACGAATGTTATTTAATATTGAAGAAATTTCATTCTTTTACAGCGAAAATTCCATGTAATAATAAAAATTTTCTTCAAAAAGCCTAAAATCAATAATTTATTTAATTAATTTAATTTACAATATTTAGAAAAGAAATGTAATTCAGCAAATATTGAAATTATTATAAAAGCTTAACAAATTTGAGTAATCATTTTAAGTGCGCGTAACTTATTTTTCAGTAAACATTAGAAAACTTTTGATTATCACTGTAGTTTTTTTTTAATTGGTGCTTTAATAGCGGAATTCTTAAACGCTTTCTTTAAAATCTTTCAAATATTTTAGCAAATTAATTTCATTGTTTTTAAAATTCAAATCAAATATTTAACAAAAAAAAAATTTTTTTATTTTTGATGACCTTCTGAACTTTTTAGCTTTTTTAAGAATTTATAAAAAAACACAAGACAAAAATAATTTTTTGCTTATTGAAGTGTTTTTTATCTGGTATAAAATTGATTTGTTAATTAAAATTTTTTAAATCTTCGAATTTTTAAAAAAAATTTTTATTTAGAATTTTCTTAATTCTAGAACTAATAAGAATTTCGATGTAGGCGAATATTTTGGTAAAAAGGAAAGAATTCCATTTACCCAGAAATAAAATATTCTTATTATATTTAAGTCTAATCCAAATTAAAATCTGTATTAATTACTAAGTATGATAATAAATATTTAAGATGAATAACGCCTCCGTATGTAATGGTTTCCTCCAAGTAGGAAATAATTTATTGGAATTTTTCTTAAACATTGCAGATATAAGGTACTCGTATTTCACCTTATTATTTCACCTTATAATGAGTACTACAAATAATATCAAGTAAGAAAGCTTTAAATTTAGTACAATTATGTATAATTTTTAATAAATTGCTGAATAGTCTTTGCTTAAATTAAAATTTACAGATATTACAGTGACAGAATTATGACACTATCGCAAAGCTTATTGCATTTTATACTACACTGTTTCCATTGATATCATTACAAACGATCAAATAAATATATTATTCCTCTTACAAATTTATTCAAGCCAAAATATGAATATTCATGTGATTTTTTTTAAGTGTAATATTATATTAATATTTCATTATATAAATTAATAAAATTAAAATTATCATTAGTTAACTACCAAATTAGTTAATAATATAATTTATATGCGTTTATATATAATTTCAAGTTCAAGTATATTTTAAATTTTATTGTATAATATTATTTATTATTTATATGTATATTTAATAGCACTAAATGGGTTTATAATATTCCGGATTAAATAATTTACGTAGATAGAAAAGGTAGCGAACCAAATGAACAAAATTACAAAATTACAAAATGAGCTTTCAATTAAAAAAATTCTAAATTTAAATTAATAATATTGGTCTGTTAAGCTCATAATCTTAAATAAACTTGATATTAAAATTGTTATACCAACTACTCGATTTTCGATTATTTTTGTTATAGAAAATGGTTTTAACAACTTTGCCGAAATCAGTCCCGGCATTAAAAGAATTATGGTTGAAAAATGGCAAAAAAATAATGTATTATTAAATATTGTGATATTTGTAGTATACTATTGCTACAAATGCGAGTTATACAAAGATTTCGAAGAGTTTAAAAGTTTCCTTCAACTCAAAATTTTCGTATAAATGTAGTTATCAATGAACTCAATGAAAGTTATTCTAATTGCAAAGTAATTTTATTCTAAAATGAAAAAATTTTGTATCATTCCCAAAACAAAAAATTTAAAATTCAATTTAAAAGTAATTTAAAACATTTCAAAAAATAAATTCAATCGTTATCTTACTTCTTAACACTCAGATTCATAAAAAAAAACAATATTTTTATTTTTTTCCTAATATTTAAATTTCGAATTTTGAATGTGTAAAATATTTAATTAATGACAAATAATTATCAAAATTAATTTTTAACCTATTGTTTTCTTAATAATTTTAAATTTTAATCGGATTCGGTTAAATTTCAAGGTTGCTGTCATATACATACATACATATGTATGTACAATATAGATAATTTATGCAAATAATTTCGCTGTGAAGAATAATGTTTTAAAAATTTTATATAATTTCATAATATTTTAACAAATCCTGATTAATAATATCTTTTTATAATCAAGTTTGCCCCGAGTGTTATACCCAAATAAACTCGACATTCGGAATGAGTTTGTCAAAAACCCTACTTCAATTCATTCAAATCAAAAACAATGAAGTTTTTTAGTAGATAACAGTACTCAACACTGAGCATTTGGAATTGAAAATTCGAATTGTGTGTAGTTGCCGTGATGCGAAAATTATTAGAATTAGCACTTTTAAAATGCATATATGTAGATCAGTTGTGTTGTGGACTATCACGCACTGTGTTCCATCCCCATCCAATAATAATACTTAATTTTAAATACATATACTTATACGTGTATTGTTGTATTGTTTCGAAGCTGGTTTAGTTTTCGTTGGAGTAGATTGTAGATTCTAGATTGTAAAAATAGGGTGACAGTGTACTGTGGCTTTCGTATATGGATTTATTGTGGCCTCCTCCCGCTAGACCTACCCCATTCCAATGAATTCGAGGAACTTGAAAGGCCCAGTATTTTCCTTCTCCTGTCCCCAGATAAAAGTGCACTGTAGTCTTTTTATCCTCTCTACAAAATCTGCAAATGCTCTCACTTTTAAGGCTCAGCCATCTAAGGTGACTTCTAAACCTGCCATGCTCTTCCACCCATAAGTTTAGGTACCTAGCCAAGTATGACTCGTTTGCATTTACTCTATTCGTTGGGCCCCTCAAGGCGGCACCACACTGCCCCGGAGGATTATAAAAATTAATTCATCGTTCTTTTCAAGTGTGAAAACATAATCTAGATTATTCCTGTCTCCGATATCATCTTTCAAGGTTGAACTGCCCACAAATGTTAATGGTGTACAACCATGCGCGAAAAACTTTGGGCTATGCCTCCCTATAGTCTCGAAGAGTTTGGTTCTTGGAACAAATAGCCGCTTACCCGTTTCCACACACGTTTGCTGAAGTAAATGTGAAAATTGTAATTTTTAAAATTATATAGGTTATGCTATTGTACTGAAAAGGTTTTTTTGTTTGTATCTTATACAAGTAACATTATAATAACGTATGTACGTATTATAATGTTACTTGTACATAGCTGCATTATGTTATGTACTCGTATACATGCTCGTGTTCTTAACAATATGGTACACATGGAGCTTTTCATTAAAGATTAAATATAATTCAATTTATTAAGAACAAAATTTAAAAATGTTTTTTTCAAAATCTTTTATTTTTATTCTTTTTTTTCCCATTTTCATCTACTATCTTTTTATTCCGGATGGGGAATTGCCTTTTTTTTACTCATTGTGTTTTTTTATTTTAAAATCATATTATAAGATTTTGATTCGTTTTAAGTCTACTATGCATTTTAGTTCCTTTTTAAGTCTCTCGTTCTCTCTTAAAAATTTCAAATACAAAAATCAGAGTTTTTCCAATATTCTCTAAAGTGTTTTCTTATCAATTCCCATCAGAAATTATTTAAAATTTTTTTTTATTATTTTTATTAATTTTATTTTAATATTGTTTTTTTTTTTTTGTAAAATATATGCGTTCTTATACAAAAGAACTAATAACGTTTTATGTTTAGTTCTTACAAAATAAATTTGTGCATAGCAAAATGAAAATAAAAATGCAGATTTTCCAATAAAGTTTTTGTCGTACTCCAATAAAACTTATTTTTGTTAGTAAATCAACCATTTTGAAAATGGACATGACGAACTTAGAGTTGAAATCTGCAATTTTAAAAACTCCGCTCGATTTTATTATATTTATTTTAAGGCTTTTCTTATTTTATTGGTTTTAGTGTAAAAAAATTTTTCTGTTTTCCGGAAAACAGAAAAATTTTAAAACTTTGTCTTTAAATTTGTAGCGAAACTAACTTGATAATATGTAGCTGTATACAAAAACTGCAAAACAAAAAGCTGAAAGTTTAGTATTAGGCTTTAATTCTATGATTAATCATTCAGTGTGGTAAATTTACTAGAAAATTGTTTTTTTTAAATAGATTTAAAATCAAATGCAAGTCGTTGTCTTTTCGGCAATTATCACTTCGACCTATAGTGTTTTTTTGATTCTCATAAACAAATTCGTATAAAGTTGCAGTACTTTTCAAATAGCCACAAAACCCCTTTAGAAACATCACAATTTTAATTTTTGTAGCTTTGGGGTTTTGCATATTTTCATAAGGTCCTAAAATGAATGAAATTAATTTAATGAAAATTTAGCAAATCAGTTGAATATTTCCAAAACCTTTGAGAATTTCTATAAAATCAGCCTACTCCATACCTTGCTTTCTAGAAGTTATTTTTTGAAAAGCGCAAACTCCAATTTCACTTCCCATTCTTAACAATTACACTTGTTTTGACTTGCAATGGAACAAGCTTTTTTTTTTATATTTTATTACTTGCCTTAAATTTTGACCGATTGTGCCAAAATGATAAACAAAATTTTTAAAAAACCTTATACACAATAATTCTTACAATAATTGTAAATAACTTTTTAAGTATATTGTTCAAATTCGATTATTTTGAATTCGATTGAAATCAATTCAGAAAACCAGTGTATACAGGTACATCAATATGCACAGTAAAAATGTAGATATGTAATCAAATTTTCAAATAAATTGAAGTACACAGCATATTGAATGAATATTGGAGAGACCAAAAAAAAAAAGAAAGAGGAAAAAATAATCCGAAAAATACAAAAATAGGTGAGAAAGCATAATATGCTATCATGATGATGATTAGTCAAAAAATCGAAAAGAGCCTATACAAAAATCAAAAATAAAAGTGAAACACATGTCTAGAATCAGGCACAAAAAAAAAAGAAACAATAATACGCATACGTAAATTTTATACAATAATTTACAAACACACATACTATTATACAAATAACTTTAATCGAATTTTGTAAGCATGAATATTATAATGAATCACTAGAGATTTTTGATCTTCATGCTATCGATACGCAGATACATATATACATATGTATGTCTGTATAATCATCGTCATTGAAAATCCATTATCATTCGATATACAACAAAAAAAAAACATACAAAATGTTAAATTTTTTTTTCTCCTCTTTGTATTTATCATGTTATTTTCCTTTTAAATATAAGAGATCTATAAAATTATCAGATACAAGTATTATTTGAAATCCTGTCTTGAAAACATATGCCACATATATTCGAAATATAAAATCTTAAAGTGATACAGCACGGTCTTTTTTTTCGAAAAATCCATTTTCGGAGTCAACAAATCAATTATTTGTGGTGGGGATCGGAATTATTTTGAGCGAGTGAAAATATTCAATATGTTAAGTGTGTTGGATCGACAGAGAGAAGGGGCCCTCTTCTTGAAAAAGTGAAACTTATGTATAAAAAAATTTTCTCAAAAATCGGTAGAAATATGGTTTAACGGAGTAAACGAGTAATCAAATTTGAGTAAGAATTATTATAATACCATAATATGCTATACTTATTTTATATTAAGTGTTGAGTAATAAAGCAATGAAAACAGCTCATTTCAAAGAATTCAAGATAATTAATTGCAGCCAGTTTTGCTTTAATATATTGGGTAAAGAATATTAAATACAGTATATATGTAAGAGAAGTATATTTGTCATATTCCGAGATTTAATTCTTTTTCTCTCATTCTTTGAAATTCATTTTCATATATTGCTTCGTTTCAATATTTCTCGTATTTCTTACTCGTAATTTAAATTTGACAATTTAAGAGTGAAACTTCCTTATCAAAATTTATCCTAAGAATACGAGGTTTCAAATAGAAAAGGGATGATTCTTTGATTAATTTCCTGCTAAAAATTGAAGGGAAGGAGTGTGAGAGGGGGGAAGGGTGCGGAGCATTCTTGTTTTTGAGCTATCTCCTATTTAAAAAACATCGAAAGATAGAAGACTTTCATACAATATCTTTTTCAGTTTCTCATATGAATGATCAGACTATTATGATTCAGAAGGATCTAACAAATTTTCGAAAATCAAAATTTCAAATTTTTATAGTAGCATTTTATTGAACTTCAATTTCATTCAAATTGAAACGAAAAACAAAAATATAGACTTTCAAAAAAAAAATATTGATTTCTTTAAAATTATATTATTATAAACTTGTATATTATTGAAAGATAAATAGACTCAAGTTAAATTTAAAAAAAAAAAAGAATAAAAAGTACCCTATCATCAAAAGCTATTGTTGTTGATACCTGCATAATATTAAAGTTACACTTATTATTATAAGTATTATGGCTATTCAATATAGGTACACCGGCATTCTTCTCCACGTAATATACCTACATATTATTGTAACTTGGTACATATGTACATACATGCACAATTTATATTGAATTTTTAAATAATAATAATATTTTTATAAGAATAAAATTTTCAAAAATCATATAAGAAATGTCGAAAAGACCAAAATTCGAAAGTCATGTTCACAAGAAAAATAATAATATTCAAACAAATCGTTCACCTATTATTATTGTTCTTCGATTTTGTAGGTAAATGTACATATGTAGGTATATTAAAACATTAATAATATATATACGATATATATGAATACATGCCATACTCAAGATATCCTCACATATCTTATGTAGGTATAAATAGACCCAGATATTTCTCTTCTAGGTATAGTTCAATAATTTTTTTTTCCCTTGTTCCCTTAATATACCAGTTTCCCTAGTATTATCGTCATCATCAGCATCATCATTGATTATTAGAATAATCAATATAGTAATCAATGGTGGTATCATCAATATCGTAACGTTTAAAATATTCCTATCATCATCAATATCATCGGATTCGGACTATATAGGTACACAAAAATTTTGTAATTGTATAAGCGTATGCGGATATTATTTTGTTATTCGAAAAAAATTAGTTTTTTTTTTGATATTTTTATTGAATAAAGGAACTATTGAGTATTGAAATATGTTCGTGTTCGATTCTTTAGTTTTTTTAATCAAGAGTATGTACATATGTACCTATATTTCCGAAATTTCCCGATTTATGAAATAATTAGTGGGAATAATTTTACTTTTGAGACGATTTCCTTACATGCCTCACATTTCTTCGGCAAAAATTAAAATATTTGACATTAGAAATATTCAGGACACAAATCTATTCTATGAATTTTATGAAAATTTCCCAGATTTCATTAGCACAACTTTATTTAATAGTAGAAATCATACAGAAAAATTTATATTTCGGTGATATTGATTATCGGTTATTGGAGAATATCCACAATTACGTTATAACTATTTATTTGTTTGAACTACTCAGTGGGAAATATTCTAATATTAAGAACATAGATTCTTACTAATCGGTTACAGAGATTGTTTGATGGAAAAAAGAGCAAACCATCCAATACTCACCAAACAAAAACCAAACAATTTGAATGTGTAGATTCTCACTTTTTTGTGGCATTATCGTAAGATATTTAAAAATTCGTGGAATTCTTACAAACTAAGTTAAATAACAAAATCTCCATTTATAAAATTGAAATTCAAATATGAAACAACGAATTTTTCTTATTGATCCTTACTTTTCTTATTGGGGTCTAAATTTTCTTAAAACAATAACATAAAACTTTCATCGCCACCAAATGCTTTGTAATCTAAAATTTTATTATATACCTATATTATTATTTTTTAAAGTTGTATAAGATTTTTACTAACTAACTTTACGTTGCTTCCTTCATTCAAATTTTTTTTTTGTTTTTATCTCAATTTTCTAAATGTTTCTTACTCCCTTCTAACAAAAGCAATATGACTAATCGAAATTTTTAAGTAAACGATGCAATATCCCAAAAAAAAAAAATTCAAAAAATTTTGGAATGCATCCAACAAACAAGAAAAAAAAAGAACCATAACAAAATATGACGATACACATGGTAAATCTACATTGGTTTACCACATATAAAAAGCGATACAGAAATTTTCGTTGTAGCTATTAAGATGTTGTGGTTGTATTACAAGTATTGGAACGTAATTTATAAATTCATATAGATTTTTACATCATTTCTTATTTCTTATCACAATTAACCAACGAAAATCCAGTCACAAACATGACTTTTCTGCCGAATTTAATTTTCGAATGTGATGTGCTCAATGTGATAAATAGCTTACCAAGTTGTTTTAATATACTATAAGTAACAAATTGAGTAAACGATGTATGGAATGGAATGATCCGAATGAAAAGATCTCTTGAACGCAAAAAATATAACTTTCTTTTGAATGATTCACACCGGAATATTGAGCGAAAGCGGTAGTATACGGATACGGTAGTATATATTTAACATTTTATAAACAATATTTATAAACTATTTTCAAAAGAAATATGACGGTGAATATTTTACATGACAGAGCCAAATTAGACGTTTCATCAATATACAACATTTTATCAAAGAACGTTTAACTGATGCAAACATCCACCCCTCGATATAAGACTTCACGCCAAGAAAAGCTAAAGGTAGTTTCTGCTGCTAAATTGTTAAATTTCTACTCATTTTTTAACTATAAATTTCAAATGCAAAATAAATTTTCGATTGCTCTGTATTATCCAAGCAATTTCCATTGGCAACATTTATAACATCCGAACTTTAAGAAGATGAACCCTATTCAAGTAGAAGTGGAAAATAAGATGATTCAGTACAAGTAGCAAATAAAAATATTGAATTTATAATAAACGCTGATAGGCAAAAAGATGAAATTTTCTAATAGTAAAGTAGCAGCAAAATTAAAAACATAACTATCCAATGTACATACATAATAGGGAAACAAAACAAAAAATGACAGTAACGTTAACATAAAGGCAGCAAAGTAAAAAAAAAAAAAAAGAAAAGAAAAAAATTAAAAATAAAAATCCCAAAGGTCACCAAACTTTCATTCACTTTTCAACAACAAAAACAGTAGTAGCAGCAACAGCAATGACGCGATGTTCAATATTGTCATGGGTTTGGGATTCTACAAAAAAAAAAGCAGACGACAAAAAATCTAAAATTCAAATGCATCAAAAATTTTCTCCAATATAATATTCTTCTATTAACTAGTATATGTATGTGTGTGTGTGAATATTTTGTTAGAGCTTGTATGAGTTTGTGTAGTTTCTAATGTAGTTTCCATGTATACCTAGTGTTTCATATACAAATATGCTTTTGACGGAAAATAACTATTATAAAAACAAAATTATTTTATCAGGTTTTAAATGGTAACAAACCAATATCATCTTTATGATTGCAGATATATTATGTTTGTAAGTATGTTTAAGTTAGTAACTATATATAGGATTGCCATCCTCATCACAAAACAATAATAAAGTTTAAATAATGCTTAGTAAACAAGAAATATTTCATATATCGTTTGTTGTGCATTGAATTTTAATTAGTTGAAATTAAGAAAAAAAATAATTATTTGTTTGGTGCTATTTGTTCATTTGGAATATTTTCATTTTTTATATGGTTTTTAGTTTTGACGCACAGTTTTGGATATCATGCCATTGATTGATGCTTTTGAATTGAATTCTTGCCTAGTCTAAATGGAACAGTTTGCAAAAAATTGTTAATTTAAAGTGAAAACGAAAGAATAACGAGATTCAGATTGTTACTCGGAGGAGACTTTGGAGGAGCGATAACTTACGGAACGTAGAAAATTAGAAGAAAAGTGCAAACGCAACACTAAGAGAAACTTTGGTTCAAAATATTTTGTATTACAGTAATTGCTTTCTAGAGAACCATTCAATACTCTTATTTACTGTAATTTCTTACTGTACAAATTGTAGTGTGTAATTTATAGAGCAAAATTAAGAGCAATTTCTCAAACATTTATTTAATAAATAATCGAACAGGAATAACAGGAAAGAGTAGAAAACCATACAATTCCCCATTTTATTTAATTAATATAAATTTCACTTTCAGCTTGAATAAATTTCTTATTTATTTACTTCACTTATATATTTTGATGGCTATTATAAATTTTAAATTTTTATGTTAAGGAAGCATGTGAGGGTGTAATAAATTTTATTGTAAAAACTTTTTGCAAAATAAATTCTACAGCCTCTTCTATAATACACTTTATAAATTAGTATACAAGTGCAAAATGTTTTCCAATATAATTAATATTTATTTCTAAAGAATAAAAATTTTTTCGAATACAATTATTTCTTTATACATTTTTTCTTTTTGCCCCCTTAAGAATCCTTAACCACCCTTTTTCTTTTATAATATTAAAGAGAATTGAATGATATTAGTTTTTATCCTTTGTATATTTTTGTGCTAAATTTTTGAAAAAAAACAAAATTTCAATGTAATATTAATATTCTCCTTTATCAAAAAAATATAGACAGTGTGATTAATTTTAGGTAGGTACAGAAGAAATAAGCCTTATAAATTTAGTAGTTTTTTAATTAAATGTTAATAATATACACGCAAACGGTAAGTTAGTTGGATTGCAACTGAAAGCTAAACATCTAAGAATTTGATTTCAAATGATCATAATTGGAATTCGAATGAAAATTGGAAATCAACTAAATATTTTTCTACTATGAATTCTCATGGTAGAATAGTCAGTGACTAGTCTGATATAGAATCATGTCAGCTAGCTTATTCGTTGTTCTGAGCCATATTCGATACTGAATTTTTGTTGGAAATGTTTTTGCAAGAAAAAAGCGGTTTGATTAGATAAGCTTTTGTGGCAATCAATTAAAATTTTTTCTTATGAAATTTAAGTTGAGTAAGCCTATGTAACCTACACCAACTATTTTATTGCTCGAATAGTTCAAAGAATAGAATAGTTAGTGAGTGACTTTAAATGAAGTAAATATGGGGTCATAAGGACGGTAATATCCTGTAATTTCTTGAAAATTTTAAAATTTGTGAAAAGAAAAATCAGAGTTTTGAATCGGATGGGACATCTTTAAAATAACAAAATAAAAAAAATATCACACTTTCTCCTTAAATTTCCTTGTCGAGATGTCATGTGCAATTATAAATGTACATATACTGTACGCTTGTTAACTAAGGGTTTATTATAATATATATGTACATATATACATAAATTTTTTTTTTGTTTTGTAACAGCATCCTTATGCAGAAATCTATACATACACTGATATAATAAATTAACAGTTTAGTTCATTAATATTTGTTCATGAAATGCGTCGAAGGGAATTGAATTTTTGATGACATACATTTATGTATGTAATACCTAAACCGAATGCAAACATAATTATAAAATTTTTTCATATATTCGCAGGGGTACATATAAACATGTATAGCACGTTATAAATGATGCAAGTTCATATTTTCATAATAATTTATAGAAAAAATGTAAATATGAAAATGACGAACAAAACACCAGCTAGATAGCTAACTCTCTTACATAATAAATAAATTGGGGTGGTCGCGGCAAATTTTATTGTATAAATGTGTATATAGATTTAGGGATTCCCCTTTTATTTTAGTATGAAATTAAAATAAAATAGAAATTATTAGGAGTTCCACGCTGATGTTGTTAGTTGCTTGTTACTTTCACCCTTGTATTACTTAAAAAATTTTCGAAATATTTTCAATTTTGGTTACTGTTCAAAAATGAAGTCCTGCATTTATGATTTAGTTCAAAATAATTTTTTTTTTGATGTGTGTGTGTCTATGGTATATAAAATAAAATTCTAAATAATATTTATACTCGTACGAACGTATGTTCGAAGGGTATACTCAATTTGCCTTACCGTTTATAACGCTAAGAAATAACGGTCTTATATATAGACTCAAGTGTAAGTTTTTGATCAGCGTCGAATTCTGAATCGATTTAGCTTTGCCTGTCCGTCTGTGCGTCCGTCCCAGCGATAACTTAAAAACTAATTGAACTAAGTTCACCAAATTTTCACAAATGATTTATTGTAGTAAGAGCCAGAACCCTATTTAAATTGGACATGATCGGGATACTGGTTCGGGTAGCTGCCACAAAACTTCAAAATTTATTTGAATATATCTTAGAAATTATGAAAGTTGTGGTATTGAAATTATTATGATAACTTAAAGATTTAGTCTGTCCCATAGTCAGTTATGGCATATTTATTCGCACATAGGATAGCAAATTCGTACGGGTAGATATCACAGAATTGACACAGTCAACTCTATTTTTTCTCGTTTTTATTGTGTACTTATGGTGAATATTTTTATTTTTCATTACTTAATTAAATTTTTTGATGAAAAAATAAATTTATAAAATATTTAGTATAAGTTTTTTAATTAAATTTCATTTTAAGTTTCAATGAAAAGTTGAATGAGATTAGATTTTTTTTTCTCTTTTTTTTCTTTTAATTTTTCTATACCACAATTTTTTGTTCATTTATTTTTTAAATGAAAAAAAAAAATATTTTTTTTATTGCTTTTATAAGAAATATTTTTTCTTCTAAAAAATTATTCGTTTGAAATTTGAATATTGCAACATTTTTAAATATTTTAAAAATTTATCAAGTTTTTTAAATTCAATTCCGAAGATTTTGTTTTTCTTTTGAGAAAACAGAAATTGTATTAAAAGAAATCTTGTTCAATATGTGTTAGTGCAGGTAGATTTGTTTAATATTAAGGTATATCATAAAGTGAGATATTGAGTCGAATATATGCTAGCATATCATATACAAATTTCATGAGGATAAGAAAGGAAATTACATTTTGTAATTACCTAAATTTTTTAAAGTGAACTTAATTTCCATATAATTCTAAAGCTTATGTTTAACCAGAATTTTGTTTACAGTCATAATAATAGCCCTAAATTTGCAATCTGATAGATCGAAATATTTTTCAGAAGATGTTTTTCAAATAATCAAATCATTTCATAATTTGTAACTCCAAATCTTTGATAATCCTTTATAAAACTTATCATAAACAGTTTTGAAATTATTAAAAAAGAAAATCATAAACAGAAGAAATATTGAAAATCTTTATATATACATATATATTTGCTAAGAGTTCTCTATTGTATTGCATTGAAATATACCACTTTGTAGATCTTCGTTAACAAGAAAAAAATTCTTCCAAAGTAGGCCTCTGTCGCAACCTGTTCTGGAGGTAGGAGCGTTTAAACAAAATATATTTCTTTTTGTGGAATTTATTGGAAATATGCCATAGCTTATTACGTATTATGTATAATTACTTTTCCAAAATGTTGCTCTTCTCCAAGTGGTTGTGGTATCTGAACTAAAACTGATAAGTGTGTGCTTGTTAAATAGCCTAGATAGAAAACCCTCTGCAGAGATATGAATTTAGCCCATTTTTAGAGCAATGCCGATTTATTTTTTCATCATACCTCATTTTCACTAAATATTTTTAAAAACATGTAATCTGGTTGTAAAATACACTAACATACATGCAAAATAGAGACGAACTCGAATTTCAATATTAAAAGTAAGAATTATCAAATTCGAATTTTTTCCTTGTAGGAACCACACACGGTTTTTGTTGTGGTAATACTTAATGTGTTCTGAATTCAGTTTATTCGTTAAAATATTTTTCGATATTATTATATTATACATTTAAAATCAATATTCTTGCAAAATTCATATTTCATAAACATCTTAATTGAATTTAGTCCAAAAAAACGTTTTAAACTGTAATACATGTATAAAATTTTTGGAATTGAAAAATTAATTGAATTTAAAAAATATTTTATAGTTTTAAAATATTGGAGCTCAATCGATCAAAAAAAATTTATTATGTATTTTACAAAATTTTCATCTCAAAAAAGTAAATTTAATACAATATAATTATTGATTAAAATTATGGATGAAAATATGAAATTGTTATACTTATACGTAAACATATACATGTACACCTTTATATAATATTTATGATATAGATGCGCATGTAGTTGTTTTTAATACTAAAACTTTCTCATTCATAATTTTATTTTAAAATTTCATTTAATTAATTATATTATGTTGGATAAAATATTAAAATATGTTAAGTATATATATATATATATATAGTACATATATAGATAATTCATATACCTATGCTATCGGGTATATATAAAAAATTTCCTCTTTATTCTATTAATATTTTCATTTTATATAGGATTATGATAATGCATGTACTTAATAAATCAATCCACTTCAAGGATATTTTTTTTATTTATGTACTTGTTATAGTCATAAACATTAATGTATCCATATTTTGTATATTAATCAATTAAATATTTATTAGAGATGTTTTATATAATATAACATAAAATTTAATATTTTGAGAACATAATTTATAACATTAATTATAGGCAAAATATACACATATGTACATAAAATATCAATTAAGTATTATGAAGTGAATTTATTAACAATATGAAGTAAGTAGGTAATAGCTTAATGTAAATTTTGTATTCACACAGGATAATTTTAATATTTTTTTTTTTAATGTGAACATAATTACATACATCCTTTAAGCTTTATTACATAATTATTTCAATTAAAAACAAGTTATTTTTCTCCTTTTGTTTTAAATTCAATATAAGTGCTATTAATAAATACTCTTGACCTAAATTTTAATTTACACTTAAACTTTTATATTAGGTATAATGTGTATTTGTGTGTAACATATATGAAATATGAAATTGATAGTATTGTTACTATTATTTTATAAATAGTATGTTTTTTGAAAATTCAACTTGAATTATTTAATTTAATTGTTTTTTTTTTTTAAATAATAAACATACAAAATTAAGACAATACTCATTCACTAGAATTTTCATGATAACCAAAACATATCTATTATACTCTACATATTATTATTGTCGGAAAATGAAATTATTACAAATTTTGTGATAAGGGATAAAAAACAGGATCCTTTTAAATTAACTGTTTAAATGAGATCATAAAATATTCTATTGAATTTTCGGGTAAATTTTTATAATTAAATAACTTTAATTGCTATAATTTATGAAAGTAAATTGATTTTTTGATTTTTTTTTTTTTGAAATGACAACAGAAATTACACAACCAATTTACTTGCCAACACCACTTTCACAGATACAATGAAAAAAGTGAAGATGTACAAATTTTTCTTTTCAATGACTTCTTGAATTTATTACCATTTACAAATTTGACCATAGTTTAAACAACTAACAATATTTTGTGAAAATATTAAATTGTTATTTAGCCGTGTTTGTAAACATTTTATATTAATTTGAATTTAAATTTTGAGTTCTTTAAAATAGATGTTATCTTTATGTCCAGTGTTTGATTTGATTCTGAATTTTTTTTGTACAGTAGAATATAGAGTGATGATAGCAAAAAATTTAAAATTTAAAAGAATTAAAAATTCATTTGTTTTTCTTGTTCTATTTTTTTCGTAAAACCACACAGATTCAAAAAAAAAATTGCGAAAAACAATAAGGTGAAATACCTGTTTTTCTATTAATTTTTACGGTATTATTTACTTTTACGATATCATTTTTACGATATTATTTTTACGATATCATTTTTACGATATTACATTTATTAGTTACATTTATTATTTAAATTTATTAGTTAAATTTTATTTTAAATGTGAACTCAAGTATAATTAATTTTATTTAAATAATTTTCTTACATTACAATATATTTGAAGACATTTTTCCAGAATATTAAATGAAATCATACATTTTACATAGCTTTAAGTTATGTACACAATAATAACAATAATTTTAATTAACTATAATGTTTTTTTTTTGTTGATATGTTCAACGATTATAATCAGAGTTAAAGAACTAAAAGTAAATAGAATATAGTTCATTAATTTTCGTTTCAAATGAAATGAATATGAAGTTTACCTTCATAAATTTTCCAAAAAAAAAAAAAAAACCAAAAAGAGAAAATAAACGAAAAAAAAATTATAAGTTTTTTTTTACTCTTCTTTTCTTAACCCAATTGTCTTCTGACGACGACGGTCTCCCCTCTTGGCCTCATCCTATAAATTTGCAATACATTTAATTTTTGTTTTTTCTATAGACCCCACCCTATAACTAATTTCATTAGAAAATAAAATATTATTTACCCTGTCTGGTCTATTCTTTTTCTATTTTCTTTTTTTTTTTATAATTTTATTTTCCTTGTGTTCAACTTTACTTTTGCTTATACCGAACAAGAAAAAAATAAGTGGATATCCTGAATGAACGAAAAAAGAAAAAAAAAATCGATTCCTAAGCGTTTTTTTCTCTTTCTTATTTTTCTTGCCTTAATGCGATTTTCTTTGAAAAAAAAAGAAAAGTAATAGAAAAAGAAATCACACACATATTACTAAAAATTTATTTATACTCGTAATACACAAGCAAAAAAAAAAAAAATTGGCTCTTGATGATTCTCGTATAATACGCATAGGAATTCAACCAAAATCATTCGTAGACAGCAGGGTTGAAAAAAATTTAAAACTTAATCCTAAGAATTTCAATTGAACTTTATGTGAATTCTAAAGTGTTCATTTCAAAAAAAAACTTTCATTCATATTTTTTGATTTATTAAATTTGTTTACTTATAATTTAAGTCAGAAAGGTTCAAAGGATATGTACTTGTTAACTATTCTATGTATGTATGTATAGAAATTAATTTTCAAAAATTTAAAGTTTAAACTAATTTATAAATGCCGAAATCTAAGTATTTTTTATGTTTTCGGAGAATTAGACCTAGTCTGAATATATAAATGAATTCCAAGATTAATCCAGTTATGGGTAAAATGTTATCCATATCTTATACATGGTTAGTAGTTTCACTGAAGAGTATAAACAAATTAAAATTTCTATAACGCCGGACACGAGCACAGTAGATGAGCTAAAGTTTGCTCCCCCTCGTCACAGCAGCTCCTACAGAGTACGTTTGCGGGGCGACCCGTCCTTCTGGAATGCTCACCATTCAGACGGTGTCCAGTTAAAACACCTATCATCTCGCCAATGCCCTCCCGCCGGATATCAGATCAATTGTGCGACGCAAGTCTAGCTTTGGTTAGAATAATCTAACACTTTCGAGAATATTCTTTATAAAAGTATTTAAAAACAAATTAATTTTTTTATGAGTAACTTATAATATTAGTAATAAGATAAAGAATAAGAAATTATTTAATATTTTCAGAAATTTATTTAAAATTATTTAAAATTATTCACAATTTTTGTGATTTGTAGAGAAAGCAAACACATATCTTAAATAATGTAAGACTGTATAACAAAAATTATTTTCCTTATTGATACTAAATTCAAAATGTAAGCATATTCTTCCAAATCATGTTTTATAATTGGAGCAAGCGGACATGTTAAATGCTTGCTTAAAAAGATCATTTAGGTAACAGTGGGGCCTAATTATCAAATAACTAAGTAGTTGTAGTAATTGTTAACACAAACCAATTCATACGAATCATTCATGTCATTCCCCTTTTCTTCGTTTTAGTTTTTTGATACTCGGAATAAGCCCTAGTAAATGAGGCTACAATAAGTCAAGAATGGCTGCGGTGGCTTGAGGGATTACTCCTGTTCCACTCGGTTTCCTTGAAATCTACAAGTCCCAGTAATTTGAATTATATGTATAAAAAATTAACAATTATTTTATGAAATTATTTATCAGTAGGTATATTCGTAGTAAAGGCAACAGGTAACTGTGAAACATATTAGCTTATTTTTGTACGGTTTTGTTTCAAAGAGAACAAATAGAGGTTTTAGGAGCAGAAGTTTTTGTTTTTGATTCCGAATATCATCTAGAATAAATTCAACTACATAATTTAACCTTTTAAAAGAATAATAAAAAAAACATTTTTGGGTTTATTACTAATGTGATCAAGTCATTGAATTCAAGAATAAAAAAAAAAAATGTTCAATTTTAAAAGATTGTAAATTAAATTAGAAAAATATTTTATTGAATCGAATTATTTTTCCAAAAAAAAATATTGTAAGCATTTTAAAAAGGATTTAAATTCAAAGTTATTTGTCTTACTTTATTCAACAATAAACTTACATTACTTTCAAGTTTAAGAACAAAATAAACTAGACAGCAAATAAAATACTTTTAAAATATTTTTTTTTTTTTAAAATACAAATAAATATTTATAAAAATATTAGAGAACATATGTACATATACAAAATTGTGTGTGTGTGTTTATGTACACTTTATAATAGCAATAACAATAATAATTTATTTTCATTTTTTAGGAAATATTTTTTTTATTTCAATTGTTGGCATTACTGATGTTTCAATGTTCTTCTTACTGTTATAATTTTGTTTTGTATTGTGTTACCATTTTAGGTAATTCTTTGTTTTCTTCTTGTTTTCTCTTTACTTTTTTTGGTGATTTTGTTTCTCTTCTTTTTCTTTCTTATTTTTACTTCTTCAAATTTATAACACCCTTTAACTTTTTATGTTATAATTTTTCTTTTCTTTTTTGTGTATTTTATTGTTGAGGGATGTGTGCGTTTGGTTGTACAGAAATAAAATAATTTTTGTGTTTTATTTTGTTGAGTAAAACGTCTGTAAGGTTTATTTTTAAAAGCAAAAAGGTATAAATTTTTATGTTTTACCGCATTATTTACTAAAATTTTGCTATGCTTCTTCTTTTATTTTGTAATTTTATTAAATGCTAATATTTATTTTCTGTCTGTTCCGCATTTTTTTTTATTTTTTTTATTTTCTTTGTTTCGTCGATTAATGTTTATTTTGTTAGATTTTTTCTGTTATTCTGTTACTTATATAATTTGAATTGAAATTTCTAGTGCAGCCTAGTGATTTTAAAGTTCTACTAACTGCCTACGTGTTCCAAAGTAATAAAATGAATGTGCAAGTACATAATAGTGACCTGACGCAATGTTATTTTGATATTGCTGAAGCCTATAATTTTTTTTATAATTTTTTATAATTATGTATAAAATTATTTAGCTAAATCAGCCTAATTAAACAAATTTGCATACAATGCATTTTAAATTTAAAAAACCTGATGTCGTATTAATGACATAATTATGACAATTAATGATGTCGTATGGCAATTTTTAGTCTCAGTGTGTTAAAATTTAGCTGTTAGAGTTAATTGAGGAGAATCGAAAAGTTTGAAATCCAGAGACGGTTCGAAAAAAATGAGTCTTGCGTTGATATTAATTATGACCAAAAATAACACTATTGTAACAAATTTTGACTATAAATTGTAAACGTTCAGATATTAGTTAAAAAAAACCGGAACCTCTAAAGCCAATGCTTACTGATATAAAAAATATTCATACAATAAGAATTCTAAATGCTAAGTCTAGTGTCAAATTCTAAATTTTCGTATTGAAAGCCACAACAATAAAGAAAATCAAAGTAAATATACAAAAAAATTTTGTAGTAAAATTCACATATAGCACTGTACATATATACAATATCACATATAGCTGAAATTTATACAAAACTGTAATCACGTTAACCTTATCGTAATATTTTACATTTTTAGATTTATTCATTTTTTTTGTATACTTATTTAATTTCTTCTTTCCTTTTCTCTTTTTTATGCCATTATTTTGACGTGAAATGAAAATATATGACTCTTTAATATAAGTTTAAGCGCACATACTTACATTATGTTTATATACTTAAATATACCTTGGTATTTTATGTTCATATACATTTATGTAAACAATATTCTTTTAAGGATTGTATACAAGAGTGTGTGTTTAAAGAGTATTTTTCCTCATGTTTGCTTAGAAATACAATAGAAAGTACAGAATTCTTTTTGAAAGGAAAAGAACAATAATAAAATAAAAACAAAAAGAAAAACGTCACAACATAAGGAAAAAAAAAAGAACCATAAGGAAGTTTTATTTGATTTTATATGACTCATACTCTCCCATTTAATAATAAAGAATAAATAAAATATTGTGCATATATACGAAACACATGAATATTCACACAAGCATAAACCTACGAAAAAACAAAAAAAACACAACAAAACGAAAAATTTAAGGGTGCAATTTTCATAATAATTTTTCAAGAATAAAGAAAATCACAATATGTGAGGGGAGGGGGAACTATGAGATTCCTGAGAAGTTAAGCAAAACGGCGACGACAAGAGTTGAAAAAAAAAAGAATGCAAAAAATTAAGTGAAGAAATTCATTCCTAACAGGATTTTACTACTAAAAACTTTACCGTTTGGTTTTTAATTTTTATTCTTTTTATTTCACATTTTATTTGCAAAAACAAAAAAAAAACAAAACAACAGCAAACAAGAGGCAAAAAAAAAAAAATTCGTCTTAATTTTTAGTAA
This sequence comes from Condylostylus longicornis, assembly GCF_029603195.1. Taxonomy (NCBI): domain Eukaryota; kingdom Metazoa; phylum Arthropoda; class Insecta; order Diptera; family Dolichopodidae; genus Condylostylus; species Condylostylus longicornis. Next base: position 180,349 of record NW_026578134.1, on the reverse strand, counting down.
ATGAGTTTTGTGGTGTGAGTGAAAATAAGAGTAATTGCTATAAAATTTGAGCAAAAATTAAGAAATCATTTAAAAATAAAAAAAAAAGTAAAAGAAAAAAATACTTTATCATGAAGAATAATAGCAATAGCACCAACAACAATATGAAAAAAAAAAAAATGGGGGAGAGAGACTAAAAAGCAATTACTGAAATTAATACAAAGAAAAGAAAAATTAATAAAATGAGAGTTAATATCAACATTGGGGTATTATAAAAATTTCCAAAAATATAAACTGAATCCTATATTGAAGAATAAAGACGACTCATTGAAATATTTTGAGTAAATTTACAGAGTGTTTAAAAAAAAAATAAAAATTTATAAGAGAGAAATACTTATATTACGTTCTCTCTAATAGCAGCTCATCCAGATAAACTCTGTAGCAGAGGCTGGAGCTGCAATAAGCCAATCTCGTAAATTTTTCATTTCACTTAAGTTTAATTAAGTATTTTTAGGCGAATTGATTATATCGTATGTATACGCTACTATATCTTAAACAGAACTTGATTTTAATGTATGTAATAACTCTCAGCCACTCAGAAAAAAAACTGAACGAAAATGACAGAAATTGAGAGTTTTATATTGAAAATGTGTGCATCCAGGCCTTCTTCGGAAATAAGATGTTATAAATCTAATATTAATTTTAAACTCTTCAAATTTCTAATATTTTTTTAATTTTTTTTTTTTTTAATTATTTCACTTTTTAAAACTATCTCACTAATTCCGAACAATATTCTAAATTTATGTATTTAAATCTTAATTTAATTCAGATTCTTTATTATACTCTCTTTCAAAATCGCTCACCATTATTTTAGCAAAATTAATTATATAAATATAGAATTTGTTCTACAATTCATTCGCGTCAATATAATGAACATTTATTTTTTGAACTCACTGTACCTCATTAAGGAATACATATAAGAAAAGAAAAAAAAAAACAAAAATATAAGAAAAAAGAGGTGTAATTGCTTAATAAAACTTAAGAATGGAATAAAATGAAGAAGATTCTAGAAATTAATGAAAATTAAAAGATAATTTATGATGAAAGGAACTAAGATAAATTTAAAACTTTTATTAACACATTTTTGTTATATTACATTATAATTGAATAGTCATACATCTGTACATGTAATTACAAATATGTAAAATATACTTGTGTTAGTAAGATTTCTACAAGTTTGAAACTCAGTTAATTAATTAATATTTGATTTTTTTTTTTAAAATTCATTAATTTTTGAAATTTATACTCAATAATATTAGTCATTAGAGGAGAGTAGAGTCTTTTTCAGTTAAAATAAAATAATATTAACAAAATTTTTAGTTTGTGTTCTCAAAAAATTGATTTTAATAACTTGTTAAAAGAGCAGATGAAAACCTATGATTTAAAATAAAAAATAAAGAGTCTTCGATAAATATATTGATTAAATCTTAATTTAGGTCATTATTGGATCATTTCATCAAAAATCATAAATTTTCTCTAAACAATCCCATAATTACTTCAGTATCGATTCTTAACAACACTTAAACAATTAATTCAGTGTGTAGTCTGAAATTTTGCATTATTTTTCAACATAAATATATTGGGCTATTAAATGACAAATTCGACTTCATTCTGTCTTGCATTCCGATCCTGCACTGCACATGATATTCAAAATACATCAACTATTTTAAAATTCATTCTCAAAAAGGAAAAAATTTAAACCCATAAAGGTCAAAATTTTTCTTTTATTGAAATTTCTTAATTCTTTGAATAAATTACAAAACATTAATTAAAAATTTTAATCTCTATTATAGGATATCATGGTCCCTATAGTATAATAAACTGCAAAATGAAATCTTGTGAGAATATGATCTGTACACCTAAATTATTAAATCAAGAAAGCAATGGTAAAACTTTTGATTTTTTAAGAAAAATTGTGGTTTTTTTCAACCTACAGAATGTTTTTTTTTTGTTTTTTTGTTGTGACACGATAAATTACGACAATCGTGTAATAAAAAACAACAATTTGCATCAATGTCCATTTGCATACCACAGCTGCACTTAAAATATTTTATAAAAATTTCTTCAATAACTTTAAAGGCAATAATAATTGTTCAACCTTAACTTTTAAATTTTTCTTTTTTAAAAATCTTAAACTTTTCTCCTCTTAAACTTTTTAGAAGAAGACGTCAATATATTTTTTTATATTTTATTTTAAAATTTTTTATATAAAACAGGAATATTTGACTTTTTAAATTTTTTTTTTTTGAAAACTTTAAGATGATGCGATCAAATTAACAATTTTATTTTTATTTTAAATAAAATGTACTTTAAACCAAACGATTTAAATTGTACAAAGTAAATTTATTGAAAATAAAAAAAAACGCCAAAAAAGAGAGCATAATTTTTAAAGAAAAATCACCTTCTCTTTAAAATATTTCTTTAGTTATTTTTTTCTCTTTGCTCCTTCAAAAAATGTAGTAAGAATTTCTTTGCCTCTGATTTTTCTCTCTTTCTCTTATTATTTTGTTTTGCGGCAGCACCAACCATAACAGGAAATATTTTATTTGATTTTCTTGTTTTTTTTTTTTCTTGTATTTTATTAGTTTTCAGTTTTACGATTGATATTTGAGGTAAGGCTGTACTTAAAACTTTTTAAGGATTCTGTTTACGACTCATTTTCTTATCTCGTCCTCCTTCACTTAAACAAAAAACAAAAAAAAAAAGACTTTAGGATAAAAATAGAATTTTGCCAAGAATTTTGTTTTCCTATTTTTTTTTTTTTTGTTTCTGCTCCTCTGGTTAATCCCTTTCGCTTACTGTTTTTTCATTTTTATTTTCTCAAACTCAAGATTATTTTTTTTTTTGTTCTTCACTTAATTTGTTGTTGCTATACAAGCCATACCTATATATTTCTTCCAAGAAAAATCGTTCTTGACAGAATAAATTCAGGATGAGATTTACTTTTCCTTTTTTTACTTTTGATTTTTGTGTTTTTTATTCAGCTGTACGCTTACGAGAAGAATCAGAAGAAAATTCAATCGATTTTCAAAGAAAAGAAATAATTTTTGAATAAAAATGAGAAAAATATTAAACAAGAAAAAAAAAAAACACAAGGAAAAGTTTTTTTTTTATACTTTGGTGCGCCTTATGTTGCCATTGCCAAAAATATTGGCATCAAAAGAAAGTTTTTTTTCTATCCCTAATGCAAAAATTTATTAGAAATACTTAAAAAAGATTTTTATATAAGTAATTTTTTTTGTTTTTTGCTTTTTTTATTTTCTGTTATTCCTTTAATTCGAAAAGGATATTTTTCTAATACTTAAGTTAAAATATATAGAAGCGTCACATTTTTATTAGAATAACATATGAAAAGAATCAAGAATATCAAAATTATATTGCATACTTATAGGATATTTTAACATTTAAAATGTGAATAGTTTTTTTTTGGTTATAGTGGAAATGTTTATAATTTGTTAACATTTTTATTTGAAATAAAAAAAAAATAGATTAATTGCATAATTTATTGATTTTTAATATTTTATAAAATTATTTTTAACATATGGCGCATTAAGTAGGGCTGGAAAGATGTTGGTATGCCAGAACATGAAATTTGTTATATTCGTCCAAAAAAAATTTTTATGCATTCAATATAAAATTTCAAATTTGAAGTTATTATTATTTTGTTAGAGAAAGACGCATTGTTTTTAAAATTTATCCGAACTCTTGTTGAAGGTAAGAATTCTAGAAAAGTTTGATTTAAAACTCATATGGATTTGATGCTTTAATTCGATTCCAAATTCTTGTAAAATTAAATATGAAATTTTAATTCGTATCTGAGATCTTTTAAATTTTACAATTTTTTTGAATTTTTAAATTCCAACGCTACTCTAATTTTGGTAGCCATTTAAATTGAACTAATACGATATTGTATTATAGGCTTGACAAAATATATTCTCGTACAAAATTTTTCTTCAAGGTATACAATTGAAACTGTTACAAATTAATTCACTCAAGTATATAGTTGGTGGTCCTTCAAATAAATATTTTATTGTAAGGAAAAAATACTACAAGTCTCAAACTTTTAAAATATACACCATAAATTGAAAAAATGTTAGTAAATGAGAAATTGCTTAGAAATTAACATCAAAGACTATTTATTTTATAAAACAATTTAATATCTACTACTGTAACATCTAGAAAGTATAAATAGCATAATACCCTTCGGGATAAAGAAACCAATTTACGTCATTCTATATGGTTAACCAATTTGTACTTTATACAACAAAAAAAAATCCTTCAAATATCTTTAAATATTGCATGTGTATATATCAAAAGTATATGCCATCAAGGTTCTTTTAAAATTTAAAATTATTTTTTAAATTCTGCCATCAATTTTAATTTAATAAAATTATGTATGATCACTTAAAAATAAAAATATTTAAGTGGACAGTATAAAATTATCAAATAAAAGACAATAAACGTTAAATAACGCAATTGTAAAATTTTAATATTGTTACGAAAACCTTAAACACTGCGTCACAATATGCGGACTTTATCTATGAAAATTAAATAACATTAAGTAGATCTTGTATGATCAAATCTGTCAGCTTATATACATAATATTGGAATTTACTAATTTATAATACCTATAAATATACGAGGTAACATGGTTCAATATCAGGGCTGGAAAGATTTGAAATGAAAATTATTTTTCTATATTGAATTTTGTTATTATTAACAACATTACATACAATTATTCAGTAAAAACAGTAAAACATTACAAATATACACGTAACGTTATCCCATATTATTAAATGACTTAAGGCCCACTAGATTCTTTTAACAACTTGTAATTAATTATTGGTGTCATAAACTGGTTGGTAAGAATCTTATAGTTCTTTAGAATTTAACTTCATGGTGTTCAACACTGAAATAACTTTCTCTTCTTGATAGAACTGAAGCAAAATTATAGTATAAAATTTTAAGAAATTCTTGAAATTTTAAGAAAAAAAAAAAAAAATTTTCTATGATCAACAAATTTATGAATTACATAGAGACAATAGATTACAGTAATAAAATGGGTGACTAGTATTATATTTGATTTAATAAAATGAACTGTCAAATGACCGTCTTTCTTATACCAATTATTATAGCTGTCTCTTACTATTTTCTTACAAGTATATATAGGTTTGCATTTTTAAAGTCCAACATTTTTCTGTCTTATTATAATTTGATCAAAATATTGCAGTAAATTCAATAAGTTTCGTCCCTTTTATAAATAAAACTTCTCAGAAAGACCGTAACGAAAAAAAAAATTTGCATTTAATTTTGCGATACGTTTGATTTAATTTACGTTATTCCATCTTACGCTTGATTAAATTTGTCAACACAATTTTTTATACTTTATTTTATAAATTTCATACTTTTACAAAATTTTTCTCTCATAATATCACGTTACGATTAATAATATTTTGCAGCACTGATTAAAAATTCTAACATATGCATGTAAAATAAAAAATACAAAACGAAAAAAAAAAAATAATAATAATAATAAAAAGGACAAAATGAGGATAAATATGTTTCTATATCGCCTATAATATTGTTCTGACATGCGAACTCTCTGATGTCTATTGAATTTTAAAGATTTTTGCTTTTTCCTATACACACAAATATACATGTGTAAATTATTTATCTCAAATAAATGAAGCTAGGCAAAATCAAAAAGAAAGAAACAAACAAATAAAAAATAAGAAGAAAGAGAAAGAAAAAAAAATCATATCAGGGAAATAATTTGCAAGAAAACGATAAACAACAACAAAAACACAAAAAAAATAGGAGGAAAATCTTTGAATTTGAATTTGATTTTCCTTTAGCTACAATCTAATACGGTTTTCTCTTTCTTTATTTTATTTTTTTTTCTTTCTTCTTCTTTTCTTTCTTGTCTTTGCAAATATAAATTTATGTACATATTTCTGTTTCGTTTTTTTTTTTTTTTGTTTGTGCTTTGCTTGTTTTTCTTCTTATGTTGTGGCTAAAGGATATTTTTCTTTATATTGTACATAAATATATGTATATATATATATATAGTTGTCCTAAACATTTATTATGTGGAAAATATATTTTTTACTCCATCTATATTTAAATAATTTTTTTCATATTATATATGAAAAGAGAGAGGACTAGAGAAAATGAATTAGTTCACTGCAGGATATTATATAAAAAAAAAAAATGTTTAAATATTGATTGATAAATGTATTTATATTCTATACACATGTACACAATATATATAATATATATATATATTACACAATATACGTGTACGAGTACATTATAATACAAATTCGTGTACATATCGAATATTTTACAAAATGAATTTATATGAAGAAACGTTTGCAATTCGTAAAGTATAGTATTTTATATAAGCATTATTTGGAAAAAAAAATAAAAAAAAATATATTTATTCTTCATTTCATACTAGGACATACATTATTATTATACACATAATATACCATATATATATATATATATATATATTGTGGATTAAATTTTGTAAAATTGCATTTTAAACATAAATTGAAGATTTTTGTATATATATGCGATTGTAATGGATTTAAATTTGGATAAATTTTTCGGAATTTCTATAATATTATATAATATCGTTGGAATTTATATATGAGAGCATACACACATACATAATTTACGTGTTTATAGAATATTTTGTATTTGAGTTAAAGATGAGTCGTGATTATATAGAAACAACAAGTTAGTATAAAACTTAAATATTTGTAAATCAAATATTTTTTTTTTTTTGTTTTTCTTAGCCTGTACCTCTTTGAAACAAATCACATACTATAACTTGGAAGTCTATATAATTTGAAAAAATTTTTTTTTTTGGAAAATACCTGCATCATATATAACGTTATACAAAAGTTTTTGTTTTTCTTGTGAAAAAAGAAATTTGGGCAATTTATTATTAATATTTTGCTTGATTGAAATGAATATTGAAATTGATAATTCAAATAGGAAAATCAATAATTTGTTAATTTGAAAATTTGTTATACAAATAGAAATTAAAGGAAAACTGAAATTATTTAGAATTGAATTTTAATTGATAATATTAAATGCTACATTACCATATTATCAGAGTTTTTTTGTTATTAGAAAAGAAAAAGAGGTCAATTTAATAAAGAAAAAGCAATACTTAGGATTCTGCCTACAAAAAAAAACCATGGCATGCCTCTAAGCATTCACAGAATGCTACTGTGCAACGTAGCAATGGAGCGCATCAATCTTAGATGGGCGAATGGAGCAACATGTAAAACAATAAGAAATTTACAGCCAAAGTTAGACTTGCGTCGCACAAGCCATCTGATTTCTCTTAAACGAGAGGATATCAGTTCTCTAGTAGGAGTTCTCAAGGGCTGTTATCTGGTTGGTGTACAGAGAGGATGGGTCGACTGTAAACGATCTCTGTAGAAGCTGTTCTGACGAAAAGGAACCGTTGATCCACCTTCTATATTCATGACTGGTACTATCAAATTTCAACGTGCTACAAACTTGTGTACATAAGCCCTTCATTCTGATAAAGTTTCGTTTATTAATTCAGACCTAAACCAAAGTTTCCTATTCCTATGCCTTGTAAGTATTGTCCAGAATAAATAATTGGCCAAATACAAACTGGTTTAATGTTAAGCAAATGTGCAAGAATTTCTGATTGCCCTTATTGATTTAAACTTATTTAATTTTTTCTTTTCATTACGCTACTTCAATTTTAAGAAATTGAATTAATTATTACCCTTAATTTAATTTATATTTTTTGTTCTTTATATAAAAATTTCAAGAAAAAATATTCCGAAAAAAAAAAACTGTGGGAAAATATTTTAAAAAACCCCAATCTCATTAAAATTTTTTTTGTTAAATGTTGCCATCAGTGTCACAATATTTTTGAAATTTTAGATGTTAATTTTTTTTTTAACTTTCAGATTTAAAATCAAAATGCACAGCATATTTTGTAATTTAAATTAATTTTAGCATTTTTCTTTTTCCGAGCATCACATTACAAAAATTTTATTCGAGCCTATCATTTTTAATATTCTTAAATTTTAGAACATCTTTAACCGCATATAAAAGAACATTAATTTGTTTTAGTTAAAATTATAATATCGTCTTCTATATTCTTCTTATATAAGTATGTGTGTTATATGAAATTGTATAATATTATTCTTGTCTTATATAATTTAATACAATAGATAGAAAAACAAAATGAAGCGTTTAAATTTAAATAAGTTCCGGTAAATTTTTTATTATGGCTGAAACTCACACTTTATTTAATTAGAATATTCGAAAATATAATCTTTAACATTATGTGTGTTTATTACACGCATATTTGCATGTGAATTATGGGTGGATCTAAATGAAATACAAGTGGATCTAATGTTTTGGGAGGAAAAAAAAAATGTTTTTATTAAGATAATTATAAATTTGTCTTAAAAAATGTTTAATACTTGGACAAGTCCTGGAAGATTTCCATAGATTTTAAATAAAATTTATTTAAAATTTTTTTTGTTTTTTTTTTTTCAACTAATTATAATTTACACTGAAATATGCGAATAGAATGTGAATTAAAAATTGTTGAAAAGATTTAAGTATCACAAACAGGGTTGTCGTTTATGTTCCGAACGGGGCTTTTGACTGCATTTTGTTTACGTTTGCTCCAGTGCTCAACCACTCGGGGCACTGAATCAAATTTTTCTATTTTGTATCAAGTTCCTGCATTTTGCTACAACTTCTCAGATTTGTGAAAAAAACCAGAAATTTTGACTCGTAAAAATACGTTTAGCTAAATGATTCTGGGTTTGCAGAGGAATGCATATATTGAGAGAAATTTCAACTGAAAATTTTTGCAGATCTCCATCCATATTCAATTCACAATTCACTTTTACATTGAGAAAAAAATTCACATGAGAAAAAAATTCCTCACCGAATTAAGTATAACTAAGTATCAGTAACGGAATATTAATAAGAATTAAGCAAAGAGAGTGTTTTACAATTTTAAAAAGTTAGAATCACTTTTAATCACAAAAGATCCGTTGTTGTTTTCGCATAATCGGGTACTTTGCGAAATTATAAAACGGTAGCTCTGATTATGAATTTCTAATTAAGCAGGCTTTCATCTGAAAAAAGTACCAATATTAATCAAATAATTTAATTAAACTAACGCAATTCATTAACAATAGAGTCATTATATACTTTCATTTAAATCCTATCGTAACAGAGCCGTCACAACTCTATATTTCATAAAATGATAACCCATATTTTGCTATAATCGCACCACTTGAGGTCATGCGATATTATTGAAACAAATTTTCTTATTCTGAATAAAATTCAATATACTGCTTTGGAACAACAACCTATCACGTCAAGTGACGCAACTAACAGAATATGGGTTAATCTCATAACGAGTTCCAAAATATGTTTTGCGGGTATAAAAGAAATTCAATATTTCTATATAACAAAAATGGTTTAATTGCAAAGTTTTTTGTTTTACTTTTTTTTCAATTTCTAACCAAACATCCATAGAATTGAAGGGAAAAAAAAATTAAGCGGGTGAAAACATATTTAAAATTTAAATTTATAAACAAAAATAAAGAGAAAATTTTTAAAATCAACACATCAATTGAAATTTTGAAATGCCTGCATTAAAATGAAATTCAAACACAACAACAGTTCAGTCAAATCAAATTCAAAAGCATTACAATTTCTTCACCAGCAAAACTACTACAGCACATTCCATGACTGATTCTTCCATTTAAAACAATGGTGAGGGAGATAGACGAAAAGCCAAAGCAGAAGAAAAAAAAAAAAATATTTTTGGAGAATTTTTTAATTAATTTTTTTTCTCATCAAATTGGATATCGATTCAATCTGATGGTTTGGTAGGTAACCAGTATTTTTTTTTTTCGTTATGGTCAAATTTTGATTGTAAGTAACACGAGTAAAAAAAAAAAGAAACGAAATCAGATTCTCTTAAATTAATAAAAGAAGGTACACAAGCATATACGTATATATACATACACACACACATGTGTACGTACATTGATGTATTTATGTAAATTTGTACGCATATCTTTAATTATTGAAAATTTTTTGAGTTTGAATGGACCGCGATCTAGATTACAAAGATGATTTTACCTTAGATGTTGATTTTTTCAGTGTATTAATTTTTTTTTTTTGAAAAATTAATTTTAAATTAAAAATAATATTGAAATTGATATTTAAATTTTTTTTTATAACAAGATGAGAATAAAAAAACTCGCGATATTAATTAAATTTTAAAATGTAAGGTAAGATCTTAGCAAAATTGATTTAAAATTTTTAATCTTGAATATTTTTATGGGCAATCCGTATCAATGTAATATGGATGCAAGGTATGGTATGATATGAAACAAGAATAGATATAGATGACCGTGACAATTCTATAAAGGCAGCACGAATAAATGTAGGAGATCATTAACATACATTTACATATCGGGAACTATACACATACAACCTCCAGCAACTCAGCTGTAAGCTTAAAATAAGTTTTAATTAAGATCTAAAAATGTAGAGTCAAATTAACAGACATACTGGCACCTTCTTAAATATCGTTCCTTATACGTTTCTTTAACATAGGGGAATTTATTTTTAAAGAAAATTCGATCCAATCATGTACACTTCATGTAATTTGACCTTATCGGTAAGAAAACGAATTAAAAGAGTCTAGTTTAAATGAGTTAGAATAGAATATATAAAAGGACATTAGGAAACAACAAATCAGTGGCAGTAAAAAACGTTAAAATTTTTTTAACAAGGCCCCATAAAACTAAATGCGCCAGATTTAAATAAAAAAATCTACTAACTTTATTTAATGAAATTCACCTTAGGTTAGTTACTCCAAAAGTTACTGAAAATCTTAATATCGGAAGGTATTCTTTTGAAAACGTGACTTATTTCAAGCATGTTGGTGTGGTTTTCTCAAATTCAGGCGACTTTTCGATTGCGATAAAGGAGAGAATCGGCACCGCTAACAGGGCCTTTTTTACCCGAAGCTCTTAAAATGGAAACTTTTAACTAGGTCAACAAAACTAAAAATATACAAAACACTCATAAGACCTATTCTTACTTACGGATGCGAAGTATGGAATTTAAAATTGGGTGACTGTAGGATGCTCGTAATTTTTGAAAGAAAAATTTTATAAGAATTGATGCCAACACATATCGAGCAAGATACACTCGTGAACTGGAGGCATTATTACAACATAGAACCATTGTTCGTTTAATAAAATTGAGGCAAATAAGTTGTCTGGGCCACATCATTCATATGTTAAACGAGGCTGTATTGAAAAGAATCTTCAAGCATCACGAGCAAGGCGTAAGGGCAAGAGGCGAGGAAGCTTTGGCTCACAGAGGGTTGTAAAGCTAAGCAACAACAACAACCTTAGATTAGTTATTGAAAGTTAGTTATTCAAATTTGAACAATAATGTAGTGGTTATGACAATAGTCCCATAGCTACAATTTGTAAGTAATTATCATTGAATTTTGTTTAAGAATTAATCTAATTATAAAGAAACACCTTGCGGTTCTGAATACAAGTACGACAATATTTTTGAAATAAGAACAAAATTTTTGAGATATACAATTAATTACCAAATTTAATTAAGAAATTGAGTTTATAATTTGTATTCGTTAATTAATCATATTCATTTTAATATAATTGGATGCTTTTGATTTCCAGTTGGTTCCAGGTGCTTTATATAATCAAATATAATAGAAAAATAGCTATAGTCTCAACCCTATATATTATTAAAACACCATTTAATATTCAAACGCTCATTTAATATTCCATACCCAAGCTCCACTATTCGACAAACCTGTGTACACAATATTGTTTATATAACAGGCAATATTCTGTACACAGGTTTGTACGGAATCTATTTAACATAACTTACGTACATACATGTATACAACACATAGGATAAGAATTACTCCCGGTTGAAAACAATTTTTTTTTACATATTTAATTATTTATTTGTTTAAAGCACTAAATATATTCATCACTTCATGCTATACCATATATTATATTTTTCCTAAAAACAAATTATTATTGTAATCAATGCCTGAGAAAAGGTAACAATATTTATGTAATATATTTTTAGTCCCTCATATTTTCAAAAAGAGTTAAAATTAACTTGTCAATTTTTTAACCGCTATAATAGTTATAGCTATACATAATACACTTATTAGTATATAGAAATTCTTATAAATTAGAAATTTTTCACTAAAATCAAACAATCAACTAAAAATTTAACATAATAACCACCATCCAATTCAATAACCTTCGGGGTACAAAATTATATCCATAAGTAGTTTCGTAAATATTTTTACAAGCACAAAATATTGAGATTGAAAATTTAAAGGCATATTTCCCAGATGCTTTGAATGAGATCGATTGAAAGTTGGTTTTTTGTTACCAACCGCATATTTATGCAAAATATTGTTTGTTTTCTTATTTTTTAAGCCCAGCATCCCGTCGTAATCAATAATGATTGTTTTGATAAGTTATTTTAACACTATACACGCGATTTTTATTAAAAAAAAAAAAAACAACAAAAAACAAAGAAAAAAAAATGAATATTTAAAAATTCTACTTATTTTCTTGAAGCTGTGTAAAAAAATTTGTTGTTTTTGTTTTTTTTTTTTTTTTGCATATTTTTAACTTCTATTATACTTTTTTGATTAAAAAATATGGTAGGTACCTGGAATATTTATATTCAGATCACGGTTCTATAAAATCTTAATGAAAAAATTCTCGATTTCGAAAATTTGAATTGTTATGAAAGGATTGAAGGGATTATTACATGTATGAATGATTTTTGAATTCAAAAGCATAATTCTGGGGGCATTTCGTTGTTTAAGTAAGTTTTATCGTAAATTTTATATTGCGGTTTGATCATTTTAATTTCGAACACAAAATCAAATGTGTTCGAATTGAATTCGGCAATTCTACAGAAAAAGTGTACAGCAGGTTTTTTAACATAACAGTCGTGTAATTTTAACATAACAGTCAAATGTAACAACTATTTGTAACAACTATACTGTACAGTTCCTATAACGCATTAAATGAAACGCAGCAAAAATTAACATGAGACCTGCGTAGGATGATATTATGATGATTTTTTTTTTTGCATAAAAAATTAAGTATATTGCATATTTGCATCTTTTATTCCAACTACCGCCCTAACATGTCTGGGTACACAAAACGGCCCGATACACAAACCGACCGAGAGAATTTACTCAACAATGGCTACTTTCATTTTATTTCTTTTGTTAATATTTTGCGTTTAAAAATTTTTTTTTCCAATCGTCCTTCTTTTTTTACGACGATTGGTTCTTTTAGCTTTTTTTTTGTACTTTTCATTTTTTACAATCTTTTCTTCTGAATACTAATAACTTTATTTGCTGCTGCTGTTCAATGTTAACTTGTTATTAATAGAAATTGACGTTTCGAAGGAATCGCCTACAAAAAAATCAAACAATAAAAAAAGAACAACAAAAATTAAAAAAAATTACCATCTCAATTTAAATTGAACCTCTGTTATTTTCACTTTAAAATAAGATGTAAATGATTGTTATACGAGGAATAACAGCGAGAAAAACTATAATTTTCATGTTATTAATAATCTCACTTAACAAAAAATAAATATAGTTGTTAAAAAAAATTATGTATACTAGCGAAATTCGCGCGAAATTATTTTAAAATGCATAGCGAAAAATACTAAGTAAGTTATAAATCAATTTCATAGCCTTATAATTATTTAGCATAAACACAAAAAGACTGTAGGTTGTACAACAATCTAGTTTCATTTTATAGCATTTTTATATTAGCATAACAATTTGTAAGACTATAGTCTGTATTTTTTTTGTATCAATAATAATGAAATTTTCTATACTTATTAAATAAAGTTATGAATTTTAATTTATTGGTTTTATGAAATTCTAAAATTTTAAAGTCTTTGTGCAAGTTATGTGGAATTTGAAGTAATTTGAAGAATTTATTTAAATTTTTAGAAGACTATTAAGAATCTGCAAGAAGATTTCGTACTAAAAATAATTAATTATGTAACATAGGAAATGCAATCCAATTGAGACGTTAATAGACGCTCGTTTAATGATGCCGGTACGGTTTACTTTCATTTTATGGATTGTATAACTGTGATGACCATGAACGAAAACTCAAAAAAGATATTGTTGCTATTTCCCCAAGTTATTTATGTGTTGTCTCAAACACTCCTATGAGACAAACTGGCTTTTATGAAGCTGAATTCGTTTTTGTAATCAAAACATCACAACTTCTGAGAGAATTTATTGAGGTTTTCCTCTGCACCTTTTTAGAAGACCTTTAAAACTTTTCGACTTTTATGATCAGATAAGTTTTATCTGAACCTGAATTGCCTTCTTAAGAATCCCTTGAAAATTTGGATAACATTTTTAACCATTTTTATATTTATAATTCGTTTTAAATTGCTTCTTGCTGATATTTTTCTATAGAAAATTCTTCGATTTCCGAATTTTCGCAAAATTTTTCCGTAATTTTAATTTATAGAATTCTTAAGGAGTTCTTCTTCGGCATCCTATACAACCAAATCCGGGCCGGTCTCGGATTTAGTTGTATAGCATGGCTCACTAAACGAGTTTTTAGATTTAGTTAAATATTTAACTTATATTTAATTGATACGCGTAGGCAACCCTCTCACTTCAAACGTCAAAAAAAGGAAATGTCTTATCTAGAATATTTCAGGTGTATTTCCAATGAATATTGGACAAAGAGTAAAATAAAAATCAATTGTGTCCTTCATCACTAAAAATTTCCATTTAATTTACTTAATATCCAATAGAATTGTAATATTTTATAACAGAATTGTGCTGAGTTTGTAGAACGCATACTCACATACAAACGATTTTTAATTACAAAAAACTTTCAAAATATATGCAATAAGTTTTGTGACCACATATATAAAGGTACATATACGATTTTCAAGAAATATTTAAGAAAAAAAAAATATAATCTTTAATAATCCTGCCTGTGCGAAATGGATAATCACGTCTTCATAGACTTATTTTTCACACCTATTGTTCTATTTTTTTTTCCTTCTATTTCAATATATTTTAAAACTTTTTCATATATAAATAATACAATCCTGAATTTAATCCTATTTGATTATTTCTTAGAATATTTTCTATAACCAGACCTACATACATACATACATATTATGTTCATATAAAGAATTCTATACAAATAATAATAATATTATTGAGTAGTGAAATATCACGGTACGTATGTAGTTTTGTCGTCACAAAAATTTGAATATTATATGAAAAAGGTAAAATATATACGAAAAAATGGGAACCATCGTAAAGTTATTGTGCAAAAGTAATAATAATGTAATATATAGAAGCAAGTAGTGGGTATGTAAGCAAATTTGTTTGAAAACGTTCAAAATTTATTGTAAAGATAATCCCTCGAATTTTCACCTCATACCCTTTTCTTTTTTGTTTTTTAAGCACAAAATAAAAGTGTGGACGAAAAATGGCAATTTTGTAGACCTGAGAAGAGCAACACAAATAGTTATAATGTATAATGTATATACAGGGTGATTTATTAATTTTAATTATTTATCATCAATCAGAGAATATTAATAATCTGAGGGCTTTCCTAAGAAGTATATGCATGAATTGAATATAAAAAATTTTACGCTACCCAAGTTGTTTTTACCTATAAGGCTGTAACTATTTTACTAAGCTTTTAAAGTGCAATATTTCAATGTAATGTTTTTGCTTTATTTTGTGGTGAATATTTCAACGTTTGTCTGCGGAGATTATCATTAACACAATCCTGTGAAAACTTGATGAAACTGCAATTTATTTTTGAGAATTCTATAAAAGCAAAACTATTCATATGATTGAACTCAGTCTATTCACTATATTGTTGAAAATTTGGCAACGTTTTTGAATACACTAGACTTGAAACTTTTTTTTAGGAACGATATACTGTAATAACGAAAAGGCTTTGGCTTCTTGAACTGGAACGAAAAAAAAATATTCTGTACAAGTTATTTACAATTCACAATATTCTTGAGAAATATATAAAAAATTTTCCAAAATCAGAACTTCTTGCCATTCTGTTTTATTTTTTCAAAACATTATTAAAATTTTTGTGCCGCGGAAATCATTCAGATTTGACTCAAAGATATACAAATAAAAATCACATCCATTATTAATCATATTTCAAATGATTGTAAGCACTTACTTATATACCCTGTATGTGTAAATTTGAGCATATACACAAACATCAACGTACATTTACATACATACATACATATGTATGTATACATATGTGAAAATAGAAAATAAATAAAATAATATAAAAGCCATTCTTAATAATATCCTTAAAATAAAGACGATGGTGAGGACAACAACGACGACGACGGCAACAACATTGACGGCAAAAGCGACGCACCCACCACCACACATAATACAATTTATTTGACTTTTCTTTGTGTTTTTTTTTTGTTTTGTTTTTATTCTTTCTTTTCTATGAAAAATGTAAAAGGAAATTTTTAGTATTTGCTTTGACATTTAAGTCAAAGAAAATTTTTAACAGGGTGAGAAAAAACAAAAATAAGAAGATTTTCCCTTTGTTCATCATAATTTTTTTCCAACATTTTATTTTGTTTCCTTTTATGTCTAGAAAATGAAAAACAAAAAGAATTTTTTTTTTCCATTTTTTTTTTTGTTTTACATTGTGTATCCAGGAATTGAATAAGGATAATAGTAATAATAAGGAATACGTCGTATGTATATAAAATAATACGTTTTGTATGGAACACAAGAAAATAAATAAAAAAAAAAAGGGTCTAAAACCCAAACCATTCAATAATACTGAAAATGAATTGAAATAAAAATAGTACTAAGGCAATGTAGGATTGCAAAAATGACATAGAATCTAGGTGGTTTTTTTATATGCCATATAATATAGAGTATGTTGTAAGAATGAATATAACAGGTCGCGAGAATTGTTTACATTATTAAGGTTCTCGTTGTATATAATCTGAAAACATACAGTTCTGATGACTCCTGTTCTATACAAATAAAAAATGAAGTAAAAACAAAACATTTTTACATTTTTTTTTTTATTTCCAAAAAAAAAAATTCAACAGTAAAATATTATTTTGCAAAAAAATTTTATCTATCTAATATCATTTGTCATTTCATTATTGTATTGTACATTGTTATACGGATTTCCTGTAATTTGTGACATACGGTACAACAATTTGTAAATGATTGTGTTAGATTCGAGACGATTTTAAAATGCGTGCATAACATAGTAAAACTATGATTTTTATTTGAAACTCATTTGATTCGAATATAAAACATATCATCATACATGTGCATTAGAATACTCAAAATTTATGTTTGATAAATGAATTTGATGAGATTTTTAAAAGTCAGAAAACAAAATGACTTTTTCAGGTCGTAAATATGTGGAATTGTTTATATCTTGCAACATCTACAACTATTGAATATTTTTTTACATAAAATGTCTAGGAACCTTTTGTTTTTGAAATTTTTATTTATGAATGAATAATCATATACGTACGTATATTTCATAAAATAATATCGCCATTTTGATATTTAGGAAAGAATTCAAATAATTTCAAATTAAGCAAGCATAATTAATTAATCTAATTAATTATAATTTTTTTTTCTATTAATAAACTAAATTTACAACCCCCATAGAATTCAGAGTTTTAATCAATATAATAAATTATGTTTATAAAGGCCAAACATACAATTTAAATAATGTATATTTACAATTCATTATACTGAGAAAAATTTGTTCCGTTTAGCAATTTTCTATATACATAATAATATTAACAGTTAAATTTATTTTAATTTTTTTTTCTTAGTATAATAATTTAATATAGATCGGAACAAAAACATTTTTATAATTAATATTGTAAATATTTATAAATAGTTATCAGAAATTTCTTAGATTTGCTTTTGATGCAAAATTTCTACTTGAATAATATTATTATTGTTTACAAAATTATTTTGTCCTCAATATTATTGTTGATATATAAATATATAGATGGCGTTTCTAGTTATTGAAAACAGAAATTTAATATCAGAATTTTAGAACATTTTTTTTTATTGATATTACAAATGAAATTATTTATATAAGGGATAATTTACTCTTTTGAATTTATTTTTTAATTATTTCTGATTCGCTAAAAAATTGATAAAGAGCACAATTTCGAATTATTTTTCTCACAATTTTCTCAATATTTTTACTAACTTACATAATAATTTTGAGTATGAAGCATAAACAATAACAACAAATGGGTTTAAGTTAAAATTTTGTCAAAAGTCGGACTTGCCTTGCTGCATCTTCGGACTTCTTAAAAATCACCCATTTTTCACTAAAATCCTCCTTACAACATTAATTCTTTTAACAGAATTAAGACTTCAAAACATGGAAATTTGATTTTCTTGGAAACAAACTAGGCATATGTAAGCCAATCATTAAGTTGAATAAAAAATGTGGCCCGTTAATGATAAATTTATGCAAATACCTGATCAAATTTATATTGCATATAAATAATATTTTTCTTATTCACAATATACGAATATCCTTTTCTCTATATCTAACACATTCTATCTTATATACTTACTATTCATATTTTTGCCTTTTATTATATATACAAATATAGTGCATACTATATAATATAAATTATAGTATGGACATTGTGTATACTTACACGTATAATTACTTTTGTTTGAATTTTTTTTTTATTTTTCATTATTTTTTGAATAATATGACATGACACAAGTCCTTTGTAAATAATCTACTCTATTGTATACAAAATATTCTCTTGAATCATAATAATAATTTATGTTAACACATTTTATACTCACACCATAAATTTATAAAATCAACGACATTTTTTGTATATACATATTATATGAAATTGTTATATGTATATAGGTACAGTTATATTGCATACCCATAATAATAAGTAAGTATGTAAAAGAAGGCGATTGTAGTCAATTCTCTAACTTTTCAATAATATCTAACTAGGTATAGAATATTAAACAAAATTATAATTTTCATTTATATAGTACAGTTTTAAAGAAAATGCAAATAATTGTATATAACAAAATAAATGCAAGAAAACAAAAATATATGTTTGTAGGGTTACCCATGGGGTAAATCCAAATTTAAGTGATTTTCAACGACAACAATTTAATTAGAATATAAAATTATCGCTTGTCCATTACACAAAAATTTATTGTCCCATTGTTGACCAATTTTCAATTTGAAAAATGAATTTGAATTCAATACTTAAAAGTGGTAAAAAAAAATTCTGGAAATACGTCAAAAAGATGAAAAAAAGTGTGTGGTTGTGGACTCAAACTCGAATTAGAAAACATTTAAAAACAACAGAGGAGGACCCGATCCCATAAGAGCAAATACAAAATCATTGTTAGGTAGGTAATACGAGGCTTATTATGAGCTACATAAATAATGCAGTTGCTACATTACTAAATAGAATTTAGAGTTGCTTAAGGGTCAAGAAGATAAAATCGCATTTGAATACCTATATTTAATTTAACTCGACTAGAACTCAATTTGTTCGAATTTCGTGGTGGAAATCTAAAAATAGATTCAGTATTGCAATAAATACATAAAAATTCCACTAAATTCATATTTTTACTCGAATTTCTATGAAATTTTTCTAAATTCCAAGTGTAGCTCAAAATTGTACTGTAAAAGAATTGGTAAACTAATAATTTGACTTTGCATTATTTTAAATGTAAATTTCAAATTGCAAACATTAAAATCGTTTCCTTTTCCCTCTTTTATCCCTCTTTTGAATGTGAAATTACTTCATATTCTTGCACTTGTATATACAAGAGTTGAGTATCTACACTTATCTTGATGTACCATTTTTATTATGATGTCCTTTAAATTCTTTTCCGTTTCTTTTCTTATTATTTTTTGTTCATAAACTCCTGTTTTAAAGTATAAATATTCCATGATATGTGAATGTATTTCATATAATCCCCATATATATATATATATATATATATATATAGTAAACTGTAATGTATTTCTATATCTATATCTTATAGACGTTAATATACTAATATTTTTCATTTACAACTTATGACAAACATACGCGATAAAAAATAATATTTCCACCCAACCCAAAAAAGCATTTATGAAAAAATAGAGTACAATGAACTTTTTTAATTGAAACTTTTCTTTTATATAAAATTGAGAATTTATATTATATTTAATTGGAAATAAAAAGTAATCAGAGCAATTGGAGGATATAAGTTCTTATCCTCTCTGTTCTCACCTTAAAATGTTGATATTACAATATAATAGTAATTATTATATTGCTGTAGTAAATATTATTAAATTAAATAAAATTAACTGTTATTGTTATTGGGTATAGTTACGATATACGAAAACGACTTTGCAGATTTTGTAACTCACACATACATTGGTATAAAATATTATGATGAAACATATACAAAGTAAGTTCTATGAATTTTTCTCTGTGTATTTACGTAATATTTTAAATTTGAACTCAAATATTTGCTCAAATTAAAAAGTTTTAAATATTAATAAACTTCTTTTTCAGCTCTTCCGATAATAGCATTCTTATGACATTATCCTTGTTAATTATTAAAGGTATGTAAAAGTTATCCAGAATTTCTCAGCTGTTATTTTGATGTAAATAAAAAAAATTTGTCAAAACAACGGCATTCTTATTCGAAATATTTGCAGCTAACTGAAATTTTTTGTATAATTGTACATATGATCTATTGTAGATTGTATATTGCAAAGAAGTGGTAACAGTGCACCGCGATCAAAAAGTATAAAGATCTTTTATGTGCCCCCTGCACTAAATGTGGGGCAAGGCCCCACAACACCTCCTCGAGATCTAACCTCCTGATGAATTCAAGTAACTTTCCGGGCCTGTTAAACTGCAGCTCCGCCAAAATGAACGGCTCAGCATTCTCCCAGAAGGTGTATCGAGGCCTACTTGCCCTGCCGCAAAATCTGCAAACAGCTCCATTTTCTAGGCTCAGCCCACTAAGGTGACCCCCTAAGACTACAATGCCCTATCAAGATACCAGTAAGAATTCTCAGCTGATTCTTGATCGTATTTTCTAAGAAGCTCCTTGGCCATGATGGTATATTGATTTTCTATAATTCTATATGTACACTTATACTACACTGTAGAAAGTTGAGGGAAGTCTCTATTACCCAAATATATACTAATTAATGTAGTGGAATTACTTTCTAAAGCACTTTAAATCCATAAGACAAATCCAGTATCAGGGAAATGTTCTCTTGTGTTTATTGTAAATATTACCTTTAAATTTACATACCTTGAAACAAACGTTTCTGAACTGTTAAAAACAAAATTAAAGTTATTTTCAGAATCTTTTAAATAGACGCTATGGCCCTCTTGAAATCGAATTCTAAAAATGTCCCCTCGAAAACTAGTTCGGTCATCAAGATTAAAAAGACTTCTTGATTTCTATATATTGTTTAAAGGAATAATCTGGATTTTTTTTACCATAAAATTCATTGTCCGAGGAAAAACCGAAAATAGGAGAATATATATTTATATTTTGCTATTTATTATGTCAATCGAGGTTACTGCCACGTGTTTAGCTGATTTTAGTATGTAATTACTATCAGAAAATACCGATAAATTCAGAGCTACAGTAAATTCTCAAATTGGAAGAATAGGTGAAACCTTTATAGGTAAAACCAAATAATTATTTTGATATTCCCGCACATACGTTTGAGTCCCGAGATTCAGTTGTTTCAACCCTTTATTATATCACTTGAATCTGTTATATCACTTGAATCTGTATTTTTTCTACTACGATTGCAATTTTTCGATTCACTCCTACCTTTTTTTATGATTTTTTTTTTTAAATTTTCCAATTTTCATTTCTTTTCCTCAAATAAAATTCTATTTTTTTTTCTCTGCGTCTCCATTTTAAATCCAAGTAATAAGTAAGTATATTTTCTCGGAAATATAAGTAAGTATGTAGGTATACAGTTAGCATATACTCGTATAGTTGAATGAAATGAAATTAAATAAATTTTTTTCAAAACAATTTTTAAGTTTTTTTTTTTGGTTCTTTTTTTCTTCCCAAACAATTCCTTATTCTATTCCTTAATTTTCTATTTTTATTTTTTTGCATTTCATTGCCAAGTCTTTTCTTTAAAGTAATTTTTCTTCTTTCAATTTTTTTTTCTTCTTCTTGTTTTTTTTTTTTTTTGCAATTTATTTCCTTTTTAAAATGTCAAAATCTTCTCTGTACATCAGCGAAAAAACAACTTGAATTTTTCCATAGAACATACGGGGTTACCATACTTAATATAAGACATTGGATTTTACGTATGTATATATGTTTGTATATATGTTATACTTTGGTAGGTATATAAGTAACTAACTCAATTGTTAAAAAACACACACCAATACATACAGAATTCGTTAAAAAGAAAATCAATTAACTTAAGAAGTAAGAACCAAAAAAAAAATACAAAATGCGAAAGAGAAAAAAAAACGCCATAAGGGAAATGAAGAGTAATACAGGAATAACAGAGGAAAAAAAATGATAAGAATGAAAACAAAAAGAAGAATAATATGACAATAATAATAACGGTAAATAAGCTGCTAACAGACACATAAACGTTTCCTTCAATTTACTTTCCTACTTTCAATATATAATACGAGTATAGATAGAGGATTACAAACGTTCATACGTCCATATACAATCACTACCAATATATACTGAACAAACAAAAATATCCATACAAGATAACAAACCAAAAAAAAAAACAATTTATATTTTTCTTCTTGTTCTTCTTTTATATTTTCTCATTTGGTTTTCTCTATTTTTTTTTTATTTTGTTAAGTTTTTCGTCTCCTTCTTTATAAGTTTGTATTTAAAGGACTACATTTTGTATATATACATATATACACTTTTATATTTGAGGAGCGCCAAACTTATCAAGTCACAAACGTATAAACTTCTGTTATACTGCGTTATATCTGCAATCTACATATAGTATAAGAGATTGAATTCCTTGATTTTTATATTTTTTGTTATTGTTTTGGTTTTTTTTTTCTTCTGTTTGATTTTCTTATTATTTTTCCTCCCTATAGTCTTTTAAATGAATGAAATTTTTTTTTTGTTATATTATAAAAAAGAGGCCCGTAAATGATAATACATTGAAAGTAATATTGAAATTCTTGCACTTTTATACACATATTATAACAGTTAAACATACTCAAACTTATGCCATATAAATATAGATTTTAATAACAGTTATATAATATGGAGAATAATGGTACTTTATAATGTTATATTGTATATCTAGTATGTACACTTCATCATTTCATATTGTATTTTTATTTGTTATAATATCTAGTACTTTTTTTTTAAGACGATTTTATGAAAAATTACAAAAAAAAAAATCTACTTATTAATTTTGTTCTGTCCGTCCGTCCATTAATTTGCATACTTTTTTACACAAGGTTCAATATAGAATGGTCAAAAATTCAGTAAATTCTAGAAATTATCGAAATAATCTAGAAATTTCGTTAAAACAAATTCAATCTAAAATTATTCTTTCACCTCCTGTATTATCCGAATTCCGTATTAATTTTCTGAAAATTGACAAAATTTAAAACGAAGACTAAATTATTTTTTTAAGGAATACTTAAACCTTGAATACTTGAAGGCAAATGTGCTCCTTTAAAAATCAAAGGTTTTCTCCGAATTTATTACTTAGAATCTTGATTTACTCTTCAAATTATGCATGAGGGAAAAAAAAAACACCTATGTATTAATAATATATAATATAAGTACATATTTGAAATATGTATGTGGATATAGGTATTTGAATATCTTATGCATATCACTCGTATTTATATACCAACACATAAATTTAAATATATGAAGTTATGAACATAAATTTTTTATACTAGATCCATTTAAGTAAAGAAATAAATCAAGAAAACTTTAAGAACAGCAAACAGGAAAAACAGAAAAAACAGTGACAAAAAACAAATAATACATATTTTTTTTTCTCGCTATGTATATAAAAGTATGCATTCATAGCATACTGTTATATATATTTAAATGTTATATACACGGATTGTGTCTATGGAGACCAATCCTTACGGTATTTCTATATACCTATACGTACATGTGCATAAAACCAAAACAAAAATCAAATAAAAAAGTAAGTATACTTAGACTTAATATTATAAAAAATCTTTGAGAATGACAGCGGAATAACTGATATATTATATTATGTATAGATATTGTATGTAAAAGACAAGATGGACACTTGAATATTTATACTTCATTTACACAAACACACATACTTAAACTCATATACGTTTTTCCCATGAAGAAAGTGAGACGAAGGAGGAAGAAGGCTGTTCTAAATTTGTAATCTGTAAAATTTCACTTACAACAATGTCAATGTTTATGATTTTGACAAAACAAAAAAAAAAAAACAAAAAAATGAAAAAATGAACACGAAAATCCCATAAAACACTAAGTAATGATTTTACATGGCTAACTATATTTTCATTTTAGTATTAAAAGGTACGAGTTTAATGGAATTTTTAAATGTTTAATGACATCTTTACTTAAAGATATTAACATTAATAAGAAAGGTAGCAAAGCAATTACTTGAAAAAGTATGTAATATAAAAATTGTGATTTAACAATGTCATTTAAAGTTTTTCATTTTCGTTTTAAGTTGAAGTTGTCAGTAAGAGTTCAAGTAAATTACGCAATTCGGCCTTGCGAAAATAAAAATCAAACTATATTTATTCCGAATCAAGAACAATCATTTTGTTCTTAAATGGCACATGCTTCTTGACCTAACTTGTGGACAGAGAGTCTTTTTAGAGCTTATAACATAAGTCTCTCATATCTCTAATTTTTTATCCAAAAAAAATTTCAGTTTCCCAGAGATTATTTTTGAATTAATTGTTAATCGGCCAGAAATTTCTATGGATAATTTGGAGTATATAAGAAAAATTTTTCTAATTGTTTCAAATATTTTCCAAAATTAATATAAAACGGGGAAGTATTCAAGTTAATAATATAAGTAATAAAACTTTTAGGGCAAAAAATTTTAATATTTTATTTACAAAATTTTTAAAAGCAAATTAAAATCAATCTAAACTATAGTCTATAAAGTAAAGCTCCCCCACAATTTTTTTTGTTAAAAGGAAAACTTCATAAGTATATTCTATAACATTTGTCTATATCTTATATGTATGCACCTACGGATCCAATACAAGCTATACATACAATTCGTACCGAAATTGTGCACCAAAAAACCTTATGGCAATATTAAAAAGGTACAGCTAATAACAAAATTCTATAATAATATACGAGTAAAGATTTTATTTTAATCCTTGATTATTTTTATAAAGCATATACATAGCTTTAGATATTAAACATACAAATAACGAAACTATGAAGGCATAGGTATATAAAAAAGAAAACAAATTACAAAGTAAGTAGTTATCTTTTTAAATTTTATATATAACAAACTTATTTTGAAAGCTTAAATCATGACATTTGTATATACTTTAGGGAATAAATGTATCAGATTCAAAAGTATAAGCAATAAAGCATTTAGAAATAAAAATTTTATTAATGTTAGTTCCGCTCCTCGTTGTTCCCGAATTCATACATTTCTATGCACTACATATATTCGTATATATGTATGTATGTATAGTTCTGTTAATTTAAGGAAATATATTTAAGTATATTTAATTTTTAAAAATAAACGATACTTATAGCTTTTTATACTTGCGTTTAATTGGGTAGAGCTCCAATAATGCGCATTAATCAAATTTTGACTAAATTAAGATGTGTGTAAGTCTCTTTTATATGCCTGCTGTCTATGTCTGCTGTCTATACCTGGAGGAGGACGAAACGGTGGAGCACTTATTGTGTGTGTGAGGCCGTGGCTCGTCTGCCATGGAGAGGCTTCTAGGGCCAGGGAGAGGGAGAAGGTCGGGATGGCTTTGTCACCCCAAGAGATATCTCGCGGCCTAATGTGGCTACTATACTGTAGTTTGTCAGTGGTCTTGCTATAGAGCTAATGTCGATGGGGTTGGAAATCACAAAAGATCCTTAGGGGTGACGTGAGGGCTTAAGGACCTCGGATTCAGACGGAAGGAAAAAAAAAGTCTCTTTTCTAAAATGTTCCGATTAGGAAATTAAAAATTTCGATTCCGAAGATATCAGATTTCGAAACATTCCCTCAAAACATCAGATTGTTAATTTTGAAATAAGACTACAACTGCAAAAGTTCTACATTATCTAATCTAGCGTGTATATCCGTAGATTACTTAATTTTTACTATATTTTTAAATAAATAATGGTTACCATGGCAAAGATAAATATAACAAGAAATCAAAACTAACAAGAATAAGATGAAATTATTTCTAAAATATGAAATTCTAGTCATACTTTGGTCTGTACAAATGTTATGTTATTATGTAACTACAATATACATACATACATATATTTAAATTTCCTTCATTTTGTATAAGTAAAATTTCAGAATATTTCTACTCACAAACACATACACAAATGGAAAACTGTCCTATACACAATTATACAAAACTTTCATTTCAATTTTTTTTTTGCTTTATAAACTTTTTTATATAAACTGTTATACACACACACGCATACGTATATATAACGTTAAATCGAAATGAAATAACAAAATCAAAAAAAAAAAAAAACAAAATGAAACTTTTCTAATGTTTTATATTTTTGTTTGTTTTTTCGTTTTTTGTTCATTTTAAGAGTAAGAATACTGTTATTCATATTCTATTATACTGCACCTGCTCCTTCTTATATATTTAGCTGTTTTCTTAAGAAAAGAGCAAAAGTAAATGGCGAAGTTATAACTATAAAGAACAAAAAAAAAACAAAAACAAAAGAATCAAAATAAAAAAATTATATTTAAAATAATGGTATATAAAAAGAGGGTATTAAGGACTATAGAGTATATATATGTGTATATGTATATAGGGTATAAAAGGTTGTTAAAGTTAAAAAGAGAAACAGAATTATAGTAATTTCTATATTTTATGTATAATACAAAATTACAAAATACTTAAATGAAAACTATGTTTCTAGCTTCAAAGTATATTATTATATGATTCTAAAAATATTATAAAGAAATAAGAAAAACACAAATTTATGAAAATTTAAAGGAGCAGTAAAAAAAAAATAATAATAAGTAAGTAAAACAGAAGCTTCAAAGGAATTATAAATAAAAGGTACAATGTTCCCATTTGTACCTAAAGAAAAGAAAAACATATGTTTGTATTACAAAGAATTCATGTTAATTTTAAAGTTAAGAAAAAAAAATCATTTTTTTTTATTAAATATTATTAAAGATTATTAAAAAAATATACTTATTATGCAATCATATAGACAAATAAAGTAAATATGTACATAATTATGTACATACACATAAATGAGTGCAGAAACAGGGAGTAGTTTTAGCCTTATAACTATGGGAAAAATTTTTGTTGATCAGAAAATTCTTGAATTAAAATAATTTATGACAGCATAATACAAAATCTTTAAATTCCAAAATGGCGGAAATATTAATATATTTTTATTAAGTCAGATGCAACTGGTGAAGCCTTTTATTTAGATGAAACTGTAGACTTTGGTTGCAATTTTAACTGTTTACACATTTTAATAAATATGTACAAAGCAATTAAGTTGACACTTTAAGTCTAAACAATATAAACACTCTATTGAAATAATTTACTGATTATTGCAAAAATTTTGCATAAATTTAGGAGAAATTTTATAATAATTATTTTTTTTTGAAACAGTTATTCTGTTTATATTAAAGATTTAATTAAATTATGCCAATGAAATGAATTTAAATAGTATAAGATCGTTTTCTTTAAGATTCATGATTTTATACAATTTCTAAAGAGCTCATATTGTAGAAGAAATATGGTAATAAAAAATGACATTTCCAAAAAATTTTAAATTGAAATTAATTCGAGTTAGAGAGATAAATACATTTTTGATTTCATACGTGTTGCCGTGCAGAAAAATAATTACTATAAAAATGTAAGGAAAATCCGATTTTTCATAACAATTATTAATTTAAAACAGTGATTTCCAAAGTAGTCTATATAAACCATCAGGGGTGCATGAAAACCTGCTAGGGGTCTACGAAAAAATTAAAATTTAATTAAATTAATTTTTTATTTAACTTTCTCATATCATAGACCGTGTACCTATGCTACTGTTAAAAATTGAAACCTATCAAAGAAAGGAGCAGGAGGGGATCTATCAAAAATTAAAAACGCGACAAGGGGTCTACGAGAGAAGTTGAAGTTTGAGAGCCTCTGAATTAAAGATTAATATTTAACTTTTAAAGATTTCTGATATTTAATTAATCATTTCTTATGATAGTAAAATTAATTTTTAAACATTTTTAGCCGTATAAGTTTACAAATTGCCGAAATTTTTCAAAAACTATCCCTTTCCTTTTCCATATTATTTTTATATTGTAATTATATTTGAAGAGATGTGAGAAATTAGAAGTATGTATTGATTTTGTTCTACAACATTTATTGTTTGCTTTGAAATACTGAACAGACAGAACGAAATTGATTTATTTGATTTTTCATAATATTTACAGTTATACATAATTATATATAATATTTTATAGGGTAACATAATAATTGCACACCATAATACTTGATAAATATTATGAAATCATTTTGATAAATTCTATTCGATTTAAAGTGTCATAATAATAGAGTAATAATAATTTTTTTACATAATTTCCAACATCAATATTAAAAAATTTAACAATTGTTTTTTTTTTTATTTACATTCACAGCTCATAAATTTTCCAATTATTATTATGTAAGGTGAAATTTTTTATATTATTTTTTCTTTTTGTTTTTCCACAAGAAACTTTATAAATTATAAAACCATATTTTTCTTTTAGAAAAAAAACAAGAATGAGAAATAAAATACAAAATGTCTATTTTCTTTTAACTTTAATTTAATTTACTGTTATTTGCATACAAAATATACTTCTATATTACATACATGTGTACCTGTATGTACCTGTGTACTATATAAGTAACGTTCTGTCATAAAAATAACTTTTCTACTTTACTTTATATTATCGTTTTTTCCATATCGTTGTTATTTTGGCTTTTATACCATTGCTTTTTTTCTTAAAAATTATTAAACTAACCAACTACTCATTGCTACTCGTATATATAGTACGGACATAGTACTCGTAACAAAACAAAACCTTTCATACTTATAAGTAGAAAAGGAAAAATTTTCATATTTTGTATTTTTTTTTTTTAAGAACTCCGAAAGAATAATATAAAGCATATTGTAAATAATATCAGAGTATAGGTATGTGCACATTTAAAAAAAAAACAAATAAATAAAAATTTCTCAATTTTTCCATATTGCAATAATATTACACTCAGAAAAATGCAACAAAAAAAAAAAAACAAAAAAAAAATGAATAAAGTTCAAAGATCTCAAATAATTTTATACTCGTATGCTATATTATATTGAGGCCTTTGAGAGTCATACATACCCGAGCATATACATATACACTCAAGCATATTTTAACAAAAATAACAAAATATAAATGTTATACACACATATATACACGTATATATTTATATGTTAAAAAATAATATTATTTTTATTTTCTTTTTTTCCTATTTATTCAAGTGTATTGGTCAGTTTTAAATTTATAAACATATATTAATGCATGTATGTATGTATACATATTTATAATGTATGAATATTCAAGTGTTATACTGTATTATTTTAATATTTTGTATGTTTGTTTTTTTTTCTTGTTTTCTTTTTTAATAATAATTGCAAATATAACATTGTTTTTATAATTTGTAA
This sequence comes from Condylostylus longicornis, assembly GCF_029603195.1. Taxonomy (NCBI): domain Eukaryota; kingdom Metazoa; phylum Arthropoda; class Insecta; order Diptera; family Dolichopodidae; genus Condylostylus; species Condylostylus longicornis. The sequence continues at coordinate 150,213 of NW_026578134.1, read as the reverse complement.
TAATAACAGAAAAGTAAAAATATTATAATTTAAAGGGTATAAGTATGTATAACATACAGATTACATATATATATTTACAAAATGTATAATAAAATTGTAGAGTTTTTCCAAATGCAATTTATATACAAACTATTTATACGTTTTACATAAACTTTAGACCTTATACTTTGTTATAATATGAAATTACTTAAATTTTAAAAAATTTCATTTTGTAACTTGGAAAGATTTTTCAACTAAAATTTATGTATGCTTTAAAGTATTTTTTTTTTGAAATAGTAGATTTTCTGAAAATTTGGTAAAAAAATATTTAAGGGAGTCAGTTAATGGGGTTTAACGGGGGTAGTTTGTTTTAGTTGGAAAAGAGAGTAATGTGGCTTGTGTACATACTAACTATGTTATACAACATTGTTCGGTTATTAGTAAAATATTACAATAAATTTTATTCAATTGTACATTATAATAGTCTTGCATATAACTGGAAGATTTGGTGAAAAATATGTAACAATTCAGATTTCAATTAATTTTATAGAATTCATTGGAAAACCGATAAAATTTTACCTGATAATTACTAAAAAATTTTAAAATAAAATAAGGTTCAATGATTAATTCCGTTTCATATTCCAACAGAGAAATTATTAACACGTAATAAAAAATACAGTTTCAATATTTCAATTGCATATCGTAAGGCAAATTTAAAAAATATCATTTCATAGTATTGCGTTCTCGTATGTGTTCTATCATTTATTGACATGGCAATATAATCACATTTAATTAAATAAATCTATTATAGGACTTCATTAAATATTCTATTAAAATTATTTTGTATTATTAGAAACCGTAGTACTTTGATGTAGAGGGTAATGGGTAAACAGACGAAAGTGCTAGTGAAGAGGACGATAATGTTCTATATAGTAATCCAGGTCTTGAATTTCTTTTCGGTCACAAAATACCAAAGAAGAACTTAAGAAAGAAAATTTGAGAAATGAAAACATTGTAATGACGTAAACTTGTTCGGTAATAAGTGAGTACAGAAGCTTAATAAGAAAATTATATAGAAATAAGATGCAATTGAATAATTTTGGCAATGGATTTTCATTATATAAATTTTCGATTAATAAATTTTCCAATTCTTACCCAGAGTCCGATCATTTTGTATAAAACAGAATACTAGAAATACATCTACATTTTGATAATGAATTTTATACCTAAACAAATTTTTCATCTATACAAAAAACATTTTGTCCTTGTATTTTTACATAAATTTATTTAAAGGATATTTATGTACATATTTTTACCCAGATCCATTTAAATAAGTGTAAATAACTTTTGTAAATGATACTATAAAAAAATCTTGAAAGGAATACATACTCACATATTCATATTCACAATTTATATTAAACTTTTATGAAACAAGACTTAAGAATATCTAATTTATGGTAAACTTGATTTTTTCTTTTAATTTGAATTTAATTTATATTCATGACTTTTTTTTATACATACATATATGATGTACCTCATATAAAAAAATAAAATTAAGCCATTCTACATTTGTTGTTACCATTAAAGGTGAGAATTGTTGAAAAACAAAATTCCTACATGATATAAATTTCTTAAAATATTAAAGTATAAATTACAGTAAGAAAAATTTTTGAGAATTTAAAAGAGAAATACGTGAGCTTCTAGTGTTTTGAATATTCGAAGGATAGCGAATATAAAATTATTAACCATTCACAATTCGAGTGACTTAAGTATACTTTTTTTCCATTAAAAGTTGACAAGAAACTTTATACAGAACGGTTTGGTATCCCTTTTAGGTATAACCTTCTTCTTCATTATACACAAGTACGTACAGAATGATAATTTATATTTTACTTAAATGCAATGTAATCGATATGCGTAACGATTGTTGAAATTTAACGAGAAATGTAACAAGATGGGTAAAAATGGGATGCTTCCAAGGTTACAGCGTGGATAACTTCCCATTGCTTTTCTATAAAGTTATAAATCTAGTGCTTAAAATATAACCCTTAGAATAAAAAAATAGAATAGAAAAAATTAAATTTCATAAATGAAATTTGCGAATAGGAAATTTGGAATTAAACTGTATACAAATACATGCTTTATACAAAATATTTCCATATAATATTAACGTTTTCTTATAATATTAACTAGAAGTATGTATTTGTCTTAAATTATTCTTGATGCATATACTTACAATATTGGAATAGCTATGCAATCATGAATTCAAAATTTTCAAACTTTCAAACAAAAAATCGGGAACTAATTTAAAATTAAAATGCATATGATGTACAATATAAATACCACAAGAAAACTATTATAATTTACCTATGGTCTTGACGTTCTACCCTCACTGTCTCAGAACGTATAACACAGACATATGTGGTACATAATTACTCCGTTCATTTAATTACAGTATCACCCACGTAAATTTAAAGCGTATGCATACAATAAAATGGAATATGTGCATTTTCTCTATCAACTTTTGAAATTTTTTTATCAACCCACTGCTTAAAAATCTCCAACTTTAAGAACTTCTTTTATAATACCAGAAAAAATTTTACTTTAAAACTTCTACACTTTTAATTTAAATATTTTCTCTCCTTTTCGGTATTTTTAATTTCTCTCCTTTTATTTCATTTATACATACCATACTTACTACTACTTAAACAAATTTTGGGATTTATTATAGAGAAAATGTACCTTCGCTTAGGTATGAAAGGAAAAAAACAACGAAAACAAATAATTCAACAAAATTAACAGCAAACACACTTGCCTACACTTGCAACTAAACATCGAAAAAAAACTTTTAACATGCTTTTCTTTTGGGAGTTGTAAACATTCACACACGTTTTTCTATAGAAGATATAAGGATATATATACAAGAATGTGTATAATATTTATATAAGGGTTATTTTTCTACCCACATATTCACATAAACACATGGAAATTCTATGAAAAAAATTTAAAGCTTTCCATCTTTATTTTATTCACATTTTGTAGACAAAAATTCAAGAAAAGCTCTTAGTTTTTTTTTTTTTCTCAATTTCTTTTTTATCTTTACTCCCATTTTAGAATATTATAACGTACACATATATTAATAAAAACCCATACATAAAAAAAATTGGGTATGTATACAATTGGAAAATCGATCGATAATTTCTTCGGCTGCTAATACAATACTGCTTTTAACTACTACTTTCCTACTATAATTTCTGCTCAAATATTTAAGGTGACCATAATATATGGTGGTTTTCACCGAAAAAAAATTTGAAGTATATATTCATGTGATTCCTATACAACAGTCAATTAACCAAAAGATATTAAAATTAAACTTCATTCTTAGTGAACCTTTAGGAAATTTTTACAGGCATATTGCATTCAATTATAAACAATAGCGGATTACATAAAAAACTACTAAAATCTTCTCGCTTAAGACACTAATCAACACAAACGTAAAAGGTAGATGATGCCCAGCTTGAGGTTATTCTCGAGCAAAACCTCTGAAAGAATTGCATTTCGACCGAGAGAGTATTAGTCGTAAGCACGTAAAAATATGGCGAAGATCCATATTGCAATAAAATTGATGAGTGTAGCGCCAGACCTTAACCTTAACCTAAAGCAAAAATTTCTTTTTTCTTTCAGGTTTGTTAGGCTGTTGTAATACGGATGATATCGAGGTGGGAGGCTTGACTAACAAGCGAATGCAGAACTTTTTTTGTTATTTAAATTTATTATTTTGTCAAGTTCTAAAATCCTTTTAATATTTCTCAAAACTGCGACTAGCTCAATTTTTCTATTTTTTAATCTGATCCAAAGTTCCTCAAAGGATACATATATCTCCTTACCCTAATATTTTCGCCGCAAAATAACTAGATGCCTTTTCAATAAAAAAAAAAAATAAAAATATCCGCCACTCAAAACAATACACAATAAATGGTCACTTTTCCTTAATACTATAAAAAATTATGCATTATTATTCTTATAAACATACACATACATACAAACATTTAAATAATGTAGAATGTATTGTGCATAAAAAAAAAAACAAAAACAAAAGAAAGAAAAATTGTTTAGGTGTGTTGCCCTTAACAGAGAAAATACAAGAACAACAATTACGAGAACAGCAACAACAAAAAACGAAAATGAAAAATTTTGCAAAAAAAAAAAAAAGAGTAAACTACAACAAAATTTTTTTTATACAAAAATTTACAAAAAAAAAAAATTTATTTTCAACAAAAATATTAAAAATTTTCAATTTTTTTGTCTAATTTTCATGAAAAATTCACCACATTTCATTACAACAAATTCATAATTTCACCAAATTTTTATGTGAAAATTAACAGAAAACAAAAATTTTCAAAAAACGGGATATTAAAAAAAAAATTTCACATAATCAATATGTCGTCGTCATTTTCGTTATCGTAGTAGTGTTGTTGTTGTTGCTTACTGTTTATGTATTGTTATTGTTGTTGTTGTTGTTATTGCTGTCGATAGAGGAGGACATTTTTATTTTATTTTTATATTGTTTGCATTTTCTTTTACATATTTATTTATTATCACAGTTTTGTATTTTGTTTTCTTATTTTTTGTTGACAATCTTAAAATATTTCTTATTCACAATTTAGAATACAAAAAATTTAGAATTACTTATTTTCAAATTTTATTCTTTTAATTTTATTTTCAATATGCAAAAAAAAAATACCAATGTACTTTTTTGCTTAATTTACCTATTATTGTGTGTATGTGTTATACAGAGTCAGGTATATATATATGTACATAACTTATAGTACCTGTATATTAATTCCCTTTTATGAGGTTAGATTTAAATTTGGTTTTTCTTTTTAAATAAATAGCTACATAAAAAATAAATTATAATTCAAAAATATTTTTTATTTTCTTACTTAAAACTTACATTTTATTCCATATTCCTTTGCAGCAATTAAGGAAATCTATTCAAATATAAATTTATTAATCCCATAAATTGGAAAATTTTTTTTTTATAATTTTCTCGTTTTGTTTTAATTACACATTTCTATATTAGGCCCAAATAATTTATACTCTGTTTTATACGAAATTTATAATTTTTTGAAAATATTTTTCACACAAAATATTACTTATTTTGGATTACAAGAATTTCAATATTTTAGAGCCCCACTTTGAAAAGAAATTTTTCTCTTTTTTTTGCTTTAATTGCACACAAATTTTATTGTGAATAAGTAAATTTTTTACTTATATACAGGAAAATATTAAAATAATTAATTTTTTTTTTTCAAGTTATAATCTTTTGTATATTTTTTAAATTTTTTTTCCACGAAATTTTGCAAAATTTTTTGCTATTTAAAAAGCCTATTTGAATAAAAAAAAATTTTTTTTTTATATTAACATTTACTGTGAATATTATGAGCATGTATACATACATACATATATATGCATATACAAATAATTTACACTTATTTTAATAAAAAAAATATAAAAAAAATATTTAAATATAATAATTATTTTTTCACAAAAGGAAAAAAAAATATTTTTCGGCAATTGATTTTCGACCACCCAGAATACACTCAAAGAATAAATTTCAAAAAAAAAAAAATTATTAATTATATTTGAAAAATGCACAAAAATCGTATACGAAAAAAAGAAACAAAAAATAAATGAATTTTGGAGAAAAAAAATTAAAATCCTTTAAATACAAAAAAAAAAAAAAACAAAATTATTAGAAAAAAAAAATTAATTTTTATTAAACACAAATTTTTCTTGAAATTTTCTTCACAATTTTTTTCACTTTTCTAGAAAAAAACCAAAAAATAAAAAATTTTTTTTTAATTATTGTGAAAATTTTAAAAATTATTTTGACTTTTTCTTCTTTAAATTTTATTTTCTTTTCTTCTATTTAAGAAAATTAAAAATACACAAAAAAAAATTGAAATTTTTTTTTTCTATTTCTTAAAATTTTTTCTTTAGAAGGAAAATTGCTTTTTATTTTTACTTTATTTTTTAATTGTGAATAAAAATGATTTTTCTTTAATAATTTTCCACCATTACCGAATTATTATTAATTTTTTTTTTTTTCTTTTATAAAAGAAAATAGGAGGAAAAATTTTTTTTCTTTCTTTCTGACATCGATATTTAAAATATACCACAAAAGCAAATATCGACCTTAACTCGAGTAACGCAAACGCCACAATAATTGCAAGGGTTTTGAGAAATTGTTCAAAAAGCTTTTTGGTTTTTTCTATATTTTTTTTTTGTTTTGTTCTTTTTTTTGTTCTTTTTCGAAAAATTCTTATGGGAAAGAAAAAAAAAGAGAAAACAACAAAATTTTTATTATTGGTAGCCGTTATTTGTACATAATTAGCAAGTATAAACCAGGACTGTTGGTGTAAAAGAGTTGGTGTGTAAGATAATATTATATACGTTCATAAATTTCAATACATTTTTTTTTTTGAAATTCCCTCAAGGTAATTCAGGCTTTAAATGAATTAGGGGTTTGATATAATACGACAAGTGTTCGATAGATTTTAGTAAAGGGAAAGGTGAATGATTTTACTATTTTTCTGATCCGAAGTAGTCTTACTCTTATAAGCCACAATTGAGAATTTAGGAGATATAAATGTAAGATTTTTAAAGTTATTTATATTTGTACTATGTCTTTAATCGAAAAATTCTCAATGAGATTTGGAAGCTTCGTTCGGAAAGTCTTTTGAACATCGATCAAAAAAAAAAAATTTACAACCATTTTATCGAATTGAAAGTTACTCTTTACAAAAATCTTTACTAGAACCAGCCCCGGATCTACCATACATGCAAAGTAATTATATGCAATGAGTGGTAGAAGACAGAGGCGCAATTATTATGCGCAATGTCCAATATTTACTGCATATTATTCATTTATTTGAAGCCGAGAGAGCGCTCTTTTTGGAAAACGCGTAAGGCATCGAACAGGTCAGAACCGGGCCTGACTAGAAATATGCAACGTATTTAAATATTAATAGGTAGACACTAATTCAAAATAAAGTTAAATACCTTATAAACTTGAATTTAATATTTTTATAACAAAAACACATTTGCATACCTATAATTTTAAAGAGTTAATATACGAGTATTATAAATTTGTACGTATAATTTTTATGATTATATTATATTCATAAAAATTCTAAATTTGAAAAGTTGTAAAATTTTTTGTAAGTTTATTTCGAAATACATTTATTCGAAATTTTTAGAATTCTTTCGCAAACAAAAAAAAACTAGAAAATATCCTTATAATTGAGCTTATTTTTATATTTCATATATTTGTATGACATTAATGTCTCTCTCTTGAAAACACAAGAATTGTGTTTAAAATTTTAAGCTTTCTATTTTTTCGAAAAAAAAAAATCTAACTCGAAAGAGCAAAACTTAGTGTAAGAAAACGTGTTTTATATTGTCAACTGAGAAAAATGTCCAAATTTTTTCAGGTTCTCCCAGAAAAAAAAAAATGTTATACTGATACACTCTCTGTGTGCAACTCATAATTTAAACTATTACCCTCTTTTCTCTTGTGTACACGAAAAAAAAATACAACGGTGTTTTTTATGTACCTCGTTAGTCGTAATGTACGTCAAAACATTAATGGTACAAAATCTTAAAGTGTCACTGTGCTCTTTTCAAATATGTACATAAATCCCATATTAAAATTGCAAATTAAATAATTCTCTTTTTTCTCTCTTCTTCGATTAGCTTTAATATACAAATTATCGTTTTTTATTATTTTATAATTTTGTCTATATACACTTGTAAAATTCTCCTAAAAGTCACAAGTATTAAATGTCAGTTATATGTCAAATTATTAAAAAATACTACTGTTATATTTCTGTTTTCATTTTCTTTTTGTTTATATTTCTTATTTTCATTTTATTTGTTCGTATGGCTTTTATACTGTTACTTTTATTGAAATATTTTCGAATTCTACCTTTAAAACTTCATTATAAGAAACTAAAGTAGAAATTAAAATATTTCCTTTTTTTTTGTATACAAGTATAAAAGTCAATACAATAAAAAGCATATATCTAAGTATGTATGTATGTACTACTTTTATGCCTTATAAGATTTATCCTTTGAATTTTTGTTATACGTATATATGTATGACATTTGTGTGACATTTATGTAGACATAAAAATATAATTCATAAAAAATTCTAAGGTATAAAATTTATTCTTAAATATGTATATTTGTGTATGTACACTCTTTTTTGTTAATATTAAAAAAAAATTATTGACAAATTGTCTGGAGACACACAGAGAAAAATTTTTTTTATTACAATATTGAAAATTAATTCATACTTAAGAAATAATTTTATTTATTTTAATTAAGTTGGATTTTATAGTCTGGTACAATTTCCAATATATTTTATATTTGTAAATTTTCACTAATTATTTCATTAAATAATTACAAATTATTGTTATATAGCACCGTATATAAATGAAAAATTTCATTAAACTTTTTTCACTTATACAAAACTATTCGATATATAAATGCCGAACGTTCACGTCAAAAACTCCCGTTAGACTAAAAAATAAACATAAAAATAAATCCTAGAAAAATAAATAGAAAAAAAAAGGAATTTTTTTTACGTTAACCGTTATATATATTTACGTATGTTTTATATTGTTATACACACATCTATAATACACATTCAAACAAATATGAAAATAAATCTATAAATTTTTTATTTTTTGTTTTTTTTTCTTTGAATCAAATTAGATAATAATTTTTTGTCCCCTTTTGTTCGTCTATTCTATAAATTTTTATTATAACTGTTAAGGACTATGAACCCTTGATATCATTTCAATATTATTATAATACTCAAATAAAAACACAAGTGTATCCGATATATATTAACAATAAATACGTATTATATATGTACATATGTATAAACATTTAATAAAATACTTATCGCCTATAGCTATATGGTATATATAATATTTATATATTATGTTAGTAACTATGATTGTATGTATGTTGATTACATGAATGTTGTTATACGTGTGCCTATATGCACATTTTATTATTATACAAATTTGATTTTGTTATTATTTCAATTATTTTGTATGTATTGCGAAATATATTTTTACGATAAAAATACAAGGGGTAACCTGATAAAATATTCTCTACTTGTATGTATATGTATATATATATACATAAAAGGACATTATTTTGTGTTCATGTATGACAGAGAACACACATCATTATGCATAAAAATTTAATCAAAATTTTTATCAACAAAAAAAAAAATTGTATTTTTATGTTTAATTGTATATGTATGTATTCTAACAAACACAAAGAAATCTGCAATGACTGGAAATGTATATATTGTGCAGTGTACATTATGCTATGTGCATATATGATTTGTATCAAACAAGTCCTGCTATATTAGGACTTTAGACGATTTCTTATTATAGGAAAATTTTACTCTTTCGTTCACGTTGCCTTTTCAGAATTTTATTTTCGTTCTCTTTTTGTATTTTTAGAGTAAAACGAAGAGTAAACAATATTTCTTATTCTCATGAGAATTGACGAAAGAGAGTAAAATATAAATGAAATAGTAAAGGATATTTTTGAATTGCAAGGAAATGAAAAATTTATGAATGTATTTTTCTTTTCATATTTATTATATGTTTAAGTGTAATAAATTGAAGGAAGAGGTGAAAATGCAATACTATACCTTAAAGAGGAATAAAAAGAACAATTGAGTCAGAAGTGAATGAGTATTCGAAACAAGAAACAAAAAAAAAACATTTGTCACGCTACTTCTGTCAAAATTTTTTTTGTGTGTATATAATTTTTTTTTTATTTTATTTTGCATTTTTATTTTATTTTGCACTTTTTTGTTTTTTTGCTTGCGTTTCTGTTGAGTAAATTGTACGCATGCGTGTTTTATTACTCTATAATGCATTCTTGCTTACAATGAAGTTTTTTTTCTTCTTGCGAATTAGGGTTAAGGTAAAGTTGTTTTGTAAATTTTATCCTTTATTATACCCGTACGAACGTATGTTCGAAGGGTATACTAAATTTGCCTTACCGTTTGTAACGCTAAGAAATAACGGTGTTAGATATAGACTCAAGTGTATGTTTTTGATCAGCGTCAAATTCTGAGTTGATTTAGCTTTGTCTGTCCGTCCGTCCGTCCGTCCGTCCGTCCGTCCGAACGATAACTCAAAAACTAATTGAGCTAAGTTCACCAAATTTTCACAAATGATTTGTTGTAGTAAGTGCCAGAACCCTATTTAAATTGGACATGATCGGAGTACCGGTTCGGGTAGCTGCCATACAACTCCAAAATTTATTTGGCTATATCTCATAAACTATAAAAGTTATGGTATTGAAATTTCACACAAACGAATATATTAGTAGGGCCAATGTGTCACATAAAAGTCGTTGAAATTACTTGGCTCCTTCTGGTACCTGCCATACAACTTCCAAAATTATTTGGCTATATTTCAGAAACTATTAAAGTTATGGTATTGAAATTTCACACAAACGAATATATTAGTAGGGCCAATGTGTCACATAAAAGTCGTTGAAATTACTTGGCTCCTTCTGGTACCTGCCATACAACTTCAAAAGTTATTTGGCTATATCTCAGAAACTATAAAAGCTGTGATATTGAGATTTCACACAAGTGAATATATTAGTAGGGCCGATGTGTCTCGTAAAAGTCGTTGAAATTACTTGGCTCCTTCTGGTACCTGTCATACAACATCAATAGTACTTTGGCACAACCAGTATTTTGAATAACACATAGTACTGAAATTTTGCATAAATTAATATGGTAATACGGCAACTTAAAGTCATAGTCTGCCCCATAGTTAGTTATGGCACATTAGTTATTCGCACATACGATAACAAATTCGTACGGGTATCACAGAGTTGACAAGGTCAACTCTATTTTTTTTCTCGTTTTTATTTAATCCTGTATATTTGAGTTTATTTCTCTTTTATTTTTATTTGTAAATTAAGGTATGTTTGTATATATTATATAGGTACTCATAATTATCAGTATGTACTTACAAATATGTAGGTATATAAGTATAAACTAATTGTAGTATATTTTTTTATTTAATAAATCAGGGGTTAAATTATTGTTATATGCTTTGATGAATCGTCGAAAAGGAAGAAATTTATAATATTAAATACAATGTGTGCCTACTGTTAAACAAATAATTGTAATTTTGATTCATGTTGCGCTCTTATTAGGAGTTCTTCTTTTATACCATGTTAATTACATATTAACGTTTTGTAATATGATAAATTGATTTCCGGAGATTTTTAGTTTTTTTTTTTGTATTTGATTTTCAACTAAAAATAAAAATTTATGAAATTGTTATAATAAATTAATTGTTATATATTGTTGTAACAATTATAAAAAAATTTTGAGGTGTTGAATTAGAAAAAAAAAATTGAAGTTTATAAAAATTTGGAAAAAGAAACAAAAATAGCAACTGGAAAAAGTTCTGAAATGGTAGCAAAATTTTTAGGTATACAGGGTGTCTCGTATCTGAATGCACTGTTGTGTACCATTGTATAAGCCCTCATGAGATGACAAAACTTTTGTATGAAGACAGTGCTCAAAGCCCAACAGGGTTTCGAGATACAGAGGCTTAAAGTCAATCTCAACTGATTATTTTCCTTTTTTGAAATTTTAAATATAACTCCGGGCCTTTGTCAGACAGGCGCATTATTAAATTTGACTTAAAAAACACAAGTATAACGGCTTTCTTATGACTATATATATTGGTTATTATCTGTTCAGCTTTTGGAATCATATGACTTTAAAATTCAAAAAATTTGAAATTTTAACTTTTTGTCATGTAACATTGCACTTTTCTTTAATTTTAGCACTACTGGCAACTTTGTCAGCTGAGCTTTAATTTGGTATATGAGTCATCTTCCTACCTGTTCTGGCTTAGGCATTATTTAGAAAAATTAGAAAAGTTAGAACATTCAAAATGGTAAGTTATGCGAATATTCAAAACAACTATCGAGTTTTCCTTACATTTTTGCAAAAAATTAATGGCCCGGAGAAGATCATATAACGTTTTTTATTGATCCAGCGCTGCAAGTTTAAAAATTGAATTGAAATATTTTATAAACTTGAAATTAAATTTCAGTCAGCATCAAAAATCAAATTTTAGGCTCAATAATGCAAGAAGAATACAAGGGGAAGAAACTTTCTTTTAATATTTTTTCTTAATCTAAGTGCAAATTACTCCTTTGTTTTGGAATTACTGTTCAAACTCGGAAAGATATGTAAGAGTTTTCATACATTTTACTTTGTACTAATTGTTCATACTTATAACATTAAGTTCCTTATACGCGTACATTATATTTATTCATAAATTTAATTCATTTCATTCATAGTTAATTAAAATATCCTAAATAAACAAAAAGAAAAGAGTACATATTTAATTTGATACTTCTATACTGATATCCTTTATATAAATAATTGTGATTTTCAATTTTTTAATAAAAAATTTATCCTTATACATCCTTGTACATTCACATGAGAGAACAAAGAATATAGGAAACACAGTAAGTATAATATTGGAATGCTTTAATATCACTTCATCTCTTCGTTGTATATAAAAACACAAGCTGAATAATAATAATAACAGTAAAAATTATAATAATAGTTATTTTTTTTTTGTTATTTAAGTAAGATATTGAAATATAAATAATATTTTACTCTCCTCTTTAATATTTTTATACAAAAATAGAAGTGGAAACTAAAAATGAAAAGACCAACAGCAAAAAACAAAACAAAAAATTTAATGGAAACTTTTACCATAATTATAAACGAACATTATAAATCAACCCCTTATTTTGTATCCATTTTTAGGCATTTTATTAAAAAAAAAACAATAAGAAACTGATGTAACATGGATTTACTCCACAATTATTTCAAATAAATGTATCAAAAATGATTAAGTTAAATTGAAAGTTCCCAAGTACACTACTAATATTGGTTGTAAATTGTTGAATTTTCAGTAATATGTGGCAGAGCTCCTAGCCAATATTAAAAATTTTCCACACGAGAAGCAAAATCTCCTTATAATTTTATTTTCTCGTTAAAAATTTTATAATCAAACTTTGCCTCTTATATGTCCTCCCGGATTTATTTCTAACATTTGATTGTTGTCAGAGAAACATTTGAGTTCCTCAACTTTCAAAAAAATTTAAATACAAGTTATAGAACTATTAATAATCGATATATGGCATTCAAAGTTAAGAGATCATTATTATTAGTAGATTAATACCGGATTAAATTCGAATTATGAATTTTTCTTAGAATTACCATCCGCTCTTAAAATTTCAGAAAATATTATTAGAAAAATACAAGGATATTCACTAATTCTCATTTCATTTGAAAACAAAAGTCAAATTTCATGGATAGCAATACTGCTTGCCTCACAAATGAAAATATGATACTTATAAGGATAAAAGAAAAAAAGCGTTATACTCAGTGAAAAACCATTTAACAAACTAAATAAAATAATAAACCAACCACTTTTTAACTCTCATTCACTTATATGTTATATAATTATTTACACATTCGAATGGTTATGTATCTTTGGTGTGAGAAAGACCAACTCACTATTCAAGTATACGAGAATTAATTAAAAAGTGTTTTCATTTAGATTGAGAACACAATTATTTTTTTATATTAAAGTTATTGTTATACATAATGTATAAATTTGAAAAATCCAACAAACAATTTAGTTATATTTTATATTAAAATTGTATAAGAAGAAGTGGCAGAAAATTAATATTTTTATTATACAATCAATATTGAATTAGTTTGTATGTCATATAAAATAATATAATAAATATTTTATGTACATTTATTTGCAAAATATAGAAAACTATTCAAAACTAAGATGAAATTTTATGCAATATTTATATATATAAATATGTATATGATTTTATACAATATGCGAATGAGGGTATATGGGTAATCATGAGGGTATATGGGTATATGGGTAATCATAAAAAATCATGATTTCAGGAAATTTTGACTTGACTTATATAAAAGAAATACACCTCAAATGATACAAAACCATTTTTTCAATTAACTAGGTCAATTTTAAGAATTATAATCGGTTCCAAATCAAATCTAATCTAATTTTTCAGGGAAATGCGTGGGTAAATTTGTGTGTATGAGACGATTTATACGCCTATAATACAGAATTAGTGAAAGTCATTAATAAAACAGTTGGAAAATATAAATTTAATTAAAATTTTTTTTTTTTGTATTTTTATTTAAATTTACTTTCCAGTGTTTTATAAAAAATTTGCACAAAAGTACATTGGCTCAAAAAAGACCCCTGGGTATTTTTTGTAATTATACTGGATACAATCTTATAAGTAACTTTTTACTCAAAATTTTCATATCAAACATTCGTAGCTCTACAAGTTCCGGGATACTGTGATTCAGAGCCAATTTCAACTTTGTTTTTATAAAATGTCAATGTAGGTAATTTCATTTCTGTGCGAGATAGACGCATAATCAAACAAAACTTTAATTCCTCGGAATGAAACCTTCTTCCAGTTATAATTTTTTTAAAATTTTATAAGTCCTACGACTGTAAATTTAAAACCAGTGCTATATTTAACTTTTAATTTCATAAACCGGCAGAATCGCTTCTAGTTCAGTTTTATTTTTAAATTTTGTTGCCCATCAATACAAAAAAAGCTTTCTTAAAAAGAAGATGGTTAGAGATTTTTATACACTATTTCATATCACCGATAAATAATTTCATTTTATTTTTTAATTCCACAGAAAAGGAAAATTTATTATTGAATATATCTAAAGGATATCTCAAATTTTTGACTTTCAATTCATTTTTATTATTTATGCAAATAAAAACTATCTACTCGTTCACATACAAAAATATCAGATAGAGAAACGTAATTTTAAGTATATTTACCGCAGGGTTTCCTTAATATTTGATTCACACACACATATATACATACATATTATATACCTTCTATATTTTCATTCTATTTTTATAGTTTATTATCAAATATTAGCATTTTGAAGTCAATATACGATATTATGTAGACTAGACTGAATATAAATTAATATTATTACTGTGTTATTTTATAAAAAAAACACAAATTTAATTTTAATACTAATTTATTTTTATTTCTTCTGTATTTAAATTACACTATATAACAGAATAATAAGATGTTATGCTGACTGTTATTACTTTATGATTAACAGACGATTAACTGACGATTAACTGACGATTAACAATGTTTAAATCTTAGGTGCTAATATTTATAACGTAAATATGCTAAATAAGCATATTTGCCTATTGCAACATTCTTGTGAACATTATTGTGGGAAAATATTTTGGAATGTTTTGTTTGTTACGCGTGGTCACGTGGCAGTGCAACGTGAGTTATGGAATGTTTGCATTTTTGGTGTTAACTCCTCCCTGCTTAAATATGATTGTCCCCAATCATCAGAAATAGGGAATGTCGTTAAATTTAGTGGATTTTGATTTCTTAGTTTCTAGAACATTTTTATGATCCTCGACAATTTCAGATTTAGATTCGAATTCTTGTTTAGGTGGAGTTGTTTGAATAACAATTTTGGAGTTTCTTGAAAAGAGGGTCCTTGCTAATAAAATTAGAACAATTGTGCCTACGGCTATGATAATGACCATGATTGTTATTCGATTGGTAGTGGATTCCATTTTTAAAATATTTAACGACTTTGTATTGTTAATATGGATTTCGTCTAACATCTCTAAAGATAAAACTTTGGTTAATTGTTTCTCTTTTGGTAAGGGTTGTAAAACTGCAGGAAGAGTATGGAAATTGGAAATTTCGAAGGCAGAGAATGATCTTCCTTCTATTATTATTTCAGTGTTATGAAATTTTAACAGAAAAGTACCATTAAGTTCTTGAGAAATAGAATTTATTGAAATGTTCCCTTTAAAGTTATTTAGCAAAATAATTCCCGATGCTATTTCATCTATTGTTTTAATGTGTTGATTATTGCTAATGTTGCAATCAGCTAATAGGCTTTTTAATATTTTTGGTATACAAGTATTATTTGATAAATTTATTAAATTTTTTTCTTTACAAATTGAAAAGTTATTAATATCGTTTTTACAGTTTTCTTTAATTGCATAAATATTATTTTCATTTTTGATTATAAAATTATATGGGATTACAATACTTTTATTGTTCCTTTTTATTGGTTTTAACAAAATTTTATCATAGTTTTCCTGATTCGTTACAGGAACATTTATAATGTAAAGGATAGTTGAGCTATTGGTTATAATTTTTATTTCGGAGAAGTTCAGGGCTTCTTCCACGGTTGAAAAGGGCATGTTTTCTTTATTTAAAGTTTTAATTATATTTGCTATTTCATTTCGAGATAATATTAAAGAATTTATTAATCCGAGTTTTGCCCAATGAATGGCATAATTAATGTTACGTAAATCTTCTTTTAAAATTTTAAGTTTATATTTTATACTAAGAATAATTTCATTACCAATATTTGATTCCGAGTTTAATATTTTCCTAATGTCATTATTTATCTGAGTAAGGTTATTTAGTCTTTGGGTCATAATGTTATTTATAACGACTTGTTTGTTATTATTTTCAAGCATATTGTTCATTGTTTCCTTTATTGTTATTAGGTCCTCGTGATCTGGGCTTCCAGCGATCCATTTCCAGGCGCTGCCCAGGAAGTCTAAAGATCTTTTGTTCTGTCGTGGTTTAAGGTTGTCGATTAAATTTTTTATTTGGTCAATTTCGTAGGAAATATAAGGGTGTAAGTAGTGTTGTCTGTCAATGTCTGTATTGTAAACGTACTGTATTTCGGTTAGTATTTTTTCGTAACTGTCCAGTTCTATGAGATGTATTATTTTGTACGTGCCTGTCTGTATTTTAGCCTTTCCCGTGATGATAGGTACCAATAACGAGTTAGTGAAGTCTAGGAGCTGAATATCCGAGAGGACAGATTGAAAGGTGTACCTGAAATGGATATCGTTAATTAAGTTACTAGTTCCGAATATTTGTTTTATGGATAGTTTTCCCGGATACAGTAGTTACTGTAGTGTTATGATTCTCCTGAACGGTTTCTTTAACGTATCTAGCGCTAAGTTTTGAACCTATTCTTTTATTATGTTTTACGTAGATAATTTCACCAGGTTGATAGTGCCTAGGTTGTTTCTTATTTGTATTATGGTATTTTAGGTCTTTAGATTGTTTGTCTCTAAGCTTGTTAATTGTGTTGCGTCGGACTTCTTCGTACTGTTGTGGATTAAGGCATGGGGTACGTCCAAGGAAAAGTTCAATAGGTTTCCTTTGGGTTGTCGAATGTATGGTATAATTGTATTCGTTCACTGCTCTTTCGAGCAATTCTTCGAATGTTCGTCTCGGTCCTTCTGCCTTAAGGCATCTCATAATTTCTGACAAGGTCGAATGAAATCGCTCGACTTGACCGTTGACCTCGCTTTTATAGGACGGCGTTTTGTAAATTTTTATGAATAACTCGTCTTCCAACATAGAAGTAATGGATGCAGAGTTTAGCGATTTTTCGTTGTCAATGACAACTATCTCGGGGACGCAGAAATAAAAAAGTATGTCTTGTAAGGGTCGTTTAATGTGTTCTATCGCACGCGATTGAATTATTTTTGCCTGGGCAAATTTCGTAAACTTGTCGATTGCAGTAAGAACCAAATGTTTTTCTGTCGAAAAAATATCGATGTGTATGATATGACCGGGATAATTTGGGATAGGAGTAGGGAAAAGTTCTTGCTTGTTCGGGTGGCGTTCGTATTTATTTTCTTTACAGATGGAACAACGTTTTATCATATCTTTGATTTTTGCTGACATTCTGGGGAAAAAATATTTGCGAATAATTTGTAACCGATTTTCAGAAGCATTTCGATGTGCTCTCCTATGAACTCTGAAGATCGTTTCAGTCTGTTCTTCTTCAATCTCTATGTCTTCTACTAAAGTGGAGCTAAATCGAACCTTATAACTTCGAAAATGCTGGGGATAGATGTTTTGTATTTTACCCATTATTTCTTCGGGGGCAAGTATTCCGTTAACTGCTTGAGGGCTTAAGTATCTCTTAAGGATTCTTACAAGTTCCCTATCGTTATAAGACGGTTTTATGAGGATATGTCTTCTATATTGAGAGGAGAAAAGTGGTTTGAACTGGTAGGAATCTTCATTTCCGATTTTAAAAATTAGTTGATTTTTGAAAACGTTTATAGGTGTTTCGACGGAAGGGATCAGGTTATGGGGGGAGCTATGGGCACTATGTTCTGTGGGTGTAAGGGAGTTTAATTCTGTTTTGGTCGGTAATCTCGAAAGTGAGTCAGCTACGACATTGGACCTTCCGGGCTTATACTTAAGCTCGCAGTTGTATTCTTCCAATGCTGCTTTCCAGCGCTTCATTTTACTATTGGTGTTTTTGCTACTAAGCGCGTAGGTTAAAGGCTGGTGATCGGTGTAGATTTTTACACATCTTGAACCGTATAAGAAGTTTCTTAGCGAGTTGAGAGCCCAAATAATGGCCAACATCTCCTTTTCATTCGTCGCGTAATTTTCTTCCGTTTTATTGAGCGTACGAGATATAAAAGTGATGGGCCTATTATTTTGCATCAGTACGGCTCCTATAGCATAGTCTGATGCGTCGGTGGTTAACTCGAACGGTTTTTCAAAATCCGGATGTGTCAGTATGACTTCTTTCGATACAAGCGCGTTTTTTAGTTTCTCGAAAGCATTTAGGGCGTTTTTGTCAAGATAAATACGTAAATTTTTTGAGGCGTTTTTGGGCACGCGTCCCTCCTCCCCACGTAAAAGGGATGTCAGGGGTTTTGCGAGTTTGGCGTAGTCCATAATAAATCTCCTATAATAGCCTGACATACCTAAAAAGGATCTCAGATCTTTGAGAGTTTTAGGCGGAGGCAGATTTGTAATTGCTTCAATTTTTTTCGGGTTAGGACGTAATCCCTCAGTTCCAACTATGAAACCCAAGAATTCGACTTCTGGCTGCAGAAACTCACACTTGTCCAATTGGACCTTCATATTTGCGGTTTCCAAAGTTTTGAACACAAGTCTCAAGTTGTCCAGATGCTCTTCCAGAGTCCTACCAAAGATTATTATGTCGTCGATGTAGACATAACAACGCTTCCCGATGTGTTCCCTTAAGATATCATCGAGCGCTCTTTGGAAGATCGATGGGGCGTTCTTTAGTCCAAAGGGTAAGCGAACGAACTCGAATTTCCCGTTGTTGATAGAGAAAGCTGTTTTTTCTATATCAGAGGACTTGAGCGGGATTTGGTGGAAACCACTCTTCAGGTCGATAGTTGTGAAGTATTTGTTTTTTCCCAGGTTTGAGAGAACTTCGTTAACTTCGGGTATAGGATATTTGTCAGGTACTGTGATAGAATTGAGTTTTCGATAGTCTATCACCATTCTGTACTTCTTCTTACCAGAGGCGTCATCCTTCTTAGGAACGATCCAAACCGGCGAATTATAAGGGGATTTTGATGGTCTTATGATTCCCTCATCAAGTAATTCCTGTACCTGTCTCTCGACTTCTTCCTTCAAGGCCATGGGATATGGGTAGGCTCTTGAGTAGACGGGTGTGTCAGAGGTTGTTCTAATTTCTCCTTTGACCGTGGTGGTATAGGTCAATCTTCTGTCAGGGTCCGAAAAAAGATTTGGGCATTCGTATATTATCTTGTTTAATTTGTTTTTCTCGCTTTCGTCTAAGTGAGAAGTCCTGATATTGATATTGTTGACATTCTCCGTGAGGTGCTCGCGCAGTGGAATCTTTTTGTCTGATTTTATTGTCATGTAGCCTTTGTTAGTATGTATGACGGCCTTGAGTTCCCTCAGACTGTCATTCCCTACGATACCGTTAAAAGTCGTCAAGCTGGGAAGTATGTAGAATTTTAATTTGCCAGTTCCGTCACCGAAAATATTGATGTAGGAATGATGGGAAATTTTAACGCTTCCTCCCACAGAGTTCGCGAGGAATGGTTTTTCATTGGGAATTGGATTGCGGACATGTTTAGTTTGGATGTAATTTTTGTTGGATCCGGTGTCTATTAGGAATTTAAGAGTCTCTCCGTTGCCAATTCTATATTCGAAATAAGGCAGCGAAGAGCGTTTCAGTCTAAAAAATATATATCGTCTAATTGTTGTGTCTCATCTTGGTCATAATTCTCATTTACGCATGACGTACCAGGTTGAGGATCTAGATTGTGACTATTTAAGTTGGGGTTGTTAATTAGTTCTATGTCTTCATTTATGATTGAATCATTATGCTAACTCAGTCCTCCGTGTATCATCAGTTCGGTATTATAGATTCTTTGTGTTTTGTGAGGATTATGGGTCTGCTAGGTTATTTGAGTTATTTGTGCTTCCAGCGTTTCCGTTTAGGACAGCTGGCTATGTCGTCTGGCATTTTGTTTTAAAAATTAAATATTTTTCTAAGGAAACAAAGCTTGGTAATGCAAAGGTTAATTTAAAATTTTTCTTAATTTCCGTCTAATTAAAAGGTTATGTAAATATTTTTGTTTAAAAACTAGTTTGGTCTTTCTCAACTATTCTTGTTTACAAGATTATTTGTAGTTTGTTTATAGAAAAACTTTTTTATAACGATAATTATATTATAAATATGTTATAAAAATTTTATTTTATAAAAAGATTTTATTTAATAAATTTTATTTTTAAAAACAATTTTTATATGATGAAAAATATTTTATTTAATAAACTTTATTGCTTTTTCTTTTTTTCCTCTTTTTCCTTTTTTTATTTTAATTAATTAATTTTAATTTTAATTAATGAAAAAGATTTTGTTTAATAATTTTTATTTCTTTTTTTTTTTTTTTTTTTTTTTTTAAAAATTTTATATATTCAAAAAGATTTTATTTAGTAACACTTTTTCGCTTATATTGGAATATCTTATTTTACAAATTCTGATTTAATTATTATAAAAATTTTTCGGAACTAAATTTTCTAAAAATTTTTTTTTTTTTGAAACTAAATTTTATTTGAGCTTATTTGTTTAATTTTTATTAACTCCTTCGTTTTTATTGATGAGAAAAAAAATTTTATTTTTTGTAAATTTCTTTTTATATTTCTTTTATTTATTTTTTCCTCTAAAACTTCTTTTTAATTTTTTTTTCTTATAACTAAAAAATTAAAATTTGGTTACTTACAGTAGCAATATAGTGTAATTGGTTAATCGTGTGGGTGACATCAAGTTGGTGTTTACCTCGGCTGCGAAGGCGGCTGAACTTGTTACAAATCAATGTTGTATAAGAACTCCGTTTCCTCTCCTGTGCTGGAGCTACTTCGGGACCTCGTTCCTTCGACGTTTATCTGCTTCAGTTTTACACCTTGTGAAAAGCTGCTTTTTCTTGTCCTTACTTAGTCTCACTTTTTTATTTATGATTTGTTAATATTTTTTTCTTATTTTTATTATTATTTATTATTATTAATTTTCTTTTTGTTTTTATTTTAGTTTTACGTAGGTTTAGTTTTGTTTAATTGTGTTTATTATTATATTAATTTTATTTTTGTTTATATTACTTTAGAATTTTATTTTAATTTACGTAGGTTTAACTTTTATAAAGTTCTGGTCACTACGATTTTATTTTTATACAAAAATTTTATTATATTTTTATCGTAATTTAAATTACTGTTTTATTATTTTAATTTATTAATTTCTTAATTTATAGTTTCTGTTTTCAGGAACTTTTTAAAATTCACTTTTCACACTTGAGCCCCTTTTGTTGGGCGCCAATTAATATTATTACTGTGTTATTTTATAAAAAAAACACAAATTTAATTTTAATACTAATTTATTTTTATTTCTTCTGTATTTAAATTACACTATATAACAGAATAATAAGATGTTATGCTGACTGTTATTACTTTATGATTAACAGACGATTAACTGACGATTAACTGACGATTAACAATGTTTAAATCTTAGGTGCTAATATTTATAACGTAAATATGCTAAATAAGCATATTTGCCTATTGCAACATTCTTGTGAACATTATTGTGGGAAAATATTTTGGAATGTTTTGTTTGTTACGCGTGGTCACGTGGCAGTGCAACGTGAGTTATGGAATGTTTGCATTTTTGGTGTTAACTTATATTTTCTATATACTTACAAAAACACATACTTATAAGGCTATTTTACTATTTTTATTGTAAGTAAAGAAATTTGTTAAAGGATAATATTAATTTTATGGATATTATAATAATGGCGCGATAATATTTTTAAATATTTGCCTAAATATAGGCAAATATTATAATATTTTTGTCGGTATCCTATCCAAATGTAAACAAAATTAATATTAGATTGTATTTCGAATTTTGAAAAGAAGGAAATTTTATATTTTATCTCTATTTCTTAAGTTTTAAAATAAAAGGCAGTGTAAAATTTACCCAAACGTTGTTACAGAAGATTATGAAAATGCATTTTGAACATTTCCTTTCAATTTTATGAAATCAAGCAAGCTTTTAGATAACATACTTTGAAAAGTGTAAATTTGGCTCTAAGTAGAATGTCGCTTTGTGTCACCCGAATTCTCATGAACAGTTTACCGGTTTCGGTAACAACCAGAACTCAAATATCAAATTTAAAGAAATTCCATCAATTGAAGTGCGTTGTCACCGAAAACTCGATATCCGAAATTTGTTTGCCATCGCACATCCAACAACTAACACATTGTTGTAAATATATGGCTATCTCTTTAAATAAGAAGAATGAAAAAAATCGGTTAGTCATTTAGTTTTACAATATTTTTCTTTAAACATATTCACTGAAGGTACCTAGCTAAATTTCTTCACCTATAAATTTTTCTCACTTTTTAATCTTTCAAAAAAAAAAAGTTTTCCTGACACATTTAAATTCCTATATTGTTCTATAATTTTGAACATTTGACCTCCAATTGAATAAAATTATGGAAATATGGTCGTCGATACTGTGAAGTACGACAGGTGAAAATTTTTATATTTAAGCGAATTTTTCCAAAACTGTGTTGATTTAAAGAGTTGTGTAAAGATTTTATAGAGAATTTTTTTTCAAAGGAATACCAAAATGGTTATTATTTTATTAATTAGCCGCAAACAGTCGTATAGGCAATATTTTATTTTTGGCGACCGATTTCTCTGTAACATTTGTGTCGACTTTTGATGTATATATATATATATATATATTAATTTTAAAATTTTGAAAGAGATACATGCAACTTCTATTTGCGAGAATTTTTGAAAATAGTTTCGAGAACAACCTTTGACAACTAAGATTAAGAATATGCTAAGATTAAGAAAGTGTAATACGCATTTCTAGTGTAAATGCAAACAATTAATTACACGTTTGTCAACACTATTCAAGACTCTATAATTATTGCCACTTAATCACAAAATAACTTTTTAAGTTCTGTTTGTCTTAATTAATAACCATAATTGAAAATATAACTTTCATTTTTTATATTCTTTACTAAACAATTCAATTTACATTAATTTTAAATAAAAATTGGTAAATTTTGTAACTTATTTTTCCAATAATTATTATTGGCTACTTTAATTACTTGTTCAGATTTCCATTTGATAGAATTGAAGCGGAAAAATCAAACATTTTATAATGCATAAAATAATTTTTCCATTAACAGAGGACTATAGCTACAATAAGTACACATACAAATACAGTTTTAGTTATTCTTTTAATTTTCATTAAGGATGATTTAAATTTATTATCGACTCGGCTGGTATCATTATTTTTATTGCCATGTTATTATTATACTTTAAATTTAGATTATTCTTGTGATGAATGTAATCCAAATATAATTGCATATACGCATACAAATTCACTGTATAAATTTTTATATTACACGCAAATGAATATTATTTGCTTTGCCAAAAAATATGTGCACAGATGCAGATTAAGTACATACATGTGTTTGCTTATAAGTACATAAATAATATACAAAATAAAAGTATATGTATAAATGTATTTAATTTCCATAACTGTAAATTATATATTTTATCAGAGAATAGATAAATTACAAAAGACCATTGGGTTTTCATTGTTGAATTGAATTCGATTAAAGAATGTATGAATAATTAAATTTATTATTGGTAAGAGATGCTTGACTATCAAATTATTGTACAATTCCAATTTAGTAGACAGGAATGTGCGTATGGCAAAACATGTAGATACCAGTAAATAAGCATATATCTAAGAGTACATGGTGTTTATGAGCCATTGTTTCTTTTAATTTTTGTTATTCTCCCATAAGTATGCAATGAAATGAGATTTATGAGACTATGAGTATAATAGTAACAGTTAATGTATAGGTATGGTATTTATTAACAATAAAAACGACAGCGTCAAGGAGCCAGTGTGATGAATGAATAGAACGAAATTGTCGTGGAAATTAACCTATACCTTTAATCGATCTATTTTTTTGTAATGAGAGTAAGAGAACTACTTAAGAGAATATTGTGTACTCATGACTAAACAAAAAGTGTTATAGTTTAAAACTTGTTTAAAGGAAATGTGGTGCATTACAAACCATTTACCGTCCGGGCTCCAATAAAACTGTATAACCTTATTAAAATACAATAATTAATCTGTTATTCACCAGGCTTCTTAATGATGCACTCCATACTGTCGGTTAAGTTTTTTCCCAATTGATTTTCTACATTGTAGCTATTATTTATGTATATATAAAGTTTTTGATTACTTAAATAGTATATAGAGGTCAACTTTAATTAAACACCCTCAACAGTAATAATAATTTCTTTTTCTGTGTTCCTATTTATTATTACTGTTATTATCAACTTTATTTACGCACATTTGAGTGATTAAAAAAACACATTTTTTCACATATAAACACCAACATTAAAATGAACATAAGAAGTGTTTGGGTGTATGTATGTAAAATGCTTATGAATATTAATGTCCACTGCCACTATTTACAATAATTTTGAAAGGGCAGTCATAGTATTGAATTAAATAAAAAAAATATCGACAGTGTTAATATTGCGGTTTTTAATATATTCTTATATGCTGAAATTTATACTATAGATTTGTGCGTGTACCAATCGGAAGCAACTTCATTTTTCATCATCATTCAAGAGCAAAAAGAAGAAGAAAGCAAAACAAAAATTAATTTAGATTGTCTACATGAGATCGTGGTTAGGTTAGGCTCACGGCCTTTTTTTTTTCCTTTTTACAACACAAACTAACCATTGATATACTTATAGTACTCAAAGGGAGAATTTATGCGGGTGTTTTTAATTTAGTGTTAAATAGAATTTTACAATGTTTTGTTTAATGGAATGAAAAATGAAAATAAAAAAATAAAAAATTCCAATTGTGGTTTTATTTTTATTTATTAACAATAAATAAGCGATTTTTATTAATATAATGTACAGACATAGAATCAGTGACATGGCACTGATAAACAACAAGGTAAAAGAAAACAAAGCACAGTGGTACAAAATACTATTTACAATTAATTGAAAACTTACTGATAAACTGCTGTATTTTTAGGTTTGATTAATATCATTAATTGAAACCTCTATGAAAAGGTCACTGAACGTTGTCGATTATGCAAATAGGCCAGATGTAAGTACCGTATCTTACGATTAATAAGACTTATGCAGTATTGAAAATTTTAGAATGACATTAGAATAGCAAGATGCGTTTTTCTGAAAATTTCTTTTTTTTTGCTCAATTTGATTAAAAGTCCATCTCGCTTCTGTCAAATATTTCCGATGTATACTATGGTATTTGGCAGAACCCGTTAAGAAAAATAGATGTTGATGTACCAGATTTTTTTAGGATTAGTTGTCCCATTTTTGTACCAAATGTATTTCAAATAGCATTTAAAATTTCAAATGAGAAGTAGTGAAGTGAAAATCGTGCAATCAGGATTGAAATAACAATTCTGAATTAAATAGAATGTAATCAATATTAAGCCCATACCGTTATTTGGCATGTAAACGTTTAGCACCTGGTTTTTAAATTCTCCGCCACTGACACCACATTCATTTGCAAAGTATTTTGTTTTCATTTTTCCAAAAGGATAATAATTTACTATGAAATCTGTACGATACTGTGTGAAATTGAAATGAGAATAATGACAATACCAAAATTTTTTTTCACTTTTCCTTATTGTTATTATTATATTTTTATTATGATATTATTATATGATGGCCTAACATGCCAAGGCTATAATAACATAATAAAATTGTAAATTTTATGCACAATACGAAAGTTAATTTAAATTGTTAAGTGGACAGAAATGTTTATCACTGTTAGAGTACTTGAGAATGACAGAGTTAATTATGAAATAAAAATAAAAAATATCAAAATAAAAAAAAACAAGTTTAAAAGAATTTTGTGTATGGTTGTCGTAGACATGATACGGAAATGATTTAATTTGAAAAATAGAAGGAGATGAAAAAATATGGCTGAATATTTTCGATGATTATCAGAAAAAAACAAAAAATAAAATAATTTGAAAATTTTATAAAATTTTAAGTACTTAATTGTGATTTTTTCAATTTAAAAATTTTCTTTAATAAAATTTTATATTCCTGTAAATTTCTCAAATTAGCTATGTAGGAAAATATTTAATTTGAAAATTGCCTTTTCATTGACTGATCGATGTATTGGTTGCCGTAACTAGAGCTTAAAAATTAAATCTTTAAATTTTAAGGATTCTGAAAAGAATGAGAATTTAATAACGCTGATGCATTAATGAATTCGAAATTAATTAAATATTGCGAATATTTTCACATAATTAACAAATTTTATTCCAACTTTTTTTGCATATTTTTAGCATAAAATTTACAAAATGGTCATCAAATCAAAAGTTTTACGCGCCGCCGTTAATCAAAGTTATCTTTCATCACAGTGTTAATAAACTGTTAAAGGTAATAATAATTTTTTTTTTACATTATTCGTATACTTAGTATTCGAAATAAAATGGGATTTTGTAAAACAGTCATTAAAAATAGCGAATTTATAACAAAAGTTTTCTAATTTCCCGTCAATTTAAAAAAAAAAAATATACTATTTTTTAAATAAAAATTCACACGTCAAAAGTATTTTTTTTTTTATAAATTACATATGCAAAATTGTAATTATACAGAACACTTGAAACGAAAACAAAAATAAATTACATTTTTAAAAAATATACATGAATATCTACAAACGTACATACATATATTATACCGTATATTACACCTATGCTTACAGGGTGTGCAGAGCAAGTGTTTTCTATTAGATCATTACACAAAAATAAACCTTACTATAACTAAATTAACTTATGGAACGCTTAACAAATGCTCGCTTATAATGTTTAACACCTAACTCTGAGAATATTAATTAACCAACGTAAATTAAGACATCGGAGTTGCTATAAAAACTTGTATTATGTGAATTAGCCAAATTCATAGGATTCCAACAAGATTCCGTTGAATATTCTCGATGTTATATGGAACATTTTCTAAAATCTTCGACGAAAAATATATGAAGGTACCATACCAAGGTATTTTTCTTTGAAAGTGGCCACTTTGGTTCAAATATTCCAAATTTTCTTTGGATATAATGCTGGAACAAAATTCTACTTTGTGAATAAAATCGTGAATTTTAAATAAAAAGTGCTCTCAGAGGAGGTGTATTAGTTGATAGATTAGTTGGTTAACCTTGGATGAGAGTAGAAAAAGAAACAAAGAGAAGAACAGAATTCAGTCCTCGATTGAAGAGAGTTTAAACATCAAGCTCGTCATGACACCAAAAATTTTCTGTAGTATCGATTCTCATTAATACGAACACATCAGATACCTTGCTGCCAATTTTTCTCTGCTAGTAATAACGATAGTTTGCTAAATCGTAATGTTTAAAGTCAAATAATATCAAAAATCCAAATCTATAACGCTGAACCACCTTTACTTACATGTACCATTCACCTAAACGTACACATATACAATACATAAATGAACATTATGTTTAAATTCAAATTCAAATACTTACACTTTAATATGAATAGCGAACTTACATACATTGTCATTACAGCGAAATTCTAAAAATTTCATTGGTGGTCTGCTTTCTACATATATGAATATTCTTAAATGCATTTTCTCATTTTTAAAATGCAATCACTGATCTGTAACATTTATTAGGAAAACTACCACATCAAGGTCGTATATAAAAAAAAATGTTATACTGTTTTTTTTTTTTTTGCTTTGTTAAACTCATTTCCCAGACCAATTTTTAGTCATTTGTCATTTCTGTTTTATTTTTTTTTTAAAGCAGTTTTTCGCATTCATTTTTTTGTGTAATGCAAGTTTTTCATCATAAATGCAAATTGTTTGAAAAAAAAAAATAAGTACTTACGAAAAAATGAAAAAAAAAACTAACGCGAAGCAAGAACTACCATTGAATCCTTATAACAAAATATGCCATTTACATTAAAAGTAGACATTAAAATGAATTATGACTTCTATCTGATTATAATTATTATTGTGATGTTGATGATGACATTGATGATGTTGATAATAATAATGTTATACGTTTTACCTTAAATATATACTTTTGTATTTTTTAGTTATACATTTGCATTAAAATTAACTCTCATAATTTTTATTTTTATCTACTAACTATATGTATACGTATATGTATAAGAAAACAAGTATACTCACATAAATTCAAACGTAGGTGCACATGTGCTTATATATGTATATCGGAATAGTTTATGAGAGAAGAACTAAATATAAAGTACCTACGATTTAAAAAAAAAAAGGAAATAGAATAATTATACTTAAGATTTCGAAATGTTAACTACTATTTAAGTAATTTAAATGATGTTCTTAAAAATATAGTAGAGAATTTTAAAAGCAGATGAATATATTTTGAGAATAAGTTCCTTTTCAATTATTTTATTTAAAGTTTTTTAGCCTTGATTCAAAATTTATATGTATGCTTAAACCTTTAAAAACTCAAGTCAGCTATATGATAAGTACAAATTATTTTTGATATTTTTATTTTTTAATTGAAATAAAATTAATCAATTTTAATAGTATTTTTTGTGTTTTCTTTTTTTTTTACAACGTTCAATTCAAATTAAAACTATAAACTTTTAACCAAAATTTAATGCTTCGGTTTGAATGTATAAGTATAAAAACTAGTGCCTTATTAACTAGCGTCTTACATTTTTTGATAAGCAAAGTTCCAACATTAAGGAATCACAATTTTACTCACTTTCTCTTCTATTCACTTTTTTCGAATTTAGTCTTTTTTTGATAAGCAAAGGAATCCCAATTTTACGAAATAATTTTTTATAATTGTATAACAGTTTTGTATAACAGTTTTTTTTTATAAAATTAGTATAACAGTTTTTTAAAAAACTTGTATAACAGGTTTTTAAAAATTTGTATAACAGTTTTTATAATATTTGTATTCCAGGGACAGGTCCGGTCACAATTTTAAAATTAAGCAAAAAACTAGAATAAAAATTTTGCTGTCATAACACGGAATTTTGCTGTCATATTGGAATAATAATGTACTTTTCGGTGAACTTGCTTAACCTAATCTACCCTAATCAATCTTATTCTAAACTGTGTATCTTTCGAATAGCCAGAACAACTGTTTATTCCGTTGAACTTATAATTTTATTTTCACATATTACATATTTTTTATTGTCAAGAATAAAAAAAAAATTATTTTTCATTTTTGTTTTCCTTGATAATAAACTTGTTCCCTCACATAATGTCCACTTATCTCCTTTATATAAAGACCAACTATTTGTATACCATACTAATAAAGACGCATATCATATTTTTGCCATCTTTTAACTACCTTTTTGTATTACATATATTTTTGCTACTTCTATTTTATAAACTGTTCCGAAGTATATATATTTTTTTTAAGATATCAATTCAATCCCAACCAATCTTATACTTTTAGTAAAAAGGTTTCGGTAGATTTCTTTTTTTCTTTTAACCTTTCTTTCCTTTTATAAATTCTCTATTTATTAAATTTATTTTGGCGCTTAAAGAATAGACCTATCATCACAGAATGAGAAAATACGAGTATAAGAAGAAAAAAAAAATATATAAAAAATAGTTATTTGCCCCCTTTTAACACCTTTTATTTTATACTTACTCAAATTATAACCTTTTTATTATTATAAGTATATATATAGGATATATTGTATGTTCATATGGTTGTAATATGGTATTATTATAAAGAAGTTATACAAATCGAATTACTAAAAGGCACAAAATAATTCTCTTTATTCCCTACTTTTATCTTCTTTTCAATTTTTATACCATTATATTTGGTTTTTCTTTTGTTTTTATTTTTTTTTTATGATGTGTCTTTGAAATTCGTATTTTGTACATATTAGTTCCTATTTATATATGGGGAATGCATGTGTAAAACACAATCGTTAATTAGTACCTTTAAGCCTTTTATCTGATTGTAAACGATACCAATAAATCTTCCTAGAGGAAAACATTTTGTATATATATACATATATGTATGTATATATAAATTACACTGTGTATGAGCGAATGTTTATATTTGAAATTAATATAAAATATTTAATTTATATGTATAAAAAGTAATAGGCATTTATAATAAAAATTTATATAAAACACATTATATTGTGTCCGTAAGTATATATATACATATGTTTGTAAAAGTATGTTCGTGTAATAATAATATCAATAAACAATGTTGTGCTAATGCCACATCGCCTTATGTCGTGTCTAATTTTTAAATATTTTGTAAAATGCATTAATACAATATTTTATGTACATAACATAACTATATTAAGTAGAGATTCAAACCAGAATAAAACTAAAAATATAAGTTAAATAAGTACGTATACGTAAGAAACAATTGAATTAAAGCCGAAGTTTCAGGAGTAAATATAAAAATATTAGTGAATCTTTGTTAAATAACGTTATTATATATTTAATTAAGACTTGTTTCTAAAATAAATGTATTTTCGAACAATTTCTGTCAGGTTAGTTTCCTTTAGCTTATGGAATACAATAATTAACCATACTTTGGCCACATTATAATACAGCAAATACAACGCGAAATTATACAATTCACAGTCAAACAAATGTTCCGCCTTTTTGGATTTGAATATTCAAATATACAATTTTCACATGATCTTTACAAAAAATATTTTTATTAAGGTCTACATTAATATAACTACAATAATATATCCACGGAATTATGGTTGTTATAATAACTCGTACAGTGCTAATAAATTTTTTTTATTTTTATAATTTTATCATTTTAACTTATTAGAAAATTCTTTAAATTTTGTTAACTGAAATGGAAAATTCAAAAATTGAAGTATAGAAAAATATTGGTTCGAGCCTCTGTTAAGCATAAAACAATGTTGAGAGAGACACACGAAATACCTTTTAATTTAGGAAAAAAAATTTTTTTTTTTTGTTTTTCAGTGAAAGTATAGAGAATTACTTAAATGGATTTGAAAATATTAGAAATTAGCACGAAAACTATTATTTAAAAAAAAAAATTATCTAAATTAAAAAAGAAAATAAATTTATTAAATCAATTGAAATTAAATAGGACAAATTGAAAAAGATACTTTCGTAAAAATATTCTTAAAGTTCAATAAAATTTTTAATAATTTTAATATTATTTTCTATAGTAGTTATTGAATAACGTACATATTATGTACTTACGTATATATATAATGGTGTTATATGTGACATGTTTCAATTAGGACTGCCTTTCAATACATCATAGCAGTAACAAGAGAAAGTATGATAGACTTTTATAATATATTTGTATAGATTTCCGCTCTTATGTGGAACCACTGCTCTGCCCTGCTTTTAGATCGGGATAACGTGACAAACTCTTATAAAGTAATTGTATCGGATATTTCTTACAGAGAGGCTAAATAAATTTTATTTCAATATAAATAATTTTATTACTTTTCTATAATTAAAAAAACTTTAAAAAAGAAGTTGTTATATAACATTCACCAGATCTAAAATGATATACGACTACATCACACTGTTTAAAAAAGTTTTTATAGTATAAGTACATTGTAACACTAAAACTACAAATATTTGTAACACAAAAAATAGAATGCGTTATTAGCATGCGCCTTTTAAACTTTCCTTTAAATTTAATAAGCTAAATTATTATTTATTAAACAGTGTTATTAAACAGTGTTAAACACCATGGCACTTAATTTTTCAAATATATAGTTAATTTACTCGAATAGTACAATGAACTGTTCCGATACATTTTTTGTGAAAACATTAATTTTTTTTTTTAAAATCTATAGGACTGCACAATATTGTTATTATGCAATCGCAAATAAATATAGAAAACATACATAAATTTCTATTTGAACAAAATTAATAAAAATATAAAATTAAATTTAATTGGTATACCACCAAAAACCTCTAATTAATTATAATTATTGTTATCACATAATAATGTGTATGTCTAGAAATTTTTAAAATTTAATTAAAAATTCAAATAATTTTTTTACCACAATGTTGTTAATAAACCATATTTTTCAGAATGGATTAGAAATATTAAAATTTTTATGAAAATATTTAAAAATTTATTGATAATATTTTAAATACAAGAATTTTAAATGAAAAGCGAACACAATTTAGAAATTGATTTTGAATTTTTTATAATTGACTTGCAAAAATATTAATATTTAAGAAAATTAATTTATTTTTTTAAATTTACAGAATTCTAGAATTTAGTTTTAGTTTGTAAAATTATAAATATGCTATAAATACAATGAGGTGTACTATAGCCGTCAACATAATCTGAAAAATCATATATTCCCATTAGAGACGTCAACGGACACACATAGATATGGCATGACACGTATATGGTAAGAAAAGTCTATAAACTAGAAATTTTCTAAAGTAAAAATTATTTTTAAAATTTCTTAAACGGGTAATAATCATAAGCTGATCCAATAAATTGTTGTTTTAAATATCGCGTATAAAATCCCAAGAATGCATAGCCTCTATCCTAATTCAAATATTTGCTCTACATATACGAGTATAAAGTTGATCATTTAGTCTCGCCTACATGCCATAAACTCCATTATTATGTTAAAATTTCTTTTTCGCTGCAATTTTTATATTGCACAATCTATTTTCTCAAAATGTCATAACTTTTTATTATTAATTAATTATTTTTTTTTTTAAATTTTAATTTATTTTTTAATTTTTCATTTTCTTTCTCGTCTTTGGTAGACTCTAATAGTGTTTCTATGTTTTTTTTTTCTTAAATCTTTCTCATTTTCATATAAGAAAGAATGAAATAAAAAAATCTTTGCTATTGCTGTTGAATAAGTATTTGAATTTTTTCTACTTTTATATAATTTACTCTTTAACGTCACTGCAAGTCAAAAGAAAATCAACTTGTAATTATTTTTAATAATTTCTGAGTATACATAATAAGTTTTTTATTTTTATTTTTTTTTTTCCAGAAAAGTGCAATAGACAATAATTGCTTCTTTCTATATAGCTATATGTTCAAGGAGTAATTGCAACAAAAAAATTCTTAAAATTTAATTCTGCAATATTTTCATTCCAAATTGAAAAATGCAATTTTTTGTATTTTAATCAGACAACTGAATACTAAGAAATATGAAATTTAAATTAAGATTCATCATGGTTTTGAAATTCACACTAGCTTCAAAAGTATATGTAAAATATTAAGGAGTATTGGAACAATTCCATTCAACTAGAGTTCAACTAATATTCAAAATGGGAAATCAAATGAACTCATTGAATTAATTTTGAAGCCCAAAAAGCGAATAGTAGAAGATCTCGCCATTAGAGCACTGAATCTTTTCCATTTCAAACATAAAATTTAATTAATCATTTTTTAATTAAACTAAGTAATATGATTAAAGCACCACAATATTCATTCATAAAAAATAATGAAAGCAAACCTTCAATTTTACAAAAGTTATCAAACACTCAAATCACAAAATTGTTGCTTGTTCATTAACAAAATGTTGGTTAAAAAACCTAATAATAAAAATTTTAAACTGAAAATTTTCTGATTTCAATCATAAACTCATTATTGTCGCAGTAATTAAAGTCCAAGGCTTTATAAATATGTACGTAATAAGCAAGGATATTCTGCGAGGATATTATAAACTTCCTAGAATTTTGTTCATTAAAAACTTGAAAACAAAATTATGCTATAAACACCCAAAGCATTTTAATAAAACGAAGAAGAAACTACTTAACATAGACTTAACAAATTATTATTAAAAACTGTTATACAAAATAATATAAGCACATTAAACACACACTAATACAAAATGACTTACTTATACATAAAACAAAACGACATGTTCAAACGAAAAATTTTATTATTCAAAATTCTTGTATAATTTTCTACAGTGTGTACGTATGTATATTTTAGGGAAATTTTGACAAGAAAATCAAGAATCGCTTTAATAAATAAATGGGACAATAAAATATACAAGCAAAAAACAAAAAGAACCTTTGAGTTGTATAGAAGATTTTCGTGGATTATTTAAAAGAATCAGAACATTTTTGGTAGAATAGATACACAAAAATGCACTGAAAATTTCAAAGTGCATCAACATACATAATAATATGTACACGATTCTATATAAATAGAGTATTTATAACTATAACAATAATAATCCTTGACAGTTTATTATGCTCATTTTTAATTGTTATTACTTTAATGTTTAAAACAAAATGAAGAATAATTATGAAAATCCTTTTAAGAATAAAGCAACATGAATTATTAAAATCTTTATAATCTGAAAAAGAAAATATTTTAAAGTAAGAGAAAATTCTTACTGCTCTTATATACAATATTCTTTTATTTTAAAGCATCCAATCTTGTCATTCCGGTAGCAATTTAAATTGTTAGTTAATCCCTTGTATATTTACTACTAAATTGTCTTATTACATTTGAAGGCGACTATGAGTTCATGAATTTTCGATAGCAAACTGCAACTGAAAAATTTCTTCACTTAATTTCTTTAACAAAATATATTCGGAATGCAAGCACAAAGAACTGTGATATATGAATAAAGGGGTGAATTGCTACAATGATGAAATGTTGCAATTATGAAATGTCTCGTATGATGGGATCAGTCTATCTAGTCATCGAAGGAGATTGTACTAATAATAACATTAATGGCTCCTATTTGTATAGAAGGGAAACAACAGTACACAATTACTATGATAAATCGGCTAAAGCCCTCTTTTTTTGCAGATAATATTTTAGATAGTATTTTTAAAAGTATAGAGAGAGTACTTGTTAGGAAATGACTCCAATCTACTATATTTAAATTAATAAATAAAAATCAATTGGAGGAAATATTCACTGAGCACTCCAAAAACTATACTCTTCCAATTTTTAACCCAATTTATCATAAAAAAACTTGTTTTCACAATAAAATTTTTTCTTTACATGTCACTCTCATATCATTTAACAACCATTTAAGAACGTGTTAAGATTTAAAAATTATTTATATAAAAGAATAATCATTGTGTATTCATAATCCGCAGTCATTTAAGATTTTTTAACATTTTTTTATTCTGTAATTTTAAAAAACATTCTTTAATAACACATTAAGTCTTACCAACCTATCTAATTAAGCGGATATAAGATTATCTTTTGATTTTTTCTGTTTTTGCTTTTTCTTTTTCTATTTTATAATTTATTCTATTTATTTTAAAGAAAACATTGTAATCATAATCTATAAATCTTTTCAATGAAATTCAAGTTAAGTTATTCAATATAATTTTGATTTCTTTTCAGAAAATATTCTTGACATTATAAAGAATTCATATTCGACACTAAGTAGTTACTTAAAAAACAAAGTATAGAAATACAGAAAAAAAATATTATAGTTATTGAAAGATGCATCCGATTACGCAAAAGAATTTCATTGGAAAATGATTGAAAATAAAAAAAAAATACTCGACAGTTTTATGTGGCTGTGTGTGTGTGTGTGAATACCCTAGGTAAGTAACCCAAAACAAAATAAAGTTGGGTTAAACCAATCGTTTATAATGTAGCACTTTTCCCGAAACAATTGAAAATATTGCTTTTAAAAATATTCTACACTATGCACTACACTATAAAATTTACTTTCATTCATATACGAATATATTTCAAAAATTGCATACTTTCAGGATGAGCAATGCATTCAATCTTTAAAATAAAGCAAAAAAAATATAAAAAGGCGTTACTCGAATATATAATACTCGAATTTAAGGGTTAATTGCGTGAGTTAAGAAAAATAATTATATTTTTTAGTGGCGCGGCATTTATCGTTATAGCGTTCTGCATTTATAAAAATTTGGAAAAGCTTGCAATTTCGGTAAATATAAGGTCCAAAAAATTAATATTTAACAAAATTCGTAAAGCGATGACTTGGGAGTAGAAAAAAAAATTTCTTCTAACAAAATGAACCATTTGCTAATATCTAAAAGCTGCTAAAATCTCAGACAACTACAAACTGCAAAATAGATGAAAAACGATAAGTTTCGAAAATTTGAAAAAAAATTTATTTTTTTCATTTTATTTCCTTAGTGTCCAAATATTGTACACCGCGATAGAAGAAGCCCTCCACTACTCTTATGCGTTTGCAAATTCGAAAAATGCTTATGGTTTCGCTGTACCAAATAGTTGAAAAATTGTATCTTTTGTGGTTTGAGGGGGTATAACTTTAATAGGTGAGAGATAGGTAAAAAATTTTTTCTACGGAAATCAGCTTTTAATAAAGATTTATGTACCAACATATGAAATTTCAGCTTTTTATCTTCAGGAGTGCAGAAGTTTTGTAAACATGTTCACGGCCGGACAGACAAGATCAAACTAATAAGCAAATTTTTCTCAAAAATTTTTTAAAAAAGTGCTAAAAACAAAAAATATAAAAATTTGAAAATTTGAAAAGTAAAACAAAAAATATTTGGTTAATCTTAGCGCACATCGCCTTTAATTATGTAGGCGTTAAAGTTTAATTAAATCTGCATCTGAGAAATGTCAAAGTTCAAAACTTTAAAACTTATCTACTGCACCAAAACTACTCGTATAGTATGGAAGAAAGCAAAGTCGGAATAATTTCCAATAAATCCATAAAAAAAAACAT
Source organism: Condylostylus longicornis (assembly GCF_029603195.1). Taxonomy (NCBI): domain Eukaryota; kingdom Metazoa; phylum Arthropoda; class Insecta; order Diptera; family Dolichopodidae; genus Condylostylus; species Condylostylus longicornis. Next base: position 112,959 of record NW_026578134.1, on the reverse strand, counting down.
TAAATAAAAAACCCAGTGAAAAACAATAAAATTAAATTACGGCACCTTTGTTCTTTTTCTTTAACCCCAAAAAATATAAAAGAAAATATTTAAAATTTTTGAATATAAAATTTTTTTTTCTCTAATATTCTAGCACGTTATGAGCTAAAATATTGTCTTAAACATATTAAAAGTCAATATAGAAGCTTTTATATAGGCAATCCAATGATTTTAAATCATTAAAAATTTTTAAAATCAAAATTTGAAATTCAATGATAATTTTTAATTAATTTGATGAATACGATACGATTGATTTTGAATTCAGAACCTATGTAAAGTAAATGTTATGCTAAACCTTCTTATATGGGGTGAATTTTTAAACATTTGATGTTAAAAATTTGAAGAATGCTACTTACATTATTTTTTCATATAAATTGTTATATAATTTAAAATTTCATTATGTGTTCAACATTGATTTTCAAAGCTGTAACTAATGCCAGATTATCGAAAAATAATATTAGTAGACACAAAATGTAAACTAAATTTAATAAGTACATAAAAATTTTGAGTCGTATTTCAGGCGTAATTCTTAGTATTTTGAAACTGATGAAACAAACTGCAACCATATTTAAAATTTCTTTAAATTTGTGTTCTACACAACGCAACATTATTTTCGAAGCTTGATCATCCCAGAATCAATTTAAAAAAGTATTTGAAATGAAGTTGTTGTTGTAGAATTTTTCAATGATCAGTATACAACCAGTTCCTAAACTCAATTCTAACCAAAAAAGAGATTTGAATGTACTATTTTAACCGAACCCTACTATGCCTGAAGAACCTGGTTAGTGAAGTTCCTTTATTTCGAGTTTTTTCACATACAACTATCAGTATTTCTTTTCAATTAAAAATCATCAATAATTCTTAGCCATATACCTGGTTAATATTTGGTGTAATAACTCTTTATCCAACTCATTGAAAATTTTACTGAAATCGACACAATTAATGCTCTTATTATTGTAAGAACGGTCTCTCTTAACAAAATAATCATAAAATCGCCCTCTCCATCAAAAACTAATCAATCAAATCCAACATAACCCTCTTTCATTACCATTTAATTTTTTTATTTTTTATTTTCTTTACCTTTATTTACAAATTTTAATTTTATGATCATATCAAAGTACGATTTAACAATATTATATATAAAACGGTAAATGACTACCAAATACTGGTGAAATCAAATAGCCGCTTATTAACTTTTTAAAATGTTTAAAGTAAATAAACTTTATAAACAAATAAATCATAAAAGCAAAATAAAAATTAAAAAAAAAAAAAAAAGGAAATTAAAAAGATCGCTTACTAAAACCAAAAAAAAAAAACAGAATTATTAAACCACGACAAAACCACATACAGAGAAAAAGAGACACAGCACACCTAAAGTACCTACATTACCTGGGTACCTAAATATACATTGAATAATAATAAAAATTCCCAACAACAATGAATGATTTACCTTCCCATTAATCGGATTAATAATAATAACAATAAAAAACAAAACAGTATTCAAAGGAACAAAAAAAAAAAACTAGAATGACAAAACTCGCTAGGCCATTAAAACGACGACAAAAAGCTTAAATTTATTCATATCACAAAAAGTTATTAACAACCAGTAAAAATAAAATTCCAAATGGTTAAGAAGATCAGCTATTGCTCCTATATAGATTATATAGAAACCTAAGCGGAGTATTGAATGTGACATGTTTGAAAAAACAAACGAATCGTTAAGTAAGTAAGTAAATGCGTAGTGCAGCAATCGTATGACAAACAAACAGTCGCACAATCTTTACAGGTTCTTGGAAATATTGAACTATACTTGAGTGTTTATCTTGATAATAAAAATAAAAAGAATAATAAATTAAATAAACCACATTAAACGTATTGTTTGAATGGAAATGTTCGAAGATGTAAGATAGAGTATAGAGTAAGGAACACCGGTGATAGTCTATTGTCAATATTATGATAAATGTTCATTATACTTTTATGTAGAACATTCCAGTAGCAAATGATATGTTAAGAAAAAAATTTAAAGATACTGAAAATACCACAATGTTAAAATGATTTGAATCATCAATGCTAATAAGCTGCCATGTGGTGATGCTCTCTAATGTATTTTATACACAATTAAACGTTCTTATGCTTTTAATTTGTTTGTTTTTTGCGTATTTTTTTTAATTTCCGTTCGCAAAAAAGGGTAATGAAAACGCGTAATAAAAAATATTTTACATGAAATTGTGTACAAAAAAATATTGTGATATAACATTGATGTATAGCATTAAGTGAAATATAGTGAGATCAATCACAAGATGAGAAAGGTTGTTGCTGAACAGAATGGCGTCTACGAAAAAGAATGAAAATTTGAAAATTTTCTTTATACAAATGATTGCTCATATAGTTTAATATATTTGAATAAAATTAATTCAAAATGCCTAGCCTGGTCTAATATATTGTAAACCATTATATTGTTAGCCCTACAATTTAATTAATAATAAAAAAGTAATTAGAGTATAAACTACTCTATGCAATTCCATTACAAATTTAGCTTACAACATAGGAAAACTACTACTGCTACTGACATTACCTCCAGAAGATTTAACCATTCGATAATGTTCTACACCAGATATGGTTCTGTAGATCTACAATTAAGTTAATTACGTTAATACTGCCTTCAATCTATCTTCACAGTCTCCAGAAGAAACGCAAAATACATAAGCATTTGGGTTATAAATAAATTTCGTAAGAGAACTAACTGAGTCTGAAATACAAGCCGATCACCCACCCAATTTTCGTAAATTCTAATTGAAATGGGGCAACTCTGAGTGCACTAGCTACTCCAACGATACAACCATACAATGCAGTTGCAAATTGTATAATCTGTAAGCAAAATATATTTGAAACGACCAAAGTATTTATTAAAATTGTAAACGTAAATGCAAATGCAAAATTAAAACGAAGCATTGCTGATGTGTTCAGCAAATGTCTTTTGCCTAAATTAGTGAGGCTTTTGCAGACTTTCAATATGAAGTATGGGGCATAATTGTACTTCCATTACAAATATTCTGTGTGAATGTGTGTAAGACAAATTTTAAAAATAACATTTTCAGAACTATAGACATAGCACAATAATCAAAAACTATTATTTTTTAATTTTCTTAAATATTAAAATTATTTCTTATTTTTCATCTTTTAGTCACGATTTTTGGAAAGTCTCTATGCACACATTAAGGTTAAAGATGAAGAAATCTTCTTCAATTATTGATTATTAGAGAATGAATAGAATTTTTATTTTTTTTTTTCAATTTTAGCATAAACTTTTGAATTGAAAAAAGCACTTATTGGAAGAAAAAGTAGAAATTCTATAGCGTCTTCTTTGCCCCATAACTAAAATAATTGGTTATAATTTCATCTTTTTATTTTAAAATTTTAATTTAAAAAAAAAAAGGTACTTAAGTAATAAAATGTTTTTTTTTCTTTCTTTTTAGAAAAGACGATATTTTTTTATAGAAACGAAAAAAAATAGAGTTGACCTTGTCAACTCTGTGGTACCCGTACGAATTTGTTATCCTATGTGCGAATAAATATGCCATAACTGACTATGGGACAGACTATGACTTTGAGTTGCCGTATTACCATATTAATTTATGCAAAATTTTAGTACTGTGTTTTTCAAAATGATGTTTGTATACTAATAAGCAAATAATTGACCAATATATTTGCTTGTGTGAAATATCAATATTACAGCTTTCATAGTTTCTGGAGACATAGCCAAATAAATTTTGAAGTTGTATGACAGCTACCCGAATCAGTACCCCGATCATGTCCAATTTAAATAGGGTTCTGGTAACTACAATAAATAATTTGTGAAAACTCAATTAGTTTTTGAGTTACCGCTGGGACGGACGGACGGACAGACAAAGCTAAATCCACTCAGATTTCGACGCTGATTAAAAACATACACTGGAGTTTATATCTCAGAGCATTATTTCTTAGCGTTACAAACGGTAAGGCAAATTTAAAATACCCTTTAAACATCCGTTCGTATGGATGTAAAAAGAAATGTTTTTTGAATATTTTGCATCTATATAGAAAATAACACCGGGGTCAGCATAATTTGTTATAAGTACCTGTGCTTATACCAATCCATAGATGAATAGTATGAAAATCGACGTGTCTATGAGTATGTAAACTAATAAATGGACAATAAAAATTTATTTTCTTATTGTTGTTTTGCAAATACAAGTTGAATTGCCAACTAAATTTCTTGGAAAATATTATTTTTTTATTAAACAACTCAATTAGATGGTAGAATATTATTGATTGTCTTCAAAAGGTGAAGAGAAATTTTTTAACTGTATAAAAATGAACCTTCACTTAGATATCATTGTAAGTTATAGTGAAGATAAACTTAATCCTAATATAATAAGTTTGAAAAATGCAATAAATCACGTAATTTTCTTTCTAATTAAAATTTTAATATAGCAATCTCATTTTAGATCTTAATCGAATCGTTTAGTATTTTAGAATGAAATAATTTAATATATTTTGACCTTCAAGGGATCTTAATTCATATAATTTATAATTCCATTTCAATTTAACCACTATGACTAATGTTGTAATATTCAATGAAACCTATAGGTTCAAAAAGTTAAATATTTAAGAATATGTTTAAGTTAAATATTCCGTGATAAAATATTATTAAGTTAAATAGCACATCTCGTAGTGTACTTAAACACTATTGAGGAAGTCATTTCGCTATAAAATTCATTAATCTTAAACATTTTTTAATTAAGATAATTTAAATAAAATTATGATACGAATGTAATAATTTGTTAGCTTAACTATTCATGTTTCTCAAATTAAGATTTATTTATCAAACTTAGTAAATTTTTAGTTGCATTATAAACCATTATAATATAGCACTATTCCATTCAATAGTTGAAAATACTAGTTTTAAAAACAATTTGTACACTACATTATTAGAATTAGTTTCATTCATACACGAATATATTTCAAAGATTGCATGTCTTTAGGATGAGCAATGCATGCAATCTTTAAAACAAAACAAGAGGGTATTAACATAATACTCGAATTTAAGGGGTAATTGTCCGAGTTAAAAAAATAATGATATTTTTTAATGGCATCACATTTACCATTATCTTACTGCAATTATAGAAAATTGAAAAAGCCTGCAGTTTCGGAAATATAAATTGTCAAATATTTAAATTTTACAAATTTCGGGAGGCGATAAGACTTAAGCAGAGCACATTTCAAACTCTTACGTCTTCAGACGGACGGACAGCGAGTAAAAGTAATAAGCACTTTTTACTAAAATTTTTCTGGAAAACCATTAAAAACTATTTTTAGAAAAAATTAGAATTTTTAAATAACAATTCAGAAGATTTTACAAAGTTATTATTAGAAATTAATGAAAAACATTCATTTTTCACATTGAAATCATTATTCATTGAAATCATATTTAAATAGCCAAAAAGGATGCTTCTATTTCCTTACTACATATTATACATGTACATACTTAATTTCCATTGTATACAATTTCAATTCTATTATTTGAACAAATTCGAATTTGTTTCCATTTAAAATTGAAACCTTTACAAAATCAATGAATACATTGTACTTTCAAAATTACAATGAAATATTTGTATACATAATTATTTTATTATGAGTAGTTTAAGTAATTTGCATGCACATTTATTAAAATCACCACTTATATTTAATTATTTTTTAAGTACTAAATGTGCATAATAATCGTTTAAGGTAATTGTTTCTTGTATTTAAATTTTATTTAAATACAAAATAATTTTATTATAATACAAAAAAACGTTCTATTGCAATTTTCAATTTAAAATTCAACCACTATAAAATATTGAACAATGCTATTGAATAGTTTTACATAAAAGATTATTATAAATAATAAATTAATAAAATTAGTTAATCTGTTCTTTAAATTCTAAGAAATGCAATTATTTGCTTGAAATAAGAAATGGCCATACAATTTTACGTGCATAGTGGCAATTCCTTAGTTAGTTGCATTTCTTATTATCCTTCTTTCATTCGTTTTGGTATCCTTACTTGTGTCCATATTTTGCCACTATCCTTGATCTCTTTTTCTATTGTATTTCATCATGCTTCTGCAGTTCTTCGTACCTTGCGTTTTCCTTGTGGGTTCCATTTTAGAACCTGTTGGGCAATTGCTGCTAGTACCCTACGAAAAGTGTGCCCTAACTATCGCAGCCCTTTTCTTCTTATCTGATTCTTATCGGCAATTGTTAGCCACAAGATTTTTTATGCACATAATATTATGTACTAAAATTTTCGCGTTTTGCTTTAAGGGTTGTGGTTAAATCGAATATGTATAGGTTGTTGACCGATTACCGATATCCAATATTAAAAACCAGCAAATAAAAGAATAAATATCAATAACTCTAAATATTTAATTTAAAGAAAAAACTACGGTAGGCTAATTAAAAATGCAAGAAACTGGGGAATGGTTTTCTATGATAATGCACCAGCCCTATACTCTTTCCAAGATTGAAATATTAATCATCAAAGCAAACAACTGTTATACTATATAACATATACCGTTTAATATTAAACTGGAATTAAATTTGTTATAAACAAAACCGCTTTGTGTGAAGTAAAAAAATTTAACATTCCTTAATGCATTGACTACCCTTTATTATTGCTTCATATACAATTGAAAGGGCTCTTTGATTTGTTCCAAATTCCTGAATTTTTCTTCTTTTTTGTTGTTCTTACAACTGAGATGTTGGCTGAAGTAGAATGACCTTTCCCAAAGATAACAATATTATCAATGTATATGTTTGGGTCAACATGTGTATGACGGATGTTGACTTACATACTATAGAATTTTTAAATTTTTTTAAAGTATTTTAATGGATTCAAAAAACCGGTTGTCTTACATTTAGACCAAATCAAATTAAAAGTAAATTCTTTTGTTTGCATTTATATAACAAAAGCAAAATAAAAATAAATTCTATGAGAATTACACGTTTTTTTTTCTGTATTGGAAAGTGAAAATGTGGTTGACTCCAAAAGGTCTACCGCAATAGATACTTCCCTTTTAATAACGATTTTTCATTGTTATTATTGTATATTCATTTATTTAATTACTATTTCATTTAGTTCCAAAATAACTGATATTGAACTGGAAAAGAAAAAAAACAAAATCAAATTGAAAGTATAAAAATGTGCTGGGTAAAAATAAATGCAACACTGCGAAAGCTGCGACTACACAAATTGTGTGAAAGTAGGAGCTCCTTTTCGGCAAATTTCCAACAAACTTGAAAAAATGAGACTTTTTGGATAACTGCGTTCAAGCGATAAATAAAATATAGTCTCGTTTTCCTCAAAGATAGGCCTTGAAAATGCAAGCTTTTAACAAGCTACTGTTCCCAAACCAGAAAAGAGAGAATTGTGCTATTTTACAAACCATAGATTTAGTGAACTTTTTCCTTTTCTTAATTTTAAAATTAAATAATAAAAATTTTTTCTGATAAAGTAAGTTTATACGGTTTCAAATCTTTTGTAACCGCAACGTGACATTCAAAAATTATCGTTTGATAATTAACCACACTTTTCATATGATTTACCAATATTAATGTTATTGCAGTGGTTTATTAAAATTAGAATGAAATCTAACCTGTGCAGTTTAATTGATTTTCCACATGGTAATACATAATTCTGTTTAACTAGGTATTAATTATAAATTTTCTTGATTCTAAAATCTTCTTAACGTATAATTCTGAATGTGTTTAAAGAAAACAATAAAAATTATTATTAAATTAAATGCCATTGCGTCAGTCTTAAGGAATATTATATTGATTAATATTTTATTAATTTAATAATAGTTGCAATTCCTCTGGTGGATAAATAATGTAATACTAAAAGGAACTGCATAAAATTTATAATATTATTTCAGTAATTTGTTATCAAGAAATCTAAGAAACTATTTTATTCATTTTCACATTGTACAATATTTTTTTTCTGTATTTTTTTTTTGTATTCTTCTTCCTTTATGATGAAACAATTAATTTTACAATTCAATTGAAAAAACAAAAAAAAAATTCACTCTATTTTCTCTTTTAATAAATTTTTATTTTAAAAACTTTTATTGTTAAATGAACAATAGAGACGAATGCATAAACATAGATATTTGTCACGTGTTATTGGTATATGTAATATGGGCAATTGGTTTTGGGTGTAATTTCATTTCGGACAAATTATCAGTTCGGCTCTTCTTGAAAAGGTACATTTTGGTAGTCAAAGTCTAACTCATTTTTTCAACGCTGCTTATCGTATATCGCTAGAAATAGTAAGAATGTTAGCCTACAAGACGATTTGTTGCAGATTTCTCAATATTGGTGAATTAACGTAGATTCTTAGAAAATAATCGAGGGGTGCTAAATCGCACTACTAGGAGTTTAAAATCAGTTACTCTTGTCGTCTGTTGTGACTTTCTCAACTTGTGGGAGAGATCTTGCACAATCTATATATAGGAGAGATCAAATGGCACAAATAAGAAAATAATAAAAGATTTCCTCTTTTAACCTTTAACACAAGTCTTATCATATTAATCAACCTTTAACGATTAAACACAACCTACGTCACTGATGATGTTCACTGTTTATTATTAAATTAAATTACACTGTTTATTATTAAACCAAAGCATGGTGTTTATTTTTCCTTTTGATGAAAAATATTATTTCCAACTTCAACAAATAAAGGATTATTTTCGTTTCAAGCACGAATATAAATAAAAAACACTGCAATTTAATTTACTTTTTATAAAATATGATCAATTTACAATATTAGTTGATATAGAAATTAAAAAAAAAAAAACAAAAACAAGGATTGTCTAATTAATAACCCAGACAATCCTTTTAATATAGAAAGCGCCAAATAAAATAATGGAAGAGCACGAATATACTATTATTCTGTAAGACAATAGAAAGTCAAATTAAAGATTGAAAAAGCGGAAACTAATTGGTTATACACCATTAGACTATACATATACCACAATGCAGACGGTCTTAACTATCTAATACATGCAATAAAATAAATTGATTTGGGTGACTCAAACAATAATTTATTATGTCAAATGAATCTCTTTTAGTTAGGTCAGGTGCATAAACGAAACGACAGAACTATACAAACTAACAAAGATTATATTCAATTAATTTTTAATTCTTTGTACGATTTTTATCACATCAGCTCACGATTACATACAAAATCACAAAGTCGTTAATGTAAATAAGAAGTAGATATACATTGTATACAGTTACTAATTTAAGGGAGTATCTAAAATCACATTATAAAATATAAGTTTTAAAATTATATTATCCAAAATTGCAATCTGGAAGAAATTTATATATATATACACTTAATTAACAGCAAAACTATAAGAAAATATTATAATATTTAAGAATTATTCAAGTTGATAGTAAGGGGTGCGGCGGTAAATTAAAATAATGGAAAATAACAGCAATATAAATTTGCAACCAACATTCTTAATTTTTTTTTTTATCATACCGACAACATGATCAAAGATAATAGTTAAAATTAATAGTTAAAATCAAGTAGTATATTGTGTATATTTAAAAAGAAATCAAATGGACACGAACTTATTTTCTTATTACAAAAAGTAAAATTGAAACTAAAAAAAAAAAAATAAAAAATTAGTTAAAGATTTTCAACAAAAAATAAAAGTCAAAAAAAGAATGAAAACTTAAAATAAAAAAAATTAAAAGAAAATTAAATGAAAATTGTGAAAGAAAAGTGATGAGCAAATTGTAACTAAGTAAGTGTATAAATGTATAGAACACCACAAATTACGAAAACAAATTACATGCTAATAGAGTATTGCCGCACCTTCAAAATTCGTTTTTAAAATTTAACTTAAAATTTTTATTCTTTTCCAAAAATGCAGTCATTGAAAAAAAATCCCATATTGTTATGGCTCAATATATTGTCAAAATCTCATAGTTATGGCTCAATGTATTATTATTGGTACAGGAAACTAAAGCATTCACTTGAATTGATTTAAAAATATTTACGAATTATGAAAAGTTTGAAAAAGGAATTGAGTTAAATTTCGCCGAAGTTTTGTTTTTCGATCGAAGAAGAAATTTGTGAAAATTATACTGTCAACTCTTAATATATTACCCTATGTAAGTACTTACATTGGATAAAGATTCGTTTTATACGATGAATATACGTTTTATAGAAAAACGCATAATAACAAATTTGTATTAAAAAATACTCTACTTAATATATGTTCCATAATTTTCTAAAAGCACATAAAACTTAAACCATTAATTTAGTATAAGTACGCTACTAAAATAAAATGTAATTTAAAAATAATAACAATTTATACATTTCAATGCAGAACTTAATGATGCATTACCATGTACATGGGCAATTCTTGAATAGAAAAAACTCATTTTATACAAACAAATCACTGACATTTACATAAGAAAGGGTTAACGTAGATCAAACTGTCTTTACATCCATAAACATTATTATGTTAGTAGAACAAATAGTGTGGACTTTAACCGTTTCATGATTTCTGGGCTGTCTTATCAGAGGAGGCTGTCTTGTCAGAGGAAACTGTCTATATGCGGGATTTATAAGTAAACATATATGTTTGACTATTCAAGAAATTTTTGGATGAAATACCAATCGCATAAAAATAATCAGCACAATAATAGAACTTGCTGGTAATTAAGCCAAAACTGACTGAAAAGAGAAATTTTTTAAAAGAGTGAAAATTTTTAAATATATTCTGGTTCCGCAAAGAAAACAATTTAAATGTCACAATTATTTGTTTTTAATTCGTAATTAGTTCTTAAATTTCTAAAATATCGATAAGATATAAGAAAATATCCTTGTACTAAACAGGATATTTATACTTAGTACATTAACGAATAAAGAAAATTCGAGTGCGAATATTCCTACGTCATTCACAATATAACAATATTAATTAACTGATATTGGCAATACCATTGAATAATGCGAGTTAAAAGAAGAAGAAAAAAATAAGCTTAAATAGCAAATTTTATATAAGTAAGTATTTTATTTTTAATTTTTTTTTTCTTTATAATAACTAACAAGAAAAACCAAAAAAACAAAATAGTTTAAAACAAAGAAAATAATAATAAGGCAAACAAAAAAAAAAAATAAAAACAAAAGGTTCTCACGAACTTTACTGAATTGCTTATTCGTGCAAATCCTTTTCAATTTTTCAGAATTTTTCCTCCTTCATTATTATTTCACTGTCATATACTTACTCGTATACAATACTCGTATATTATTATAGCAATATTTTAAAGTAAAAACAAAATTATACTTGAAATGTAATTGTTTTATATACACATACATACATACATACAATATTGCTATGTCTTAAATTGCACATCATGAAAATTTTAAAAAGTATAAGTAACTTTAACTTTTAAAAATAGTTAAAAAGAGTTCTTCTCTGAATGTTTTTCTCAAAACAAAAAAAAATGTTTTTGATGTACAATACAAAAAAAAAAATTGAAGTTGAAAATGAAAATATGAGAAGAAAACGTAAAACTATTCTCATTCCTTTTATCATCAAATTTTCTTTACTCTTTATTGTTTTTCTAAAAATCTTTAAAATCTTAAAAAGGAAAACTAAACTGCTGCTGCTATCGTTGATTTTTCTCTCTTTGTTTTTTTTTTTCTTATTTTTTTTTTTTATAAATCTTGCAATATCATTATTTTTTCACTGTTGAATTCACTTTAATATCCTATTCACTGTTTTATTATTTCTATTTTTTTTTTGATTACAAATTATTATGCACCTTATTAGAATTTTTAGTTCGCACAAATTTGTTTTTTATTCGTTTACTCTTTAAAGTACTAAAATTCGTGCTTTAACTTTTATTTTGGGTACTATACATAATATCTATGTACATTAATACATACATACCTTCAATAATATTATCCAAGGTTGAATTTATGGATTTTTCGTTTTTTGTGTTTTTATAGTTTAAAAACAAAAATTTGTTAAGCTTGCTTTAAGGTATCAAAAGAATAAGAAGAAGAAAAAAAATATTTTTTTAATATAAAATCAACAAATTATAAAAGATATGCTGATTTCATGTATATACATTCAAAATTTTTGTATATTATAGTACAGAGTATAACATTATTTTAGCAAATACTTAAATACGAGGGCACATGTTTATTTTTAATATGGTGCGCAATATTGAGAAAGTTCAGTGCAAATTATTTGATTTCTTAACATTTCTGACGAAGAGCTCATGTTGTGAGGCCGTTGCACCTTATGCATATCTGCCAATTCTTTGTTTGAGTAACTGTTAATTTTCATTTGTTGAAGTTCAGTTTATAATAAAATGGTGGAACTCTATTAACTGTTTCTTTTAATATCTCTTAAATTTGTTGCAACGAGATAATAAAATTTTAAACGCTCTTAATAATTTTTTTTTAGCTGATATAATATCTGTATTGCTGCATTTTATTGGAATTGCTTTGAATTTGCATGAACATGAACAAAAAACTATGAGAGGCTGAAGAAAATATTGTATGAAGGACTTCTACTTCTCATACTTAGTAGCGCATCGAATCAAAAATGATAGCAAAAATTTCCGAGAAATTTCATGTTTTAAAAAAAAATTGCAAAAAAAATTCAAAATTCTCTCTTTTGGTAGCTTGTTTGCAAAGACCCAAAATAAATTTCTAAGGATCAATTATTTTTAACACAAGTGTCTAATGGTTTACCCTATGTTGTTGTATGATTCCGAAATTATTAGCATTTTTTTATATGGAGGAAAAAACGGAAACTGATCTTTTTCTGCTCGAAAGCAAGTATATCTGCACCCAATTTGAAATTAATCGGAGATTCATTCCTAAAATTAATTGCAAATTTATGCGAAACACCTTGTATATAGAAAATTACATGACTATACGGAATAACAAGCTGTTTTATTAATTTTTCATAAATATTTGGGTTTAATTCAATATTATTGTCTACTGTTCTTTCAAATCTGACACACCTTGTATATAATATCCAATTTTGCTTTGAATAAGTTATCATCAACTCATGAATTTTATATAAGTAAAAACATATACAAGTAAATATGTATTTAATTATTATTTAATAGAAAAAAAAGATATTAAAATGCAAGTAATAAAATTGGAGTAAAATAATACCTTAAGGTTAATATTATATAATTTAACTAGGATATACGAGTATTAAGTTAGATTTCTAAAATAACACATAATTATTATTGTAGATAAAAGAGAGATAGAGAGAAGTCTATCAAAATATTTACCATCTAGTTATGCTAAATTTTCGATATTATAACTATAGTTACTAATAATAACGATAATAATATTATTATTATACTTTGTAATAATAATAATGTGAGTTTTTTCACCCTTGAAATTTAAAGTTTGAGAATAGATAAACTTATATATAAAAGATATAATTGAATTGTTTGATAAAATATTATGATTGTATTTTGATTATGTACCTTTCAATTTTAATAGATCGAGTGTCATATTATTTTTGTGGTATTAAATATAACTAAATAGATAATAATCAAATTTAATTTTATATAGATATTTACAAAATTTACAAAATAATGACTAGATAATTTGAAGAGTTTTATTAAGATTTTCGAAATATTAAAGTTTGTCTTACATAATTTATGCATTGCACATAATAAAAAGATTAAATTACAAAACAAGTTTATAATCGTGGGAATTGTGCAGTTTTTGAATTTTGATTATTTATTTTGATTATTTTTTCATAGCTAAATAAGTACTTATAACGGGTGAACCCGTCAAAGTCTTAAAGCCCTCCAGATGTGATTTATTGGTGTTGTTTAGAAAAAACAATCGTACGTGTGGGGGTGCAAAAAAATCGGGTTAACTCCAACAATTCACCTCTCTAGAGCTATAACACTTTCACTGGACAACTCGGTCTAATGTATTCTTAACATTTTCAAGACGAAAAATTGAATTATTCCTTCATACTAAATAATTTTATTTAATAACAAACTTGCATAATTATGAGGCGATTATAAATTGTATATAGGGCAAAATAATATCAAATTTGAATTATTTAAGATCAACTAACTATGTGATCATTCATTCGATATTTTCTAGAGTTTTATCTTAAGGAGTGAAATTTGTTTACAATAAGCGGCCGCCCAAAAATTTTTGAAAATTTTAAATCCTTTTTCGGATAGAAACATCTGAGGCAATAACATTGCGTTTTTTTTTTTTTTTTGAAAATAATTCTATGGCATGCAAAAATTCAGTTCAAACATTAAATTTAATGATTTTTTAGATATTTTTCTCCTATAGACATAGGAGGATTGCCCCATTATTGTGCAAACATTTACGATTTTTTAAGATGTTTTTAAATATTTTTAGTTGATAACATGACCTGCAAAAGATATAAGATTTTTAGAACGTTCAAATTAAAGATTAAAATTTTGATAGCGAGTAAGGAAGAGTAAAGTATTGTTTGAATTATTACGCAAAAACTAATTCACGCCACTTTGAAATCTTGCAATCACACAAGATTCAAAAATAAAATTTAATTTATTAAAATTTTAATATGATTAAAATTTAAATTAAAAAAAAAAGTGTTTTATTGCATTAATAAAAAAAAGATTTATTGACTTTTTTTTTTAATATTTTAGATGAAAACAATAATTTTGTTGAAGCGTTTAATGCCAATAGATGATGCTATCAAAAAATTTTATCGAGACATAAAAATTCCAAAAAAAAAAAATCAAAATCAAAAAAGAACTTTTATGGTTTTTTTTTTTACATTTTTATTTTACTGTATAACGGGTTGACAAATCGTAAATTGTCACATTGCTCGTTTTCTAGGTGTTTCGATTGGCATATCATGATTTGACGTTGTCAAAAATCTGATGATCATTTCATTTTTTATTTTGATTGTTTTATGTTGACATTTTTATTTACTTTGCGTGTATGTATACGAAGCGTACAGTAAAATTTTTCTTTATCTTTATTTTATAGGTAATTAAAGTCTGAAAGAGAATAAGATTTTTAGTAAATAATTTTATATATGTATTTTGATTAGCTACATAGTTTTTCTTATAACAGTAAATAATTTTTATAGTTATGTAACGTCATTTTAATAATTTAAAATTTTATTTTTCAAGAATTCCACCGGATTTTTAAATTATTTGTTGAAACATTTGGCTTCATTTACTTTTCGATGATTTTAATAAATTTTAAGGGTATTAAAATAATATATTAAATTATTAATAAAAAATAAATATGTAAGTATTCATATAAAATAATTTTCGAATTAAACAATAACAGATGTCCCGCATTTATACAAAATATAATATTAAATAAGTTTTCAATTCATGTTGTTGACAGATTTTGATTATGATCAAAAACTGAGAATTGAGAAATTCAACAATATATAATAATGAAATATATCGTTTAGGACTATATACCCCTACGAACTTTCTGATAACAATATCCAACACCAGTTATATTACTGAATCTGAATATTTCAGTAATATATGTATAACAGTATTTTTTTTTACATTTTCTTATACTACAGTCTTTACAGAAATAATAAATTATATTTCCACATTTCGCATTATAATTTAGAATTCAATTTAGAAATTTTTTTTCTATTTTCGATTTCTAAGATTATGCGTTATGATTCAGTATGCATGAATAAATTATATTTAAAAATATCATCGCTATAGAATGCACAAAAACTTATACATACTTACATAAACATGTACATAAATATATGTATAAACTTTTATTAATTATATCTTAGAAGTTTAATTAAAACATTGACTTCAAAAAACAATAAATTATGGTTTAGAAAGTTTTAATTAATTTTTTTATTTTTTATTTTGGTCAAAAAATTCCAAGTATTATAAGTCTAATACAAAACCAAATTTAACAATACAATATGGAAAGAGCTGATATAAACAAAATTTTCATTGGAAATTTCATATCTTTATTTTTCAATCTTCATATATTCTTGACATAATTAACTAATTTTCATTTCATTATAATTAATCATAATATAAGATCATCACATACTTATTATTAATTTCTTTTTACCAATTATAAAACTTTATAAATATTCAATAATCATATTATGTAGTTAAGATGAAAGGAAAACAATAATGGCGCCAAAAGTATACAAAATATTATATTACAAATACAAACAAACATAATTTGGAAAAAATATGTTAAGCATATTATTATGCATGCATGCATGCATGTGTATGTATATGTAAATATTTTGTTTTATAAATACTTTGAAAATTTAAGTAACAAGCAATTTATAGATAAATTTTTGGAATTTTCTTTTTAAAAATGAAGCTATTATAATAGGTACAAGAAAACAGTTTAAACAGCACAGTGTCCAAAAACGAAAACGAGAATAATGCACTATAATAACGCTAATGAAGATTTTAAATTCATTTTTAACATAAACAATAAATTTTTGATTTTTCATTATAACTAAAATTATAGCACTTAAGCTGCTTTATTATAAATTGAAATAGCAAAGGCAACAAATGAATTTATTTTTAATATTAAAATGATTCTTCAAAAAAAAAAAATTTTTTTAAAGTAGATTTATGTTAATTTTAATAAATTTCTTTATGAAAAATATAAATAGATAATTGTGCAATAATTTGAAAATATTTTAAACATAATTTTGATACTTTTAAGATCTGAGTAAAAGAATTATGAATGTATACTTTAATAATAGAATGAAATCCGATTAATTTTAGTTCAAAATATAAGAGTTATATTGGCGAAAAGCAAAGTATATTTAAAATTAATTCCAATATCTCTGACTTCTTATTTAAATTTTATAAAAGTAATTGAGTAAAATTCAATTTGAGCAATTTTATTTTCAAAATATAAAATTTACATAATTCCTATTATTAGCACGTTTGCATCGAATCGGAAAAAAAAATCATAGATTATTACTTAAAATTCAATTTTAATTCCATCATCAAGGGAACGATGGTCAGGCCAATTAATTAGACCATAAGTACACTAACCTGTGCTGTTTAAGAGTTAATTTTTTTATGTACTAATATTAAATGAATAAATTCGAATTAAAATCGATCAATTATTTTGCTTTTGCAATAAAACAAACTTTAAGTAAAACAACTTATACTGAAAACTATAAATAAGCTTTTTGTAAATATGAAAATTTTACATGGCCAATTAAGTATAACAATTAAAATAATAAACAATTCGAAATTATCAATAATTGAACAATTTAGAGGTTATCAATTAAAATTTAAAATCAATTACGGTATATATATAAATATGTAGTAATAAATATGTATAACACATATTAGATTGGTGTATTAGATTTTTCAAAAATAGTGTATTATCATAAATTTAACTATATATGTAGAAAATATATTACAAACTCTATACTATATTACAAACGGAAGCTTGTTATACGGAATTCAAAAATTAAACCAAAGTCTCTTTTTACGAAAAAAAAAATTCGATTTACGGAAAATTTTTACAATGCTATTTTTTGCAAATTAACAAGAAATATATGTACCTAAATAAGTTTAGACAAAAAATTATGTGGTTGAAACGTAATATGTAAGTAAAAAGATTCGATTTATAAGATGTCAATTTATGGACAACATTTCCCGAACATATTAGTTCCGTGAATCGAGGGATAAGTGTATTGTAAATCCTTCAATCATTGCATTCCATTTAATATTACACGAATATTCTAAATATAAAACATTTTACATATGTATAACAGTTTTAATAACACCAAGTGCATTTTTATTCTAGTAAATGATATTATCATCAAATTATGACTAAGTTTCAATTCCTGTATAATAAGATTTTCATGCAGAATATAAAAATCCGCATAATATTTTACGAACTCTTTTCAATTCCTCCCCGAATAATTTACAGTGTTATACATTATGTATATAAATATAACCGAAAATGGCATATATGTAAATATTATTAAAAACTGTAATAAAACATCAAATATAAATAACTAATAAATTTAAAAAAATTTTTTTTTTTTAAAAAACAAAATTACTTATATAAAATTTTAAAAACTTACACGATTTTTTAATTTATTTGATTGTGTGTACGTATATATAAATTTTATCCAAAATAAAATGAATTTTAATCCAATAATGATTTTAACAGATTTTACTAAATTATTTTTATTTTATAATTTTTTTGATTTTTATTTTAAATTAAAAATCTGATAATATTTTATCTCATCAATTTAATATTTCATTTTCATCACTTCTGTTGCACATTAACATCGCACTATAATTATATGCACATACAATAAATATGTAAAACACCTATATGTATATCTATAATATATATATATATATATATGAATATGTGTTTGTATATGCTTTTCTGAATTTCTTTTGATTTATTTACATTATTATGAAAATCATCAAATTTTCTAAATATTTTTAATTTTCATTTTTTTTTCTTCTGTTGTATTTAATGCGTCTAGCATGAAATTTTTAAACAAACTTTACGACACTGATCAAATTTTTCGATTTTTTTTTCTCTCGTAATTTGTATAGAAAACATTTTACATGCATTATATGAAAGATTCCCAGTTTTATTCTCTATTTACCGTTAACAAATCTTTTGTTTTTTCAATAAATTTTTCCGTATATAAAAATTATGTATTCTTTAAAAAGACAACCCGAACTCATTAATCAGAGTTTCTAAAAATAATTTTTTTTTTTGATTTTTAATGAAAGGGAAAATTCAAAAGAAAAATTGATTTCTTTTTTGTTGTTTAAAAAATTTATTTTTCATTTCATTTCAACATGTTTTCTCAAAATAATATCGAAAACATTAAGTACTTATTAATAGGAATAAAAATCGCACGCACTAATTTTATTTTAATTCAAATTAATACACGTTACCCGTTATTAACACGACGGTATAAAATACAGAACTAAAAACTATAACTTCAAATTATTTTAATGTTGGCCTCTGGTAAATAAAAATGTTAAAAAGAAAACAATATTATTTTTCTTTTTCTTTTGTGGTTTAATGCAGCCAAGCCGCACACATAACATAATAATAATAATAAAGTTGCTCTTATTTTCTTCTTTACAGTTTTGAGTAATATTCTTATTTCATGTTAAATGAAATTGAGTTGAAAAATTGAGTATAAAAATGAAAGATAAGAATTTCTGATTTTTTCTATGAATGTGTGCAGCATTGTAGTACTATATTGTATAAACAAAATCGTATTCCCAAAAATATTTTAAACTACAAAAAATAAAATTTTCAAACTACAGAACAACTTTTCAAAGCAACATTATTTTTTATTATGTTATAGTGATAATATTATTCTTGTATTTGGTTGCTTCATATAAATTGTGTTATTATCAGTGTTATGGCTTCACTTCGAATACACAATAAATAAAATGATTACCGTTGTTTTATGGTTGTTGATTAGAAAATGCAAACAAATCAAAAATTTTTGACTACAAAACTACATGGAATTTATTAAAACTATATTGTGAATTATTTTGTATCTTTATAAATTTATTGCAATGCAATATAAAAATAATAGTATAGTACCATAATAAGATTTCGAGTTTTCTGGTTGTATTTAAGATTAATCGTATTTAAGTAATGCCATTTTCTTAATTCTTTACTACAAAATTAATTTATTTGTGGTAGTAGTTAGTAGCTTTTAAGTAAAGGGACGTTATTTTGTTTAAATGTAACGTTACTTAACAGGTATTTTATTTTATTCACACACATTTTATTGTACAAAAATATATTGAAAAGAGAATTGCAATAACAATCTAATTTCAATCTTTAAAAATGTCATTTGCATATTACACTACCTTATTATAATAAAACAGCTTGTATTATTGCCATAATAACAATATGTAGGTAACGTAAATATTAAGTACGTATAAAATATAAAGGTATGTAAGTAATTTGATATTAACTTTCAATTTTATTTGTACGGTTTTATAGCGGTTTTTTTGAATATTGTAATAGATAATCAAGAAAAATATTGGGTAAATCAGGTGAATTAATATAAAATTATGAATGTTATACAATAAAAATATTAATAATAATTGTTAATTAGAATGTAAAAATAAAGGTAAAAATATTTTATGGTATTAATTGGAATTTTGTTGTATTTCTTGTACTGTTATATTTATTAATCATATTTATGTATAAAAGAATGCAACTACAAGTAATTTCAAAATATTGCCCAGAAGAAAAACATATGATATTTTTTCTGTTGTTACTAACATTGTTCGTATTACACTTGCTTATTTAAAAATTATTTCTAATAATGAATATTGAGAGGAATTTGGAGGAGGAGGCATATTTAAAAAATTGTACTGCATTAAATTCCCCAAGAATTTATAAAGGGCATACATCTGAGAGTGTTCAATGGGAGGATATTAAATCCTAAATACAGCAATTATTGCAAGAGAAGACAAACATTACAAAATTGTTTCATATATACATAGGTACTATTGAAATCAATTTCTGAAAATTGAGATTTATAAATTAGTCATTGGGCTGGCAAAACCCTAACCCTTAAAATATCTATTATGCCATAGTTAGAGCGACAAGTGCCTTCAATTGACAATTATTTCGAGTGCACACTTCTGATACATCAATATATATTTAGATGTAGTTGTACGACTCTTAAAATATTGCTTAATAGTTATTTACTTAAATTTTAAAATATTTATATTTTATACAGTATTAATAAACGAATATTGTAAAATATTTCTTCCCTCAACATTTTTAGGGAGCTTGATGCATTGGTATTCAAAAAATTCTCTATTTATTTCAGTTCCGTTGAATTAATTTTATGAATGTTTCATTTCCATTATGATTTTAAAAATATACAATATAAAATTGAATTTACAAAAGCAAAGTCTACAGGACATTCATTTCTATTTTAAGAAAATATAATGTAGAAACATTCAATTGTTCATATTAAATATGGTCATATTAATTTTAATACAAAAATTTTCTAAAATATTTCAATATCGTATATTTTTGTAAGTTGCACTGATTTTCAAGTGAATTTCTGCAATGCACATTTTTTTTTTCCTTTTTATTTTTAAACAATTCTATTTTTGTCATTATTTCTCTAGTGCATCTATGCATTATTATATGCTGTAGATATTAAAAAATAAAACCAAATGAAAAAAAACGATGGTTAATATTTTATAAATAAACTTACATATTATATTTGTACACATGTATAAGTATTATGGATTAAATGAAGAAGTTGATCGTGAAAACTCAAACTACTTGAAATAAACGAATATTTGCGGAGTAGCACATTCCTTTTGGATAGAAGCCAGTTTTTCTTAGAGACAGCGCTTTACTTACATTATTCTCTTAATATCATATGAAAATTTATTGCATACTTTCTAGACGGCGGTATTAATTAAGAAGTTTTAATATACAATAATGAAATCCTAAAGTTATAAGGGTGAGTAATTAATTAGGAAATTGAGAGTTATTGCGTTTTTAATAAAAAAATTTCACTAAAGTCACTATTTTTAACCCAAAATTTAAATAGTAAGAACATAATTACAGGAAGTTATTATCCGTTTCACAATAGCCTGTTCTACGTAATAGACCGACCCTAATCACCGCTGATTCGAGAAAAAAGCTGTTTTAATTATAAGACTTTTGTTGGGTAAACAAAACCTTACAATTTCGCTATAACAACAGGCAAAAGAAGAAGCGCTTACTAAATAAAAGGTTTTTGTTAATTTTCACCAATTAAAAGTTTTATTTTCCATAATGCTTTCGTAAATGAAAATTTACCCACATTTACCCATATCTACCCACATTTACCCACATTTTCAAAAATTCGCCTCTAAACGCTATTTTATATTTCCAATACGTTTCTTCTACTTTCATAAGATACGGTACAAGGAAAAATATTGAAAGTTGGAACAAAATATCTAATTTACTTTTTTCTTTTTTTTAAATTAAAATTATTTCATAAATACTTTTGCCTTTAATATGTTCAGGAATTTAAACAAAAAATGAAAAACAAAAAAAAAATAAATAAACAATAAAAGAAAAACATCATAATGTCTTTATGGTCCCTTTACACATGCACACACACACATATACCGGGTGTTTACATATGAGCAGAATTGGTATTAATATGTCTTTATAGTGTACTTACATATATGGATGCACATATGTTTTGTAAAACTATATGAATTGTTAGTAAAAATTTAAAGGATGAAAAAAAATTATGAAAAAAAAAGAATTCAACTATATATAGGAAAATAGGCATAAAATATATCCGCCTCATTATCTGTAGTCTTCTGTTTTAATACTTATTATATACGGAATGTAAGCCAATAACTCAAATTCTGTGGTGACAATTGAAAATTTTCTAATTTCGATTTTTGAAACACTTAATTTAATTTCGAATTTAAGTTTATGATACTTTAATTAACTAAATGTTTTTCAAAATGCTGATTAGATTTGCTTACCCTATTTCGAACTTATATTGCAGTAAAATAGAATGAACTTGCAACTTTCATTTTTGACGCATTTATAGAATCGTACACATATTCAATTGTTCACTGCGTTCATTTATATACGTATATGTAATGGACTTCTCTTGAAGCACAAGTTCACACGACCCCATAAAGTATGCAATATCTTATTGCTCAGTGTGGAATTCACAATATCAATTTTTTCTCAAGTTGTATATTAGCCTATATTCACCTATCCATTTCTTGCAAAATGGCTCGTTTTAGGAAAGAAATTTAGTATATATTATGATTTTTATAGCACGCAGATTGTAAGACGGGTATATTTTTAGAAACCGGTTTTGCAAGATACGTTCCCAGTTTCTAAAAAACTGTCTTGGAAGGACGCTAAAATATTGATCCAAAAATATTGTCTTGTGATACATTATTGAGCATTTCGGTTTAGTAATTTGTTTAAAGAGTTATCCCAGCATACTCCAATTAACGATAAAAGTATGGGTTACACAATTGTTAAATTAAATTTTACAAACACAATGCAATTAAAATGCAATATTTTAATTTAACAAGTTTTTTCCTAAAACCACAGAATATTTGTGAATGTTTAAAAATTTTAATAATAAATAATTAGAATGCATTGTGTACTGCAAATTTGCAATATGCAACAAATAAACAAAAAATATTTCTGATATAGTATGAAAAAATTGTGGTATCTTTTAATAGAAAATGTTTTACATATTATAAATAAAGATAGAATCTCTTGGTATATGTTGATTTTTCTGATGTCTCTACCGGAAACATGACAATCCAACCTGCACTCTTTACAAATTGGAAGCTGAAGATTGCAAAAAATGAGAAAAAATTTAAAAATCAAAGAAGTTTTTTGCATTTCTTTGGTTTTCTTTTTTTCTGTTTTATTCTGATTTTTTTCTATATAATTTATTTTTCTACCCACACACAGACAATTGTGTAACTTCATTCATATTATCGTCTACTACACGTGTATGCACACAGCAAATATGTAATACAATTATTATAAATTCATAAATTATTTGCAAAGTTTTTGTTTTTGAACTTAAAACTCAGTCTGTAACAATTTAAAGTTTTTTTCTTTTTTTTCATAAAACAGAAGATACTGTATAGTGGAAATCCTAAAAAAAATTTATAAAAGTTATTTTAAAATCCTGAACATTTTTGATTATCATAGAAATTTGTACTACTCTGTTACTGTTATTCTATTTTTAAAACACCTAGCTATTTTGTCTAAGAACATAATGTTAAATGTACAATAGCAGAAGTGTTAACAATATCCGGGCACGCATGATGTACAGGCCCAACGCAGAAAGAAAATGCCTTCATAAAGTGAATCTAAAATATAATAGTGCTGTCATTTCTGACGTACACTGCGGTAGCTTGGGAGGGAAGAATAATACTCGAAACAAAAAGAAGAGTGATCTGAACCTTTGCAGAAACTTGCATTCATATGCAATACCGGTGCTATGAGGGCGTTTCCATTTGCGGTATTGAAGGTGACTTTATTGATAGCCCCACTGCATTCTGAGATGAAAGGAATGGCATGGTGGGAATTATCGAAGAACCAAAATTTTCTTAACGAAGAGATTTTGCTCCTTACCTAGGGCGCCAAGTTAAGAGGTATAGTTTCAAGAAAAACTTCTCCCTGTTCTTAGGTCACAAAAAGGACTGTATACTTCAAGGGAGCGCATCGACATATTTTAATAGTAATCAATGTTAATGTGATGTTGCCATAGTCATAGCACTTTGTAATAAGTGACATAATAAGCTAAAAAACAAAACTCAAATCTTTTTCATGAATTAAAGCGTTTATAACAGTCAAAACCCAATATTGCCGCAAGAAGATTCTATCAGCATAATTAAAAATTCCCTTACATATCAATAATAATGTTTTCCCCCTCAATACTAAGTACAATGTTTCGCGGCTTAATAACTAAAGACCTCATAGATTTATTATAATATTTTATAAAATGAATATTAAAGATAACAAATCTCAAGTGTAAATTTTTGTTTTTCATATTATGATAGGTTGCTATGCTACTGGTGTCTGGCATTTTACTTTTATTCTCTTTTTTGTTTTGGTTTTTAATAAAACGGAAGTTATGGCGACTAATCCCATACACAGATTTCTTACTTTCATTTTCTCTCTTTCTGTTTTTTTAATTTTCGTTCTCACATAATATAGTTTTAGTTTTTTATTTTTAAAAAAAAAATTTTCCTCTTCTTTAATCTCGTATACGAATATGTTTTTAGTTTTGAATCTCTGTATAACTTTTATACATAGCTATGGTTGGTAGCTATGTTGCTATTGTCATCCCATCCTTATATTAATTTGAATTTGTCTTCTATATTTCCATTATTTTTGAAAATGAAAATAGATTTTTTTTTTGTATTTTTGCATATGCAAAAATATAATTAAATGAAAATAAAATGCTGGGGTGTAATGGTTTGGTTTTATCTGCAATATAATATGAATACTTGTATCTATAAAGTACTGACATGTGTAACATAGTGTATATGGAGTGTACCTACACATCATATTTTTTTTTGTCATAAAGGGGCTAGTAAAACAACTTTCAAATCCGCAAAATAATTTCCTTTTTGTTGAAAATATTATTGTTGCTCAATGTTTCATAATCCACAATACATACATATATTATTGTATATACATAGATAGACATGGGTACAAGATTTGTTGAACAATATATCTTCTGAATCAATAATCTTCTGAACAATAAATAACATAAAAAATTGTGATCTCCATTTAAATTGAGATGGTCAAATCATAATTATTAATTATTTATTCTAAAAAATTTTCGAATGCATTCAAAGGGTATTGCTTCACAAGTTGGTTTGTAGAACAAGAGTGAATATTAATTCTGAATTGTTGAATAAACTTATAGCAATTTACATTGTTGTGAGGTTAGTAATGTAGAAAGCATAATGATAATTTGGATATGAATGACAACAGTAATGCCAGTAATGCTTTATTATCCGTAATAAGTACGTTATTTTTCTAGTACTTGATGATGAATCATGCAGACAATGGCTTCTATCAAACTATACTATAAAAATTAAGTTATACTTCACTCAATTTCATGAGATTTCCTTCATCCTATACTTTTCAACTTGTACTTAATATTTGTTTATATTTTTACGTGTTATATTGGGGTTTTCATACGTAATAAATTTGACTTTCTCAACTCTAACTTTATATGGCTTTGCTATACATTTTTTTTAGCTTCTAAATCGTTAACCTCTTCTCGAATTTCTCAGTTTTCAACAATTAGGTTTATTGACAAGATCAGTTCAAATTAATGAGATAAATTCAGTGAAATTAATATAATGTATGTAACCAAAAGTTCCTCAACCAAGGGACAATTTTATAACTTTTAAATACTTTACTTTCTTAAGGGGCTTAACGAAAAACTTTCTAATTTTTAAAATCGTATTGAATTTAATTTTCCCTAATTGTATTGCCCTTGTGATTTCAATAATAAAAACAACAGAACAATTTAACTTTTGTTTTCCATACCGTATTAAGAGAGGGTGATGGCCATGACATTTTTAAATAGAAAAAAAAAAACAGAAAATAAATCCAAACCATAAACCATAAATCGCACAAATAAAATACAAAAAAAAATATTTTTTTTTTTAGTGTTAAAACAAATCTACATACATGAAGTACACAAGCACATCATTTAACATAATGGAATGGATTGTGCCCATGTGTGATTTTTCCAGTAGAAAATTGTGGCACTTTTCTATCTTTAACTCATTTTTGTTTTTTCTCCCATTTGTGTGTGTGTGTATGTAGAGTCTAACTCCTTGCATAATATATACGATAATTTATTTTTGGTATTATATTGGGTGTTTTAAAAAGTTGTTTTAATACTTTTACTGTAGTACGAGTATAAAACTATTTTATAAAACCTCTTGAGCGAAAATGAAGGAAAAAAAAATGTAAATAAAAAAATTGCATAGACACATTTAGCATCTGCATAGGGTTAATTTTTTGTTCTTCATTTTAGTTTTTTGTTTCCATAATTTGAATATTCCGGTAGAAAGCGGATGAAAGAAAATTCACTGAAGAATCCATTGAGATAATAAACTGCAATGATTAATGAATAAACAAAATGTGCGATGATGAATCTGATGATGATTTTATCAAGAAAACGAAAAACGAAAAGAAAAAAAATCAAAATATTTAATCTGGACTACTTGATCGTGTTGGAATTTTCGGTATTTTGTTATCATTATTTTTATTGTCAACATTATTTTAGTGAACATTATACAAAGTAAATAAATTTTGTAGTTATATATGATATATACATATTATATCGTTAATAATGTCATTTCAGATTTTTAAGGGAACTGAGTGGCGTAAGATGATATCCCCCGAGCCACCGGAGCTATTCGCAAGTTAATGTAGCCTATCTATGCTCCCGACTATAATATCTCCGTTACAAGTATAAAACTGGAGTAGTATCCCCGTTCCAACTATAAACCTGGACATATACCCTAAGGGAATAATTTTAAATCATAGTTCAACTTTTATTCATCTCAAGTTGATATAACAAAATTCTTACATACATATATTCAATTTAATGTTGTAATGCAGCATATTAATGTCTATTAATTTTAAAGATCTGTGGGTAATTTATTCACTATCTCCATAGGATTTCCTTAAGAGTGAATCCGATTTTCCCAATTCGTGCTGGTGATATTATTACTCAACAAAGTCCAATAATAAGATATGTGGGGTCACAATCTCAGTAAATACACCAAACAGCAAAATGCACAAGTGTAATGTATATTGTCTCATATTTGCAAAGGTCTAAAATTACGTAAGGTAGGTACTTATTATTTACAGTTACAATACTTTACTTTTAATAGTATGTATGTTTTAGGAATTATTATAACAGTTTTGGAAAGAATTCGGATATTTGAAAGGATTGATTTCTACAGTGATTAGCCTAAAAACAAACTTTCTTGGATTCGAAAATATGTATGTATAATGTTAATCCGATTTATACTAATCTATACCCTTCAAACATTATGACGATTATAATGAAATATTTCAAGAGTCTATAAGACATACAAACATACATGTATATTTAACATTTAGTCCATTTCATATAAAAGCCTGAATATCTTAATTTCAATCAAATTAATAATTTTAAAAACTAAACTTTTGATATTATTGCTTCCATTAATCTAGACTAAAATTTGTATACCATAACCATAGAGAAAATTAAGATTAAAACCAAAATATACAAAATTAAAAATTCTTTAGGGAATTTTAGAATTATACTGAGAAAACAGTCTACACACACACCAAACATTTGTTTATGCTTACATATTATTTAACTGTAAATTCGTAAATTTTAAAGAAGTTAAATGACACCAGAGGGTAGGAAAAGATAATCGTAATAAAATTATTTTTTTTTTTTTCGGTTTTTCTCTCTTTTTCCTTTCGACTTTAAAAAATTTTTTTATTCCTGTTTTATTTTTTTTTTTGTTCCGTCTGCGGTTTAGAATAAAAAAAAAAGTTTGAAATTATTATTTTTATTTTTATATAGAATTTTTATTTTTAATATCCACTTTCTCTATTTCTGTTTCTTTTACTTGACCATGATTATATAGTCTCATTCTATAATTTTTTGTCTCTGTTTATCTTCTATATGTTCATACATATGTATGAGACCGTAAAAACAAAATGTTCAGTCAAATTTTGTTCTCTTTCTTTTTATTTTTTTCGTTTCTATTAAAAAAAAATTGCTGTCTTCTGGTCATGGGAACTTTCGGTACATATATGAGTTTTGTGTCGACTGTAAATGCACTTTTTTATGAACTTGTATGTCCCTGATTGTGTTGTTTTCTCTTATGTTGTCTTTTTTTGTATGTTTCTGTTTTCTCTCTTTTTGTTTTTTATTTAAACATTTTTGTTTTTATTGCTTTTTCGTCGAACTTTTTTTTTTTATAAAATGCTTTTTTTATTTTCCCTATGCTGCTTGCTATACGTTTATGTACCTACTTTTGGCATTGGATTTTTTTTCTCTTCAATACTTTTGGGAATTTTTTGTTTTTTTACATTTTTATTAATTTGAAGATTTCCTGTACATATAGGGACTGACTGGTCTAGTCAAAGAAAAAAAAAGAAAAAATCAGTTTTTGTTGTAAATTTTTTTTTTATTTTCTTTAATTTTACAATTAGAGGCAATTTAGCTATTTGGACACAATAAAAAATAATTTGTGTGCTTATTTTTTTTTTGAGAGTTCTTTTGTTTCATTCATTCTTTAGTACTTTCATTATGTCTCTATTTTTATGGTCGTAGTCTATACTCGTTCGCTATACTCTTTTTACCGTAGTTACGTTATAATGTTAAAAAACAATTATGTACACGTACGTATACACGTACATATGTATGTATATGTGTGTTTCAATAATAGATTTCTAGTTGGTTTTTTTTTACTATTTCGTTTTTTTTTTTAAAGTTAGACCCAGAAGACCAAAAAACAGAGATGCAAGGGTCTCTCGGAAATGAATAAAATTTTCAATTGGTTAACGAAAAATACCGAAAAAAGAAAAAATTGTACTTTTTGTCATTCACTTTTTCAAGTTACTTTTCTTGTTGCCTCCCTTTCGGCAACATTGTAACCATTTAGTTGAATGAATGTAAATATAGAAAAGAAAAGAAAATTATTTGTGTTTCTTGTCGACCGCATTGTATGCAATAAGAGGAGTACTTTCGTCTTACCGAATTTATAACATGTTCGGTTTTTCAGAGGGAGATCATTTTTCAGAATTTAATCGCTTTGGTCTGTCAATTATTGTATTTCAAATTTAATTCATCATCCGAACTGATTGATTTTTGGAATACGTTTTGACCCTAACCAATTTTACATTTTGTTTCATTTCTAATATTAATTACTAATATGTTTTCTTTAAATTTTTGCGTTTCAATTTTAATTGTTTAAAAAAGGAACAAAAAGTTTGATTTTACTAATTAAATTTCTTAATACATTCTGCAGAAAGGAACGAGCTAAGGCAGAAAAATTAAAAAATTTTTCTCCTCGTACTGGACTCGAATTTATAGGTTTCTACGTGGACGCTCTACTTGATGCTCTGATAGGTACCGTCAATTGACTAGGAATTTAGTTGTACAAAATTTGTTACATTGTATATAGTTGAGCAATATGACTGCCATCGAATCTAACTAATGAACTTCTGTGATTTGTGAGTCTGCAGATAGTGAATCTCTACCCAGATTCCTTAAATAAATAATTTTTTAGTATTTCTGCAGAATATTTTTTTTTAGAAAGTCGAGTATGTACTGATCACATCAAAGCGATCGAATATATGCTGATCACATCAAACTTTTTTTTGGAGGGAATTTTCTAATTATTGCATGCTTGTATACTTATGTATGTACTTATAGAGCAAAAAAAGTATTTGTAAGTAATTTAATTATTTTATTTGATAAAATACAAAAAAGTTTGTAAAGTACAGAAATAAAAAACAAAGCAAATAACAATAAACTTTAGAAATTGTTTCCATAAGTGAGAGAAAATTTGTAAAATCAACTCTAGGATACGAAGGCATTGCTTCAAAATCGTTATGAAAAAATTAGTTTAATCTAGAAATTAAGAGCACGTTATCTTAGACCAAACTTTAATACCTATAACATTTTAGTGAAAATTTCATTGAAAAATTTTAACATCGTTATTGATGATTTTCTGTGTTATACATACATTATAAAATAAAGTTGGGTCAAACCAATGGTTTGTATTATAGCCCTTTTTTCCTTCAACAAGTGAAAATTCTGCTTTTAAATACAGTCTATACCTATCACACTATTAAAATTATTTTCATTATATACAAAACTATTTATAGGATTGCATAAATTTAGGATGAATGATTTATGCAGTGTTTTAAATAAAGTAAAAATTTTTATATAGAGGGGTTAACATAATGCTCGATTTAAAGGGTTAATCGTGTGAGTTGAGAAAAATAATTATATTTTTTAATGTCATGGAATTTACCGTTAGCTTTTTGCGTTTATAGGAATTTGAAAAAGCTTGCGATTTCGGAAATATAAAGTGTTAAAAATTCAAATTTTACAAATTTTAAGAGGCGATAACTTGAGAGGTGGTGGAGATGAAAAAAAATTTTCTTCCAACGAAATAAACTGTTTATTAGTGTCTAAAATCTGCTAAAATTTCAGGCTCCTACAACCTGGGGTCTAGAAGAAAAACGACATCAAAAATTTGGAAAAAACAAATTTTAGATAACGGTAAATTTTAACGGCCATTTTGTTTTTTTTTAAAGTTCAAGTATAATATACCGCAATGGAAGAAACAACCCACTGCTTTTCTGCGTTTTCAAAATTCGAAAAATGCATACGGTTCTACTACAACAAATAGTTAAAAAATTGTATTTTTACGGTTTTGGAGGGGTATAACTTTTAGGCACACGTACAGATGGACGGACGAACGGACTGGCGGATGGACAGAAAGACACTAATAAGCACTTTTTTTCAAAAATTTTTTGGAAAAGTGCTAACTAGATATAAATAACATTGTCAGAAGTTCATGTTACATTGGTTTACGTAAATTTTCTTATAATATATCCTAGAGTTGCTATTACCACTAAAATTTTTTTAAAACGTCTTATACTTTTGTAAAAACAAGTAATTGTTTTTTTTTCGCTCTTCCTAAAGTGACACGATTTTGTAATTTTAGAGATTTTTAATGAAATTTTTTTTTGTAAAAGGAAATGAAATAATTTTGTATAGCAGGTATTTAAACTTAAATTATAATTTTTGAAATTAGAGTAAAATCGTTTTTATTTCAATATTATACTTCATTAGTATTATTGTACAAAAATTATAAAATATACAGTTATCTCTTTAATTATATTTTGATTTGTTTTTCTCTCAAATATTCTTTAAACTCTTGTTAGATTACACCGATTCGTTAATTCTTTATACCATCTTCTTAACCATTATATAATTGAGCTATACATAACTCAAATATTATTAATGTAATTAAGGTTAAATTATGATATTTAAAAAATTTTTATTGCTTCTTCATTTTGCCTAATATTGCAAAAAAAAAAAAAAGTTATTATTTTGTTACTTTAAGTATTTCCGATTTATAAATATGGGCATAATCTTAAATAAAGTTTAAAAATTCTGCTCTAGATATTCTTTATTTTTGTGAATTAGACGAACAATAGTAAATTTGATTTTGTTGATTTTTTCTTTTGCTGATTTTTCTCTAAAAATTGTGAATCAACAATGAGTTCATTGATTAGTTCTTGATTTTATTTTAAATTACAGTCCGAAAGAACTTCATTAAATTATAAATTATTGAACATAAACTTCAAAACTAGTTTAACTACGTTAGAATACAGGTTCTTTACAATATTTCCAATTTTTTAAAAATTTTTTTGACCATTAACTAAGTCACAAATATATGCATATACTCTACATAATTCGAAGAATTTTATTTTTTAACTAAATTTTCAATATATCAGTTTTTTTTATATAAATAAATTTTCTCGCTAATTTGAAGAATACATCTGTGTCATATCATATGATAGCACTTTTTCCAAAGTCATTGAAAATCCGATGGAGTCGTTTTTCAGTGGACAAAGTTCGAATTCCGAAGTCGTTCCTTCAACAAATGTTGACAGTGCAGGGTTAATAAGCGATGTCACACTCATGATAATATTGATTTTATTATTCAAATTTTTAGAATCTATTCGATTATTTTACCTACACGTGCTCGTTTTTACTTCTCGTTTTTCTAGCAATTCGTTGAATATAGAGTCTTCTCAAAAGCACCACCTGTATGATTGTATCAAAAAAAATATAACAGACACTTTTATTTACTTTAAGTGAAAAGTATCCAATTATAGCTACACGTATTCGTTCTTACTTCTTGGTCTTCTAGCAATTCATAGATCATACAGTCTTGTCAAAATCACCATCTGCATGATTGAAATCATAACAGGAAATCTTTACTTAAAGTAATTATTCATTTGTTAAAATGAGATTTGTTAGAACTTTAACCCTCGTCCGCTTGATATACACAAATTGATTTTTAAACAGTAGGAAGAAACTTGAAATTAATTAGTGAAACATCAAGTGGAATATCAATTTAAAATTAATTTCATTGCACCAAAGGACAGCTTAAATAAACAATAAAATATTAAAAAATAAATTTTTTATAAAATTATTACCTGTTCTTTTGATGTAGGTATGTATGTAATTAAATTTTAATACATAATTACTCTTTAATCCTTATTTATTGTTTTAATCCGGAAAAAACACACACTCATATCACAAACAATAAAACGCATTTTAAAGTTACAAGTAGAAACAAAAAAAAAATATTTAGGTCAAAAAATCTCACTGTTAACTCGTGCTTTTATTATTATTGTTTTTATTATTATTGCATATCTTATTGCATTTTTAAAATAATTGCCACACACAAAAAAAAAATTTATTATTAATGAATTTTTGGCTTCCTGCTGATATCAAAGCTCATCATCTTTTCATTTTATTTAAAATTCAAAATAAAAAGAAAACTTTTTATTAAAAATATTTTTCTATTGTTTTAGATTGTAAACTTTCTATTTCAAATTTTTATTACAATAGAAAAACAAAAAAAAAAAAAACAACAACAATTTGACAAATGTGTTTTTAAATGTCTTTCATATTCAAATTTGACAGCTTACAGTGTCATCACAATAAATCAATTCCACTATGTTTGTTAATTTTTTATAATGACAATAACAAAAAAAATTATGCACACATGTAAATTGTGTTCTTATGTATTAAAAAAAATAAAAATTATATGATGTCGATTGATATAACCGTTATTTTTTATCATAGTTAATATAACCATTTTTTTTTTATTTTTTTAATTTTTATTTCTTTATGATGGCGCTTCTGTTGCTTCTGCATTATCTTATGCATTTTTGATATTATCTTGCATATTTAAAGCATAGACAGTATAAGAGAAAAAAAAATTTTATATTTATTTTTATAATGATATTTAATTTTTTAAACTCAACATAATACCCACTATGTATGTATGTGTGTCAGGGAACAATATGAGGAATATGAGGAATTTTGTAATGTAAAAGTTGTGTTAACTCAAAAAAATATTTTAAATGTTGTGAATGTAATCAGTTAAATCTCAAATTTTTAATGTAAGTTTTTGTTAATAAAAACTAAAAAATTAATTTTAAATAAATTAAAAAATTTAAATTTTTTTTTGTAAAACAAATATTCGATGTGGCTCAGCACATAATCGACCGAGATTATGAAAATCTTCTTTCAAATTTTAAAAATCCTACAAAGCTTTTACTTAACATAGGTAGAAAAATGTGAATCGGGTTCTTATTAGAGTTTTACTTTATGCCAACCAAATTTCCTATGAAGTTTGTCATTCACTTCTGATGGCAAACATATCAAATTTTTCGAAATTCCGCAATTTATTCGTTATAGATGGTAAAAAAAATGTAATTTCGGCCCCTAATTCGCGGTTTCCAAACCTGATATTCTCAAAAATTTTAGAATTTTAGGAAATCGGGACGATTTTTATATTTATAGTTTTGACTAACAGTTAACTTAAAAATATAGTTTTGACTAACAGTAAACGTTTAGTTTCTGGTACCTAATTTTTTTTAAAAGTTAGGTGATTTCTCGTACTGCGAAATGAAACTTATACAATTTCAGGAAAATATGCTGATTATTTTCTAAAGTACAATCAAAACTATAATCGTCCGGTAATAAAGATTCAGTTCCAGGAACCTGCTATTTCCCTAAAGTTGATTAAACTGTTTCACCTCCAGAGTAAAATCATTTACTATAATATTTCATAAAAATCGGGTCAATCGAACTTGAGACACTGATCTGCACAGACAGATTAAAACATATTAAGATAATTTAATTACACTTCGCTAGCATGGAGAAATACATTCAAGCCGATATGTAAAATTCGATTTCATCACATCACCTCCCTTACTGTATGCAATGCTTTTAATAAAAGTATGACATATTGTTGTCAATTTGTCAAATGAATTAGATAAACATCTGTACTTGTATTGTTGGTTTAAATTACAATTTACATGTTAGTTACAAATGTTTTATAGAAGAGTAATTGGAAACATGTGATAGGTTTTAATTTTGCATAAATTTGTGATAGTGTCCTGTTTTCTACAAAAAAAAAATGAAAAATTATTTGATAACAAGCAAATTCAAATTAATAACTGAAATGAAAATATCTTTATATACATATATAAATGTGGGGTGTAAAGTAGTTCGCCTCCTCGTGGTGCACCCCGTCTAAAGCAAAATGAACTACATTTTATGGAGTGAGCAAGAAAGTAAAGTAGATGTCATGCAACGCTGAAATACTGAAATACTAAATCGAAATAAAAGCTACAAAAATTTACAAAAGCAATAAAAAATAAATAAAAAGTCTTTATTAAGACTGAAACATAACCCAAAACACACATACGCCTTATGCGCACATATGTATATTTGACATATGTACATATGTATATTTGCATATGAAAACAAGAAAAATAGAATATTTTAAAACTTTACACTGGAACGCGGGAGGTTTATCACAACCAAAAAAGAAAATAATAGAAAAATATATATACGAAAACGATATAGATATATTCAGCATAGTTGAATCAAATATTACAGAAGAAACAAAAAAATACTACAAATTCAAAAATTATGAAACATACAATTTATGTAAAAGCAGACAAGTAGCAAGTGGTATACTGATAGGTGTTAAATCAAACATGTCAGCAAATTTTAAAATAATAAAAACTATGGACTCGGATAACATCTCAGAAGTCGCAAAAATAAATGTGTGGATCAACAAACAAAAATATAGTTATTATAGTGTGTACAACGCGCCACCCAATCATAACCTCAACTTAGACTTCGCCATCGAGGAAAATAAATCAATCATAACAGGTGATTTCAATGGACACTCACCGACATGGGGATATCTAAACAAAAACGGAGCAGGAAAGGTTATAGAAGATTTTATTAACACCACCACCTATGAGTTAATGTATAAAGAAAACGAGCCCAGAACATACATTCATTACACAGGTCACTCTACCAACCCGGACCTAATCATGATTACATCGGATTTAGCACAATCAGCAGAAAAGAAAGTCGTGGAGGACGGGGGTAGTGGACATAGAATGATCGAAACCAGCATTTGCATAAATAAAACAAAAACAGCGAAAACAAAAAATAAAAAATCTTGGAATTTCAAAAAGGCCAACTGGGAGAAGTACAACAATGTTCTTCACCGAGAGCTGAATAAGATAAACATGCACAACCAGGTCACAATAAAAGAATTCGGAGAAATAATGAACATAGCGGCAAAACAATCGATACCCAGAGGTAGAATAAAACACTATAGGCCTTTTTGGAATAAAAAACTTGATATATTAAAAAATAAACGTAACAAAGAAAGAAACTCAGCAGAAAAATATAAAAACCCAACAACACTCAAAAAGTGGAGAAAACTTGACGCAGAACTAAAAAGAGAAATACAAAAAGCAAAAAGGGACAATTTCACCAGCTACATCACAAATTTGGACTACAGAACCAATAGCACAAAAGTATATAATTACATAAACAAACTAAATAAACAAAATTCAACATCAGAAACAAACTGTCAAAACATCTTTGCACATAATAATAAAACAATAACAGACGACAAAGAAATAGCCAACTCATTCGCAAAATACTACAAAAATGAACACAAACTAGCAAAACAACTAAAAGCAGAAAATAAAAAAATTAATAAACAACTATACAAAAGCACAAGTAATAATAGATTATTTAACTCAGACATCAACATAAGTGAACTAAATGTAGCTATTCACTGGCTAAAAAATAAAAAACAACCCGGACCAGATTGCATATTTCCAGAAATGGTAAAAAACATAAATGATAACAACAGGAAAATATTGTTAACATCTTTAAATCGAGTATGGAATGAGGAAGACGAATTTCCTGCAATGTGGAAAAAAGCCTTTATTATCCCAATAAAAAAACCGGGAAAAAGCAGTTCTGATATAAGTAGCTACAGACCCATCTCGCTCACTTCCATCTTAGCAAAAATAATGGAAAAAATTATGGCTAATAGATTAAATAGCTACCTTGAAAAACAGCAATTAATAGCATATGAACAAGCTGGGTTTCGTGCAAACTTCTCAACCATACACCAAGCTTTGCGCCTTAAAGAACACATAGTAGCATCATTTAATAACAATCAGAGCACATTAGCAGTATTTATAGATTTCAAAGGTGCTTTCGACACGGTATGGAGAGAAAATCTTTTTAAAAAACTCAGAGTGATGAATATAGATGGAAAATTTTTAAAATTCATCAGAAATTTTGTCAACCAGAGATGGATTTCAGCTAAGTGGAACAATAAAAGATCCAACTGGAAGCAGACCAAAGTCGGACTACCACAGGGTTGCGTGCTGAGTCCAATCTTATTCAATATATATATCAACGACTTAGTAAAAAATTACAAAAACTCTGATATATCTATAGGCATGTACGCAGACGACGTAGTTTTATGGACTAGCGCAAATAACAAAAAGAACACAGCAAAATTATTGGAGGAAAAAATGACACCAGCTCTAAAAAAACTAGTCGAATGGTCAGAAGAAAACAATATGACGATTAATACAAATAAAACTACTTACCAATTTTTTACATTAAAGCATACAATGCCAGATATAAACGTACGAATTAAAAACGATAGTATAAAAAGAACAACAAGCACAACATATCTGGGAATTACATTAGACTCTAAATTAAATATGGGCGAGCACATTAACAACACAACAAAAAAGGCAAGCAAAAAATTAACTATACTAAAAAGATTAGCAGGCTGTAAATGGGGGGGCACAACTGACTTACTAAATAGAACATATAAAACATACATAAGACCAGTTATCAATTATGGTGCTGAACTTCTAACTGGAATTGCAGACAATAAGAAAAATAAACTAGAAACCTGCCAAAATAATGCCCTGCGCCTGATTACAGGAGCAGTAAAAACAACACCAGTACAAGCCATGAGAAGTTTCACCAACAACAACCCAATTGCAACCGATATAGACATCAGATCCACACATTTATATGAAAAAATTAGAAGCGCGCCATCACAACACACATGGTTTTTAAAAAAACAACATGAAATCAAGCTGAAATCACAACCAAGTTTCAAGCAAAAAATGGAAGAAATTATTAACAAAATGGGCCCAATTCCTAAATTGGAACGAAATCTACCACCTCAAGATCCACTAGAATACATAGACGTAGATGTAGAATTAAATTTAAATAAACACATAAATAAAACAGCAAACAACAATGAAGTTATTAGACAAATAGCCTTGGAAACCATTAATATAAAATACCCAAAGGACAAATGGTTTCATGTATACACTGATGGATCCCTGCTCAAACAATATGACGGAGCTGGAGCTGGTGTACATAGTGCATATTTCAATCACTATTTCAAATTACCAGATAACACCACGGTATTTGAAGGCGAGTTAGCAGCGATTGAATGTGCACTCAAACAAATATTAGGAAGAAGAATAAAGGACCAACAAATAGTCATACTATCAGACTCTCAAGCAGCCTTACAGGCAATAAAATCATATAATCCAAAAACAGACAATAGCATGCTGAGAGAAATAAAAACAATAATAAAAACACTACAAAATAGTAAATATATTATAAAATTCCAATGGGTCCCATCACACGTTAACATACTGGGTAACGAATTAGCAGACAAGTTAGCAAAAAAAGGAGCAAACCTATCCACAACTCCAAGAATGTATACCACACTTCCAACGAGATTAAATCAAATAAAAAACAATATATTAAAGAAAGAAAAACAAAGTCGAGAAAACCTCCTAAGAGAAAAAACATACGAAAACATTTCTAAAGAATACGACAAAATCGCCAATTTCACTAGGAAAAGGGCGGTAGCACATTTTAGATTATACACGGGGCATAATTGTTTAAATGATCACCTGCACAGAATGGGCTTGGTACAAAATAAACTATGCACACTATGTGATCTAAATAGGGTTCAAGATGCAGAACATCTAACAAAATGTCCACAGTTAGCAGTAAGCAGACAAATCAACAATGACTTGACATATCTTTACTGGGCAGCAAGAATGAAGATGATTTAAATCAAAAATTTTAACTCCATTAGAAAACAACAACAACAAATATATAAATGTGGGAAAGAAGGGTGATATACCTAAAATAGCGAGTCAAGGCAGAAAAATTCAAAAATTTTTCTCACCGAACCGGATTCGAATTAGTGATCTATCGCTTTCTGTTCCAGATGAATACTCTGTCAACTGAGCTACAATACAATAAGGACATCATCAAAAAATTGTTCCTCACGTTGCTCTTTTTTAATAATCGTCATGGTTACATGTTTTGTATATTACAATCGGTTCAGTCGTCTTTGAGACATAAAAACACGAGAACAATATTAATAGGATATTGATTACTACAGCAACATGACTTTAATTATTTTAAGTAGTTGTTTTTATTTCTTGAAAATTTCTAATGGGAATAATGAAAACATCATCATACAACTGTAGACTGTAGTTTAATAACTAAAACTATTATACAGTTTCATACTGATATAACAGCTGGAAGCTCTAATTCTTTATGTCACACCATCTCTACTGGAATTTTATTGCGAAGAAGATTAAGTAGGTAAATGAACTAAAGACAAGCATGTATGCCGCCGGCATAATCAATTGCGACCGGGCTCAATTCTTAAGAGTATTCTTAATTGCTGTCATTATATAATATTTATCTGAAATACATTTAATTGAGGTGATATTCCTGTTATGTATAGGTAGTGTTGAGAGTAACCAAGCCATTATGCAGATAATACAAAATTAAAGTCTTTTATCTTGTTTAATAATATAAAAATTTTGATTACCGATATAAACTGTTATATGTCTTAATTTTTATACAAATTTTTATATTTAAAAAATTTTATAATTTACCCGTGTTATTAATGCTTGTTTATAAATCATCATAAAATTAAAAAATCATATGAAATATGATACTTTTTTTTTTTATTTTTTGTTCAAAAATATAAAAAAAAAATAATTTTATTAAATTTTTTTTTAAACAAAAGTTTATAACTATTGAACATTTTTTTTAAAATGCGTTCCATTTCATGGTATATAACATTCTTGTAAGGTGACTATTCTAAAATAGTTGGGATGGGAGTGGTTTTAAGTGAAAATTTTGATATACGCAAGTAAAAACTTGTCATCAATGTTTTTTTAATTTTTTAAATATGAAGCCATCTACTGGAATAAATATGGATTATTACTGGTTTATATTAACCGATGTGTTTCAAAGTGTTATACACTTGGAATGTTATACACGTATGCTAAAAATGTTGACGCACAAACGTTGTACTAACGTTATTGCTTCACAAAATGTGTTTAATAACATCACGGCACAACTTTCTGCTTGGGCGTGTAGAATATTATGTAGCTTTAAATGGAACACAAACATTATTAAATTTTACGTTCGATACTCGTATATAGAAATTTTGTGACTACTAAGCAACTGCAAAATTGTACTAAAAGAAAATATTTTATATAAGAGTAAAGTACTTGAAAGGGTTTAAGAAACTCAACAATTTTTTTTATTTCGTATATACTACAATAAAATTCGATATTTTGTAATTATATAAAAAAAAATTATTAACATTCTTAAATTAAAGATAATTTTTGGGTTTATATTTGCAGATTATCGCAATAAAAACTTGAATATGACATAATCTTATACAATAAAATTTGTAATTTTAACAATTTTAATTATATGGTAACTGCTATACTAACTCGTGCTACGTGAAAATTGACACCACAAACAGATAGCAATTTTGAAAATATCCGCAGCCATAATAGAGTTATTAAAATATTTTTTATCATTGCGGAATGTAAAAAGCAATAAAATTGTATTAAGATTTTTTAAAAACCTATAGCTGCTTGATATGCTTGCTAGTATATGTGAAAGCATTAGTGTCGTACTAATTATAAAGATATTGATTGTTGAATTTGAAGAATTTCAATATAACTTAATTTTATCTTAATCCTAATATCCTAATTTGTAAAGTTATTTTTATTATATATTACGATATTAGGTACATAATAGAAGAAATTATTCAATTTATTAAAATTTAAATTTTCAATGGAATTCATTGACAACAAGTCCCTATAGGTAACCCTATTTGTCGTTATCATTTAACCGTGGTTAGCTCGTAACCAGGGTGTACCAGATTCTCGTTAACAAAGCCTGTCTGATACCATCCGTTTAAGAGAGATTCATTATATAATTTAAATATTTCGTTGGAATATCAGGCATTAATACCAGCAAAAACATACTTGGAACAAAAAAAAAAATTACAAGTTGATAGAATCAAGCGAAACAACAGCCATAATCAAACAGAAAAAAACTGCACTACGAACACACGGGATTATACACGGGACTATATGGGAAAAATAGCGTGCAATGATTTTAGTAGAATTGTAAGCAGAATAGGAACTAAACTTCTTTAAGACGACGGTAAAGATGAACGAGATGACAATAGTATGTCTCGTAGGTCACACAGAACATCATTCCGAGTTGGAGCTGAAACAGCAAACAAACTTTAGTGACCGGATAACTCAAAGCATACGAACTAAAAATTGAAAAAAAAAATTAAACAAATAAATGAAACCAAATATTTTACCATCTCAGGTGGAAATTGAATTGGGTAGCTGTGTGATGATACCGGTGATTCCATTGTTGCACATTTACCTTTCATTCATGAGGATTTGTTGTAATCTAAAAACAAATTTTTTAATAAAATAAACTTTTAAAATTTTCATTGTTACTTTGGATCTTTGCTATACTTGGTGGCTCTTATATTTATTCTTAATGACTTGCTTTAACAAAATTATATTAGTAATTGTTTTCGTCCTTTTTTTGAAAATATGCGCTCGTAAATGATAAAGATCATTGTTCCGAGTTGTACCTATATTTTTT
The DNA here is from genome assembly GCF_029603195.1 of Condylostylus longicornis. Lineage (NCBI taxonomy): Eukaryota > Metazoa > Arthropoda > Insecta > Diptera > Dolichopodidae > Condylostylus > Condylostylus longicornis. The sequence goes on along the minus strand of NW_026578134.1, from coordinate 71,132 downwards.
GAGAATCAATGGGCGCCTAAATTTGCATTCATAATCAATTCATAAATATTAGAATATAAACAAAATCTTGCGTTCTTTGTAAATTCCCTAGAAATTGTCTCATTAAAATTCTTCTTTAACATCGCTTATATCATTTTAATCTTTATTGCTCTTACATCAGAATTTCACTGTCAGGTTCATCATTCCAACAACGCTATTATACCATTATTAATATCTGAAATTAAAAATCAATTAAATTTTTCCTCTCTTTTTTTTTTCTCTTTCTTTAATCAAATAAAATTCTAATTAAAAAATAATTTAGAATTCTTATCATATATAATTTTAATAATTTATAATATTAAAATAATAAAAAAATATATTCTTCACCTTTTCATATTACTGAATTGATCTTGTATGATTATTTTCCGGTTGACCATATTATAAAGCTTGTGAGTATCGGATTATTTAGATTTTACGTAATATCCATAAAAAATAATAATTATACTACTACTATTTTATTGGAATTTTCACTATCTTCCTCCATTTCAATTACTACTATAGCATCAGCCATATGCAACTATACTCTCATAGGAACGGTTAGTATTAGGGTAAATTCATACAGAATTTTGTATTACTCATATGGTGAATGTTGTCTTATCAATGTTGAAAACTGTGAATAGTTAATTTTCCTCTGAATATAATCTCTGATTTCATTAAGTAAAGTTGATCAAAAATACAAAAACTTTAAAAAAATTTTCCATATGGACGCTTTAAAAATATTCTTTCTTCTGTACATGCTCCATGTTATCGCTTATTGATTATCATTATATACAAAAGAATAATAATATACTTAAATTATCCGCCTATATATTGACGACACATTTCCATAAAGTCAATCTTTTCTTATATCCACTTAAAATATTTATGGTTTAAGATGCATTTAAAATTATTATTATTTTTTTTTTTTTTGCTTTTTTATTACTGTGACTGTAGTTTTGGTTCTGGATTCTGAATTACACATTTCGTTTGTCAAAAATTGTAATTCCCCTACTCAGTGTATAATGTTCAGATATGAAATTGTCAAATGACGTCTCATTTTGAATTGCATTTGTAGCCTTAAGCTTTTATTTAAAATTTGAATAAATAAGCCTGAGCCAGTCGCTGAATCTGCAAAAAAAAATAAGAGTGATCGGGTCAAAATCGCCTAGGAGAAGATTTTTTTGATCGAATTATTCAAGAAATTTTTAATATCATAAACCACGAATCATAACAGAATGCTTTATCACGAATTATAACAGGATACTTGTTGTGCCAAACTCGTATATCAAATGTACATACAATTGAATCTACGATTTATAATCGCACAGAACCCGTATCTTGCGTGAGTTCGGCTGCTTGGTGTATTTTAGATATAAAAGTATCTGATCCTGCCATATGGCTAAATAACTGGTTGTAAAAGATCTTCTAAAACTTAAAGAAAACTTAAATTTAGAATTCCATAAATATATAAAAAGTTAGCAGTTTAAATCGCCTTACTTATATATGATAATAACTATGTATTGAATGCATTTCTCAAGAAGTTATTCAAGGTGCCATAATACTTGCACATTTACCTAACTAAAAATCTTCTAAACAACGTGCTAAATTATTTAGAGAATTAGTAAATTCCAATAAACATAAAATCACTACCCATTCTTTTATCATATTTCATTAAATCATTTAATATAGCGAGCATGTTATAGTTGACATGATCAACTTTATATTCTATTTCCTTTCCTTTTCCCCTTAATTTCTTTTATTTTTATGTTATATGGTTATGTTATATATTAGTATTGAAGTTCATATTATGTCTAATTTGAATTTTGTCAAATAAGCAGCTCTATAGCCTCTTCAAATAATTTTTAAACACAAACTTTTTTTTTTACTATCCATATCCACTTCATCAATTTGTGTATGCTTCATCAGAGATGCACTTCAAAATTTTTGAATAAGTTTCAGTCATTTAAACTGTATATGATCCGCTAATACTTATAACATTTAATGATCGTAAAATTTTAAAATATACTGACGCACATATAGATGTTGATATGATGATGATCATGGCGATAGTTATGATGAATAATAAATTTATTTGATTTGCTAACCCGTTGCTTCTTTTAAAGGGCTCATTTTTTTTTCTTTATTAATTTACATGTTAAATATTATTTAAAAAAAAAAAAAAAAACAATTCCACCTGTAAAAACAAAATACGTCAGATAGGCTTAGGTTACTGTTAAGAGTGAGGAAAATATGAGTTTAAAATGAATAAAAAAATAAAATTTTTAAAAAATGTTGTTACCAGTTTTTTTCCTCTTCCTATGTTTTACCGTTGTTTTTCTATTGTGTTTTCTATTTGTATTTTTTCTATTTCAGAAATAGTTTGGAGTAATGCACACACATTGTCACCTCATGCGTAATTCTTGTTTTTTTTTTTTTCAAATTCTTATGTTGTTCAATGTTAAATGAGGAGCAGGGCTATGTAAGCGGCGGGGTGGTTAAGATTTTTGTCACCATTTAAAATTTTTTTCATATATTAAATTGTGAATGTTGTTAAATTTTATGTTCCTCGGGTTTTTTTCACATTAGTGTAGAATTTTTTCTTTCCTTGTTCTTTTGGAAAATTTTTCTATTTTATATGAAAATTGATTGGTTTAACATAGGATCCAGAAAATTGGTCATTAATATTAACTTAAACGACATCAGTTTTTAATGTCAGAGATTTTGATTAGTGAATAAAAAAAAAAAAAAAAACATTTCTCTTGTTTTCTTTTCATGGCTATTGTTGTTAAAAATTTTTTTAATTTTATACGATTTTTATCGACTTTGACAGACTCTTAAATGAATTCACTAGATAGTTCTGTAAATTATTCAAAAATGTAAGGAATAAAATAATAAAAACATATTGATCTAAGCAATATAAATTTAAAATTATCTAGGTTCTTGTAAAAATTTTATAAAGTTGGAATTTGTTGTAGATGGTCATGTTAAACATAATAAATCAATTATATAGAAATTTATTGTCTTCTATACTGATAAAATTTAACATGTTTTAAAATTTTAAAATTTAGTAGTTTTAATAGTTTAATTCTAATCTTTATTCGCTTCTGACTTAATCCCATGTCATTGGCATTATTATTTTTATATATTGAGAATGAAAAATTGCATTTATAATAGTTAAAATGTAGCGAAAATAATAACTATTTTGTATAAAAATAGTTTTTTTTAAAAAAAATTTTTAATATTAAATTTAGAATGGAAATTGTACATCAAACATTATAAGAATGGCTTTTTATAATAATACTACCTATATAATATGGTTCTGTGAACGGTTCGTACGAGTTTAATACATAAAAAACTGCAGAATTTAAGTACCCTGATATCGGAAATGCAATAATTTTATATAAATACAGAATTCAGCTTATAAATACCAATTGCTGAATTGTGTATCGATACGGTATAATTACAATTCTGATGTCCGGGCTATATTTGTTAACAATAATTTAAGATGATAAATTAAAATTTAAAATTTAAATTAATTACAATTTTTCTAAAATTTTTTCAAAATAAATTTCGCCTATTAATTTGTGAAATATATTTATGATTTTCGTAGATACAAGCGATTTTCTTGCCAAGGTTTTATGGTTAAATATTTAAATTAGTTAAGTAAAACCTATCTTGAATTAATTCCCCTATTAGTGAGCATTTCTATAATCGATTTTGCAGTATATACTTCTCAACATCACTTCATACTTGTAATATTTCTGGTGAAAAACTATAATTAAAAAATTTGATGTGATTGACACATAATCGACCGCAATATGTAATGCCTAGTTTAGTGTAAATGTTACAGAAGATTTTGAACACTTTCTTTCAATTTTAAGGTAATTAGCAAACCTTTAGTTAACAAACCTAGTAAAGTATAAATTTGATAGAATTTTATTTTGTGTCACCCGAATTTTGTGAAAAGTTAATTTCAGTAACAACCGGAACTTAAATATCAAATTTCAAGAAATTTCATTCATCCTTTCCGTAGATATGGTAAAAAATGTAATATCGGCTCCCAGTTCGGTTTCCCATCTTTCTGATCTTTCTAAAAAAAAAAATAGATTCATTGTTTTAACACCTCGAATTTAAATATTTATGGTTGATAATTTCTCTTTGCATAAAAAAAATTGTAAAATCGGCGCGCAAAAAGCTCCAATTCTAGAAGTCTGATACATTCCAAAAGTTGATCAGCCCGTATCATAACCAAAATAAACTCACGTATAAAATTTCATCAAAATCGGTTTAGTCGAAATTGTGATACACGTGTGCACAAACAGACCCACAGACCGACATCTCTCTAAAAATAATTTGTTTACACTTCGCTACTATGGAGAAGTGTGTTCCCACCAAAAACTTAATTTCCGAAACTTGTTGCCACCACATAACCTCCCTAATTGTATGCAATGCAGGTTGTAAGCCCTGATCTGGCTTAATCAGAATCTTATATGCCTCTTTGTAAAAATAAGTTATTGTTGATTGGTTTCGAGTCCTTGCGAGTTCTCGCAGAATAAATTCATGTTTTATATGCAGTTCGTTTTAAGTATTATAAAGGCTATTATATATGTAGTTGCTTGAAGTTTTTGTTAACCCTAATAATCCTTTTTCTCCACATAACTTATAAAATAATGGCAGTTCTGCTGAGCAACTATGATACTCACAATAATTTTGACTAAAAAAAATTTTAAAACTGCTTCAAAAAAGTTAAAAAAAAAGCAATTTCTTAAAATCCAAACTATTTTTATATTCACAAATTGCAAAGCAAAAAAAAAATTAAGAAAAAATTTTCTATTTAAAATTTAAATAATGTCCTTTAAAGTTTGACACTCTTGTCTTTGATGTTTTTAAATATATTCATTCATTCATAAATTTTCTTTTCATATAAAAATTCTTGTGTTTTTGCATCTCTAAGCATCTCTAACATAAATTACGCATTTTATGTTCTTTTGTTCTCATTTGAATCATCTCTTTCAAAGAATCTACGAGATGAAAAACAAAATTCTATTCTGATTTTTTTTTTAAAATGAACAAATCACTTTCTTACAACACTTTAAGCTATATATTGTACTCTTAACACAATCAGATGTACATATAAGATTTATGCATAAATACCTATATGTATACGTACCAGCTATGTGTATAACCCACACATTTGTATTGTATTCTTAGTATCCATATCCATAAATAAGTAAAGCTGTCAAATGCCTTCAACACTTTGTAACTTAGGTACGTAACATTCATAATATACAATAGTTTAATCCATTTTATTCTTATATAAGTAAGAGTATACAGGTTGATTCAAAATTAAACGAACTTTACAAAAAATTACAATTATTAACCCTTGTGGTTGTAAAACATTTAAAAGAACAGATTTATGTATATGGTTAATGTCAATACAAAATTAATATTAGAAGGGAAATCAAATAAAATAATTGAATTATACGGCCCGGGCTTACAATAAGACAATATAAGTAAATTTTGATACCTTCACAAAAACAAGTCGTGTATTATTAGTGTAGTGCGAGTCATAACTGCCAATTTCAGTTTGCAAAACTGATAATTAACCTATATTCACTGTTGCTTAACGATTAACCCTGAGTTTGATGCTTTGATATTCATGCTATCCAATCACCCCTCTTACTGTTTGTTCTCGGGTTCACTGAAAAGTTAAAAGTGAATTGAACCATATTTCATCAACTTGGGCGGAAACGAATTCTACTTTGTGCAATTTATATTCAAATTTTTAAATGATTTGTAAAATGGAAATTACCTAATGTCAAAAATTTTCCTTGTTTACCAATAATAATTAAATTAATGATGCTTTAAAAGTAATTCATTCCATTTTTCAAACAACCTGTATTAAGATTTTAATTTTCGCTTCTTCTTCTATCATCTTTGTACATTTCTGTTAAATTATTAGTTGTATGATTCATGTAAAAACCTTTTAAAAGTACCGATTACAATTTTAAATTATTTCTTGTATAACAGTCAACAGCATTGTTATATTTACACTTCTCGCGCTCTTAAACCAATCCTTACATTTTAAAATTTAAAATTGTAGAAAATACACACAAACGTAAGAATTTATAAATAGAAAATGTTGTTGGTTGAATGTATCTGACCCTAAGAAAATTTGACCTATTCACATAAAAGGGTAAATTTCATTTCATCGCGTATATGTACAACAATATTAAAAGATTAAAACGTGGTTTCCTTGTTATATAAAGCAGAATATATAAAAAAAAATAAAAATAAAATAAAATTATAATAATTTGCAACGTTGTTACGATTATTCGACAGCAAATATGCGCGCTCTTATCATATAAGATTGTACAATTATTTTTAAAATGAATTTTTTTTTTTGTTCTCTCATACATAGAGAACAAATCATATCGCACATGATGCATATTCTGTAACGTGTGTGTAATGGACATCCAATAAGAAAATGTCTTAAATCAATTTAATATGAAAAAATTGAAGGAAAAAATAGTTTTACAAAGAGTAAATTCATAACAGAGTTCTGGTATTTAACCTTGCTCATACATTTTGTTTGATTATAATAAAATAATCAAACAAAATGTATGAGCATTAAGTATTTTATATAAATTTTTAATATAAGAACAGTGTGAATAGTCATAAATTCAAATTTAAAGTTACTTGAATTTAAATAAATAGGATTAGAGAGTTCATAAGCAGAAACGCATACACATTCAAGAAAAAAAAATGATTATTCTATTAAAAGGCTAAAACTGCTTTGAATCCTCAGCATAAAATAAAAGTTAGAATACCAGGAGGGACTTAACGAAGATCAGTATAAAAAAGAATTCGAGAATAGCCTGAAACCGTAGCCTAAAATACAGTTACTGAGATTTAACAGCGGCGAATAGAGTCACTGTATTTCGTATATTTCAAAAGGCAGTAGAAAACAACTAAACATTTAAGAAAAAGACAATGTCGACAAATGCCACCTGAAATACAAAAACTTAATTTCCATAATTTTGCTGTCAACAAATTGTCAGAACATGAGAATAACGTCATAATATACCAAACACAATCTGTTGTCAAATATTACCAACTAAATTTTGCATATCAAACTTTAATCAAACATTCATTAAATCAAACAATCAAATTTCTTAATCGGTTTGATTGGTTTTTGACGGTGTATTGCAACGTTTGATGTTCGGGTTATTCCTGGCAATAATAGAATGCAGTTATACATTTTTTGTGTCCATTTTGGCTACAACTGAAGTATTGTACTTAAAACAGTTCTGATTTAAATGTACATATAGAAAATTGTGAAAGATAAAGAATGGAAAAGAGTTCAATGATGAGCAAAAAAAAAAATACGAAATAGAAGTTTTTCATTGGTGTATTTTTTTGCTGTACGTTTTAATGTTCCATCATCACTTCACAACGTTGTGTCTTTGAATAATGATCACAATTTTGACCGCATATTGAGAACATGAATATTTTGTAATGCGTTTTTGTTTTCATTATTCTTTTCTTCTTCAACTGCACTCTATTAGTTTTGATATGAAGAAGAAAAGGAAAATATTTAAAAAAAAAAAATCAAATATTTCTGTTTCTTTTTAGTTTTGTTATAAAGCGTGAACTGGTTAAGTACTACATAGCATGTGGAATATGTTTGTTATCGTGCAACTTTTTAAACGAGGGGTCATAATCGCGAGCGTATCTTAAAGATATGAAAAACGTGGTTTTGCACTTTATGTTTCTCTCATATAAATTTGTATCTGAATAGGATGAAGCACGAAAAATTCTTAATTTCTGATATTTTTCTTTTCTTTTTATTTTGTAATCGGTTTTAATTCTTTTGTAAATATTTTTAATTATAATGAAAAACTAATAATAGAAATTTATTAACTCATTATTTTTTTTTTTTCATTAAAATAAATAGCGATCTAATATTAAAATTCAATAATGATGGAAATTTTCTAAGAAACGAGCAAAATTAAATTTTTATGACTTTGCATTATTTATTGTTAAATTTAAAGGGAAAGCAGAAACACCATAGTAAGTTTAGTTAGAAAAAAATATAAAGCATCGGAAAATTAAATTATTTCACAAGATTTAGTGAGGGTTTTTCTATATAAATCATCCAGAATTAACATTTCATAAGAATCGTCGGAGGGGTTTACAAAGTGCTCTCCAAACCAATCAAGTAGGCTATAGTCTCACATTCACACAAATAATTTTTCAGAGTATCATCCATAATTATTTTACACTAAGTATTTAGAAAATTTGTACAAGAAAATCAGAAAAAAAGAACACCAAGTTAATTGAAACCAATTTTGGCTCTTAGTCTACTTATCGAAATTCTTTCTAAACCCAATTCATTAAAAATTTTGTATACGTTAAAAAGTAAGGCATTGCAAGACAATTTTGCAAAATAAGTTTCCCAAAAATTACTCCAATTTCATGATTTCTGTTAAATTACCAGTTGAGAATTACGAAATTTATTGAACTTCTTGAAGGAACTGACAATTTACTTCAGTAATTCTCCCTTATTAATCAATACTGGTTACTACTTCAGTCAAAATGTTGCATTAGCCAATTTATTATACCTCATTACTTTCAATACCATCTTCAACAGTTTTTCGATTTTATTCATTCCGAAAAATTTTACTATACACCCTATAGGTTTAAAAAAAAATAATAAAGAAATCGCATTTATTTAAAAAAAAGAGTATCTTCCTTGCAAAATCAATTATTTTTTACGAGTATAGCATTCCTTGAATTCATCTTTTTTGTTAAACCTTTAATTATTAATAAATCTTAATTTTGAATGCTGGTAAATCACGTTCCTTATATAACGATCATCAGTTAATCATTTTTTTACTCCTTTTCTTCTTATATAGTAGGTATAAGCACTAACTATAATTGAAAATAAAGATTAAAACTTTAATTTGCTTGGCCTGGTTTGTTTAAGTGCTCTATGTCTCTTTATTTATTAAAAAACATTGTAATTTTTGAAGAGAAAATTTATTGATATCCAAATGTAGTATGTACGAGTACTTTAATTTATCTATTCATTCAATTTCATAAATTTATTTATTTTAAATTTTAAAATTAAAGATTTTTATAAAATAATGTATAAGAATTTAGTAATTCCGTTCGTAATGTTAATGGAAATTACTTGATCGTAATATTTTAATTTCTCGCCAAATTTATTTTCTAATGTTAAAGTTTTCGTACGATTTTATTGAATACGATTTAAGTACATGAAATAAATTGCATCTAACAGTTTGAGTAATGTTGTATAATATTGTAAAATAAAATTCTCATAGCATCCCTAAGAATACCGCTACCTATACCTAATTTTATCTATAAAAGCAATATGCTTACTATTGCTCCTGCTCATTAATATTAAGACAACAATGTAGTGTGAACTGCCGCTAGTTATATAGTAATTCTAATATTAAAGTTAATCATATAATAATTAATTTCAATATAAATAAATTTGTAATATAAAAAATTATAATTAAATTAATAATTGAATTTAAATAAAATTATTTACATGGTGGTTTAATCAACCACTTATAACCACCATATAATATTCACGTTTTAACACACTATTCTCGCATTTAAAAACAATTAGTTATCTTATAAAAATGATGGCATCCTACTAACTTGAAATTCTAAAATTTAATAATATTGCAGTCACAAAATATATAACTGTTATATATAGGGCAACAAATTATTAAAATAAACTACATATAATTGAATTGACCAAGTAAATTGGAGTTTAATCAATATCCAATGATTACATTGGAAATTTTTTATGTACCAATAAATTTTCCTGCTAAAGTACCACAGTTTTTTCATATGAAATTGATTCTATTTGTTTATATTTCCAGAGTAAATGTGAAATAGCAATGCATGGCTCATTTTCAAAGAATCAAATATAAAAATTTTAGAGTAAATTGCTCGGTTCCCATAAAATCTACAATTTACAATCTACAAGGTAAATTGCTTGATACACTTTGAGTTAGAAATTTAAATCTATTAAAGAAGGTAGCAGGCGGTCTTTCAAAAATTGAAAAACGCTACAAGGGGTCTACGGGAGAAAAAAGTTTGGGAGCCTCTAGTTAAGTCAAATAAATTGAATACAAAATTTAGTTGAAACCTATATACAATGTACTAAAATTTTTCCTAACGTCTTCCTGTAATCATGCAAATTTTAATAAAAATTTTAATAAATCTTTAATAGCAAATGATTATAGCCAAAATTATGCCATAAAAATCGAATTATTTAAAAAAAAATTTTTATTAAAATCAGAATTGCCAAAACCTAGTAGATTTCTTCGTTATTTTATTTTCCGCACAAATCTATTGTGTTCGGTTCAATTAAAACTTAGAAGCATCAAATAATTAAGAAAATGTAGAGAGCCGCTTAATATAACAAAATAGGTTAACAAATATTCAATTCAGTATAATATTCAATAGAAGGGTATCAGATGTGTTTGATCAAATCTGTAGCCGTAAATGCTATTGAAACAAACCTAACACAATTAGAAGTAGCATTTTCCTTTTAGGATTCCTTAGTCTAACCTCCTTTAAAATTCACATAAGTTACATGAATTTTGATCTGCTAATCAACCAGATTAACGACATACTCGTATATATATTTTGTTTTTTTATTTTTAATAATAAATTTCACCTGTTCACAGTATTATTAATATTTTCCTTTATGTTTTTATTTTGTTCTTGTTTTTCTTCTCACCTGTAAATAGTTTATTCAATATCAGTTTGATTTAATTAATAATTTATGTTAGACTATGTTATATAGCAAGTATTGTAGGCTCATTTTACATAATTTTACTTTATATATTAATATTTGCGTTTGTATGTAAGTCTGTTATGTAAAATTATATACAAAACTATGTTAACATTTTAACAATGCTGCGTTATAATTTTGCGGTTTTTGTGGTACGTTTTAAATCGAGTTTTGAATTCTATTGAAAATTTAAAGTTTATGTTTGGTGCTTTTCTCATTTTGTTGTGTTTTTTTTGTTGTGTACGAGTGCTAAAGGGGTCATAAATATTATCTCGTTAGGTGTCATAAAATTAAAGGTTTTTTTTTTGAATTTAAAATGAAAATGTATGGAAAATTCATTCACTATGGTGATTGAAAATTTTCTGTTTTGCTTTTTTGTTTTTTTTTTTTTTTGGTTTTTGTGTAATATGTGGGTTCATTTATATTTTTTATTTTGTTATTATTTTTTTTTAAATTAATTATTAACTAAAATGTGGTGTTTTATTGATTTTTAATACATAATAAATTAAAAAAATATGTACATTTAGTTTTATAATTTGAGAAGAGTACTATAGGATTGTTTCGAAGTTTAAACTGTTCTAAATATGATTCATTTGTGCGGAATTTTTGCACGAGACCGTATATATCTAAAGTACTGGTACAAGTAAGGCATTTAAGGCATAACGATAGAGTATCAACAATCAACGTACACGGTAGAACCACTCATTCACAAATATGGCTATACTTTCCTGCCAAAAATAATATGGTCCTTAAATTTATATATAGAGGTAACTAATGAGAAGAAACAAGTCTTGTGTATAAATATAATAAATTATAATATCATCAACATCCTCGACTGCCAAGGCAATTATGCGTTATATAAAATTATTTAATTATATGAAGTGCATACTTGTAAAATTGACAAATTTCTAGTGTATAGTGTATGATTTTTGATTTTTACTTGAAAACCTTAATGATTTTTAAAAGTTTTTGAAAATATTTTATAAAATTTTTATATTGGAAACCTTATTATATCAACTATTAACACTTTAAATAGAATGCCTTTCTTAAATATCAGAAAAATGGAGACAACTTCGTTTAATTCTAAAAAGACACTTTATTTTTGTCCTATAAGAGAAGAAATTTGGCTCCAATAAAGTACGTATATTAGCCTGAAGTACGTCAGGCGAATTAAACGAATTAAAGGAAGTTGCCTTTCTTATTAAAATATCAATAAGAGCTTTGAAAAGTGTCAACAATTCAATTTTCATAACAAATTCCCGAAAATGGCTATATCAAATCAAAAATATTCAAAATAACTGCGTTAAAAATGTCTGTAAAAGCTCTACAACACTATTTATCATAGTGCCAACTGCCAAGTAGAAATCGGTACCAAGATAATAATATTAGCTTGCGAAAATATTTAAAATTTTCTTTAATTATTTTACTTTCCATTAAATTACTTCATTAAATGCGTTAAACGACTAATATTTGAAAATGTTCGCATAGCTCCATCTGTTGAAAAAAAAAAAAATATTTGTATAAAATAATCAATGGTTATGAAACATATTAATCACATAAAAGCAAAGACACAAACTACAATTTCAATATTTTTATTAAAATGAGGACTATAAAGATTTTCTAAAATTCTTAAGAAATTTTTTCTATTTAATTATTAATTATATATCAGTATACATATTTAAGGTATTATGATATACAGGGCCATCTAGTGTACATTAGAAACATTATTAAAATAGATAGAAAAATTCGCCAAATATATTTTGAATTCACATTTTATAAAAAAAAAATTGTTGCTTTTTGGTTTGTGTCCTTAATTTATATTCCACAGCTATTATTAATGTTTTACAATTAATACAAGAGATGGAGCAAATATAAAATTTGCTATTCAGATTATCGTTTATCGTAAAATGACAATATATTAAATATGTAGTAAAATAAAAGCGAAAATATTTTAAATAATTTTAAATAAAAACAAATTGAAATAAAGCCGCTTTGAACTAATTTTTAATTTAATTAAATAACGGTAATAAGGTATGCCATTAAATGCTCTGAAAGGCAACATTCGTTGAAATTCGAAACAATATGGAAAATAATGTTAAAATCGATGGACCTAGCTGAACTTTAATGAGAGCGAAATTGCTGTAATTTTCGTCGTTCTTTGAATTTCCTAACAATTTAAGTAACGTAGAATATAACTGAAACATGTTGGCTCCTCATAAGTTCAAACTAGTTTTGTGAAATTTCTAACACTTTTAAAACTTTCTGCTGTACAATCTTTCTACTAAGAAATTCTGCTTTCTACTAAAAAATTTTGTTTGGTTCGTAAGTACGTTTTTTTTTGTCATGAAACCTAAAACTGAAGAAAGAAGCCCTAATTCGGAATAGAAGATCATATTTCGAGATAAATAAGTTTCAAAACAAAATTATTGTAAAGGTTTAATCAGAAAATCGGACAATTAATCTAACTCAGACTTTATCTGTTTCTTCTAAATGTGTACCTCCTTTTAGCTGCGTTTGTCCAACAAATTCAAATTCTAAAATAGTTCCAATTTTTTTTTTCACTTATGAAAAATTGCTATTGGAAATACAGTTTTCACTTATTTCATCAGAATTTTTCTATTTTGGTATTCAATTCTTTACATAAAATATTTCGAATATCTGTCGATATTATTGGGTGAATAATTTTATGTAAAACAATATCTGTATGAAAATTTCAAATTTTCCGCAATATAATTGCAATTAAAATATGATACAATTATGAAATTTATGGGTCTTAATGTTTAAAATTACAATAGAAAATCTAGAAAAAAAAAAACAAAATAAAATTAAAAATTTTAATCGTAGATGAAAATGAGCGTTCCAAAACAGAAAATCTATATATGGCATAAAATATTTGTTTATCAGCCACGCAAATACCTACATACTTATGTAGATCTTACTGCATATTTATAAAATATGGAAAATCTTGAAAAATACTAAACTATTGGCGCCAAAAATGGCGAGAAATGTATTTACACTGACTCCAATTATATTTATAAGAAAATAGAAAAAGAAGTGCAACTATAATGCAAAAAGAAAAAGAAAATTTCTCAGAAAATATCCTCCTGCCCCTCTATACCTTTTTACAGGAGAATAATGGGTGATTTTTAAAACGTTTACTTTTTGAATTTAAATCAAAATAGACAAAAAATGCATACTAACGTCCAGTTCTTGCTTAAATCAATAAAGAAATCGCGGCAATTTATAATCAATAGCACATGGTCCGGTCCATTTTAGCAAGAAATTTCATTTAACAATGGGCAATATTATTTGGCGGAATATAGATCAAATCGCATAATCTCGGAGTTTTATTTTGAAACAATTTAATTAATTCAGAAAATTGTTCGGGCGCCAACAAATCAAAATTAATTGATTTAAGATTGATAAATGCAATTAGTCCGGTGCAATTTTCTGAAATGTCAAAAATAAAAAGACGGAAAACCGAACGGGACAAAAGTAACTCTATAATTTAAAATTTCTTAAACCAACATAAAATGGGAGAAAATATTTCAATTTCAGAATCACATTACTCCCATAAACTTTTTCGTTTTTCTCCGTTAAAGATTTGCTACATTTTTAATTCGGTTTTTCATTCCAAGGGAACATGGGAGTTTTTTTTTTTGGTTTTAAATAAAACTGCGATACAAACAAGAATCCAGATTATGATTCACATGCTTTTCATATTATGATGCTTAAATACATGAATATTAAGGTGCACATTTTCATCTTCTGTGTATAGGTATCTACTCTTGCAATATTCCAATATAATTTTCTTCCTTGTTTATTATAAAAAAAAATTTTATTTTATTTTATTAATTTTTCTTTTCTCAACTTTTTTATGCGCTTCCCAACATAATTTTTAAGTAAAAACAAATGCAATACAAAGTAATTTTCATCTTTTGATTTAACATTAAATATATAGGGAGATATACAGAACGAGAGTATAGCAAAAAACTGTTTGTATATACATAGAAAATTATTCCCCACAAAATTATTCTATAGTTATGTTTATACATATATAAGTAACATCGCATACAAATTGATGAAAACTATTCGCCGTACTTAACAATAAACATTATCAACCGCTAAACATTGGTGGTTGTTATGATCTTTAATATTGGCTTTATTCCAAAAATTGAATCTCTTATTGTTATAAAGAAAAAATTATGAAAACAATAATGGAGTGCGAGCTCTTGCCTTACTTCTTATAATGAAGTACACACAAAAATTTTTTGAGCTCAGATTTCTTTTTACAAGCAAATTTTCACTATAAAATGAAACATACAACAATTTTGTTAATGAAAAAATTTTGGTTTTATATGAGATATTCGTCCATGGTTGTACATAATATGTCGGGCAAATTAAACTACAATATAAACTTTATTTATACAGCTGAATAAGTTAAAATTGAACTTACACTTCTGTTAAAGAATCTTATCTCTTTTGTTATAAAAAATCTTATATTTTTTGTTGTATAATAGGCATAACACATGATTTTATAATTAAGTATTAAAAATGATGCTCCCCAGCATCCAAATTTCAATAGTATCCTGACATAAGAATTGCAATAATACTCCACTATTACATAATCTAACTTATGATTGCTTTTTTGCATATTGATACATAGTATAACTGCAATATCGACAAAGGAATCACACGGTTGTCGGAACACAATTGAGCATTTAGCACTTAGCAGAATATTTTTAAGTTCGGTTTTTGCGTGTAGGATGTTAATCGAATTCAAAAATCTCGTCGATATCCATAAATCTGAAAGATGATTCATTTTACTTAAATGACGTACATTTTGGCTGGGATTCAACACGTTTTTTATTTTTTAATTCGCTTTTGTAATCTCAGGTTCGTGAAATCATATACAAAAATTTCTGGCTTAGAGACTTTGAAATTTTCACTAACTTAATATTTGAATTTGAGAGACGAAATCCAAATTTCAAATATTAAAGGAAAAAAAAAATTTTTCAGTTTTATTTTTTGTTTTTTGGCGAGACTCACTCACTCACTTCTTCTTCTTCATCTTGTATACAATGCTATTCAACAACATTACAGAATAAGCCAAAGGACTCCTTTGAATTTTTTTTTTCCCCAAATTTTCCTTTTATTTTTTCGTTTATGATAAAACTGAATTTATATTTGATCTTTTGTTTGACTTTTTGGTTCTTCTTTTATTATAAAGTGATTTCAAATCCTCCTCTTCTCTCTTTTTTTCTCTTGTGTAAAACGAAAACATTAAAAATAGTTTGCTTTAATTTTTTTTGTTCTCTTTTTTCTCATTATTTGTTCTCTTTGGCTTTTTAACGTGAACTTTATAGCGCAACATGTACGTACGTACATAAGAGTGTTTTGTCGTCTTAAAAACGCTTAAATAAAAAAAAAAAATAACTTTATTTTTTAAATATTGTAAAAACATGCATAGCTGTTACAAGATAGTTTAAAGTTTTTCTTTTTTTAAGTTTTCAGAAAAAAAAGAAGAAAGAATTATGAAGAGTGCATGCATTAAAGTGATTTTT
Organism: Condylostylus longicornis; assembly: GCF_029603195.1. NCBI lineage: Eukaryota > Metazoa > Arthropoda > Insecta > Diptera > Dolichopodidae > Condylostylus > Condylostylus longicornis. The sequence continues at coordinate 54,713 of NW_026578134.1, read as the reverse complement.
AATATAATTGAGGGTCTTTCAACCAATTAATTTGGATTAAAAGACATTTTAAGGATATTAACTTTGTATATAGGGAGCGGTTCTTATGCATATATATATTAAATAAATCTATAGATAACGTAATTACAAACATATGCAGAGTTTTTGAGCTTTATTAAATATCTACATACATACGTATACAAGGAAAATTATAAGGTTCTATTGTTAAAAGGAGAATAAAGGAGAAAATAAATATTAAAAGAAAACTTTTTTCCCTATATAATAATGAAGTTCCTTTTAAGTTTATTTCAAAGAAATTAAAAAAAAATGTGCTAATTAATTTAACTGTGATCGTCCATCCATCCGTCGTCCGTGTAAGTGTGTCCCTTTACACAAAAATTAAAAATAAAAAGTGGAACATCACCGGTGTGCACATATTACTTGCACATATTATTCGTCTGGAAAAACCTGCCTTCTTACCCAAAAATAAAAAGCATTGGATAAATTCAGACATCTTGTAGATGTCGTCTTGTAGATTGCAAAGAAGAGGTAACAGTGCACCGCAACCAGAAAATATAGATCTATTATGCCCCCAAACTAGGTGCAGGACAAAGCCCAACAACACCCTCCGGATGAATTCGAGCAACTTTGAAGAGCTGGTAGACCGTATCTACGCCGGAGTAAACACATAGTTCCCCAGTACCCTTTTTATACGGAAGAGGGTCCCGCATTCCCTCAGAAGGTGTGCCGAGAACTACTCGTTCTGCCCGCAAAACTTACAAACACCTTGACTTTCTAAGTCAAGCCTTCTAAGGTGATCCCCAAGCCTAAAATGCCCCCTCAAAATCCCGGTGAAAATTCTCACCTGATTCCTACCGAGCTCTATTACTTTCCTAAAGCGGCCCTGGTCATAATTTCACAGAAATTCTTTAGCCTGTTGAAGACTTGGAAAACCCCCCCTGCGCCCCGAACGCTGTCTTTCCATTTCTGTGCCTTCTTTATATAGTGTCAAAATTTACACAAATGGCAACTAGTTCCAGTAACGAAAACAGCCAACTCTAAATCTCGTACAGCCAACATACCTTTTTCCGTAACGCTCAATCACAGTAATCCTGTGTGTACTACTATGATAATTATTCAACCATGAACCCGGGGACAGAAGTGCTTCGAGAATAACATGCATAGGAACCTGCCGTGAGACGAATTTATAATTCCCATTCAGACTATCCCTTAAGTGTTTGTTGACTCAAATTCCCGAAATGAAACTGTGCTGCTTTTAAAACCCATTCATTTGATCTGGAGTAATTCTAGCAAGAAAAAAGAAAACCAAGAAAACAATTTTACAAATTATCGTAACTTTAAGAATATCGTGACAATCAATTTCAAAATGAAATTACAATTTTTTATGATTTAATCCGCATGGGATTTATTTATTAATTATGTGTTTATATACTGTTATATAATTGCTTGAATGTTTTGTTCGCGTACACCTAAATTTATTGTTATTACTTGTTTTGGTTTTCTTTTTCTCTTCATTTCTTATTTTGGGGGTTTTGTTTTTGTTTTTCCTTTCAAGTTCATGACCTTATTATTACCCTAAATATTTTGATATCTATATACTAAGAATTCATTTATGTAAGCTTATATACGACAATTATGTAAATAATATTATATAAAATAAGGTGTTGCTTAAGGAGAAAATTCGATTTTTTTAAAGAATAAGAATAACGGTTTTGATGTAATGAGGTAAGGTGAATTTTCTTTAAAATATTCGAAAAGTAAAAGAAAAAATTAATTGTTATTTTATTACTTTGGTGTAAATGTGTGCTATTAACCATGTTTTTAATAAAACAATTTAGTATTCAAAGTATATGGCAACCCTTTAAAAGATTTTCGAAAGAGGTAGTCATTACTCCATGTTAAAGTAAGTATACATATGGACATAATATACACAGATTATATTATTATTGTTATAGTAAAGTAGGTCAAAATTTTTTTAAAGGAAACATGTACTCAATAAGTAGTTGATAACCATAAAACGAATGGTTTTGATTTTTGTACTCATTTAGAATCAGGATCTCAAGGTTTAGAATAATTGCATTCATTATTTAAAACGTGCATTTTTTTCCTATAATTAGTAAAATTAAGTAAGTGTAAGGTCATGTACATTTTTGTGTGTCAAAATACCAAATACAATTTCAAAATTTAATATTGACACTAGCACCAGCTGTTGCCAATTTTTTGATTTTTTGATTCACACCTTTACGTAAACTATTGAACGCGTGATAAATAGTTTATTTGAACGTGTGTATCAACAACTGCTTACCTTTGGTAAAAATGTAAACATATTCTCGTTTCGTTTCTCTTATTTTACATAATATGCCAATGCCAATGGCTTAGTATATGTATATACATCATTCTCACGGCTCAATAGCTTATTTTCACGGTTCTCTAGCTCATTTTCGCTGCTCAATCAGTCTCTTTCACAGTTCATTCTCTTTTTGTTTTCTGGTTTTGAGAAGTTAGGGTATATTTGGGTTTGGGAGGCTTTTCTATAAATTGAATTCTTATTGAATAAATTCTTTAAATTTCCTATTATCAGTAAATTGTGAATTATATTAATATTTTACTGTGAACACTGTCTTAAGCATTAATAAAAATAATAATTAAATTAAAATTTTATTAAAAATTTCAAAAAATTTGAGTCACAGGCTTATCACATTTTCGAATTTCTAAGACCTCAAAGATAGTATATAAATGAGTTGAGAATACAGACGTGCAAGTTAATATTAATTTAAAATAGCAAAAAAATATAAATAAATTATTATTAAAAAATAAAAAATATTCTTTAATTCTGCTTTACTCGTAAAATTATTCAAATTTAATTTTCCTGATGAAAAATCATTGTTCTAAAATTTCCCATTTTTATTCTTAATTCCCATTTTGAAGTTTTTTAACCTAGAATTCCAATTGTAAATTTTTAAGATTAAAAAAATTTCTTCATATACATACATGCATACATATTTTATTAATGTACTGAATTAGTGACGTATATAGGACTGTATGAGCCCAATGTGCATATGCAAGTACATATTTATAAAAATGTCATCATCACAAATCAAAATAATCCTTTTGATTCCCATAGTTTTCATTTTGGATTTGTACACAATAATATTTGTTTGTATGTATGTAGTTTCTATGCTTTTGATTTTTATGTTCAATTCATGCATATAATTTCAAACTTATTATATTATGAGTACCAAATCCAAGTCTTTTATATTTTCACTTTTTTTTTATTAAATATTTTCCGAAAAAAAGAGAAGAAAAATCACATGTCTAATTTCTGTTAATAAAAGCCAAAAAAACAAACATTCTTGCTAGATTTTTGTCGGTTTCTTTTGATCTTTTGTTTTTTTTTCCTTTATCACTTATAGTTGTTATACACATACTCGGTTGTATATATAAATGTCGTACTACGACCTAACAAGTGCCATCATCATCAACATAACCTCTTCAATCATCAAATAATATCAATAGCAGGAATATATTGAATTTGTTTCTTATATAGTTTTTGATTCTAATTCAGAACTCCACCATATTTACCTTCCAAATTTGAAATTCTTATCATGTTGAAAGTTCCTATAAGTAGGCAGCTCCAAATTATTAATGTGTACAAGTATTTTTAATCTTAACGTGAATTATTTTAATTAAAAGTTTTTATAGTTTTCCTTTTTTTTGAACCTGACTACGAAAAAACACCTAGATTTTAACGAACGCAACGTATTTCGCTTGATTTGTTAAGGCTTATTTACACAACATAATGATAAACGTAATAAACTTAATAATATAATAAAACTTTGGATGAAACCTTTAACGGGGCAAATCAGCTCAGAAGTAAATTAAAGTGAGCTGAAAATTATTCTTTTTCAAAAATTCAGAAATGCAGAAATAGTTCGGGAAAACGACACAATTTGCATATGTATAATTTCTAGAACATTTCAAAACGTACCTACCTACATGAATTTTGATTTTAAGAAATTCACAGCATTGCCGGACAAATTTAATTGTAGGAACTAACAGATATTTTTAGGTAAATTTAAAATTCTGCAATGCAAAAAAAAAACAAAATCTAGAACATTAAACATTACATACATAGACAAGGTCCGGCGTTCCCAAGACATTATGCACACATGGTTTAGTCATGGAAACGTTTTATATGAAAATTCGGTTTTTTGTGGGATTCTAAGGAACGAGAATCCAATTCTAATGTAAATAGAAATACGTATGCCTATTTGAGTTGGACTTTTTTACTTTGGAACAAATTTCAACCCGCCATCGGTAATATTTAAAGTTCTGCAATTTTTGAATTTTATTTCATTTGCTATTTATTTATGATACATGCTCATTTCTATTTCAAATTTTCTTTTATAAAATTTAGTTTTTTTTTATTTCTTACAATATTTATTTAAATAATTAAAATAAAAAAAAAAACAATGAAAACAAAAAGAGAAAAATTGAAATCTCAATATTCTTTTTTGGATCTTCAAAAAAACTTCAATTATCGTTGCGTGTGTGTGAGTGTGTGTGTGTGCAAGTTCTTTTATACACCATTTTATTTTTTACTAGTACTAAATTTTCCAGTTATATCCTTTCTTATCCTTTTGTTTAAAGTTTTTTATTTTTTATCTTCTGTTAAGGATTCAAAATTCTTAATGGAAATTAAAGTTAAAACAAAAAAATCCAGTTGACTTTATTTTGATATCTAGTCACTTTTTGTACTTCTTTTCTTTTGTTTTTTTTTTTACTTTAAGGATCATTATGTTTACTTTATGATAATGAAAGATATTTAAAAAAAAAACAGAAAAAAAGGATGTAAGCACATAAAAGTAAGAGGATTTCAGTTATTATTTACGATATTAAATTAAAAAAACGTGATGTACATCCAGCCATATATGAAAAGCAATAAGACAACAACAACGTGGCGAATAACAGTAAGCGTTATTATAGTAAAGTGAATGAATTTGAAGTGTTCTGATTACAATGTGGTTTATTCGAAATGGGGTTAAAGTAAATATAGAAAAGAAAAGTCATCATTAACATTATTTGTAAATGAAAAATTGAAAAATATAAAAAAAATATGTAAAAAAAAAAATACGTTGATCATGTGAACTCTGTGATACTCGAATGAATTTGTTTTCTATCGACTTTTAAGTTGTCACAATATACTGATTTGCGCGAATTTCCTATATTATCGCTTCATTAATTTCTGAGATAATGCCCAAGAGCTTTTGAAGTTGTTTGACAGCTATGATAAGCGCTCACAATACCTCAACAACTTTTATCGAAAATAGTGGCCATATTAAAATATTAATTTACACAAAATTTCAGTACTATACCTTAAGTAGCTAAGGTATAAGTTCTAAGATATGACCAAATCACTATTGAAGTTTTAAGGGGGTACCATGATGAGTCAAAATTTTTCAACGATTTATCACCTAAAACAACCCCAATAATATATTTGCTTGTGCGAAATCTCAATTTTATAGCTGAAATATAGCAAAATAACTTTTGAAGTTGTAGGACATTCGCTCGAACCGCTACCTCGATAACACCCAATTTAAATAGAGTTCTGACATTTAATATTATAAATCATTTGTGAGCTTAGCTTAATTAGTTTTTGAGTTATCATTGCAATGGACGAATAAACGGACCGCCGAACGGGCAGAGGAACACACTTAATGTCTATATCTCAGACTATTATTCCTTAGCGTTACAAATCGTAAAGCAGATTTATAATACCCTTCGAACATACATTCGCACGAGTATAAACAGAGATAAAACGAAAAAACAAACAGGCTATCATTATGAATGAAACAAAGACTCCTCCAGATTAACTTTAACTTTAATCATTAACCAAAAAAATAAAAGAAAAACAAAAATAGAATAAAAAATTCGTGTGTCTGCCACTATGATGGTATCAATGTGGTGCATTAGAATCTTAAATTGTTGAGAAAAACTAAAAACAAAAGAAGTAAATAATATAGAATTTTCTTTAAATAAAATTAATTTCAATATTTTTACATTTACTCAACAGATTTAAATCTAAAATGTACAAATATTTTATTAAAAATATGTAAAGACTGGAGACACACAGGTTCGGCACACAAAAACTGGGATATTTTTGAATTCACAATGAAATGAGTGAGGATGCAAATAGGATGTTGCTTTAAATTCAACACAACCTTGTTAACTAAGTAAATTATTCTTAGCTTAAACATTTTAAAAATTTAGCTGTTGACAAATTTGCAATAATACCCTAATTTAATTGTTAGCTCAAAAGTTTCCTTTTTGCCAAAATTATTGCCACCACTTCAGTTTTAACATTCATTATTTTGCTTCTTTGTCGAATTTTTTATACGCCACCCGCAAAATTGTTTTAGGGACAGATATGTCAAGTGCTTGAATAATCTTTCTTAGAACATAGCAAATTATTGACTCGATCAGAAGTAAGGAAGACTTTTATCATTTTAACATGCCATAAATTTGTTTAGTTTATATAAGGCTACTACTACTTTATCTGGTGTTGGCCGCATACGCTGTTGAAATATTATTCCTGTATCTAAATTTTATAGTCTTCCTTTAGTTTGAATTATTTCCGTGCTGACTCCATTTATTTCTGCATAATATATGTTGATTTTTCCTGGTACATTTAGTGTTATTGACTCTATCCTGTATTAATGACTTCGATACATTCATTCCAAATTCTGAAACAATTAGGAAACAAATAACTAGTTATTAAAGTATAAGAAAATTTGCGAAAAATTTAATTTGAAGCATTCCTTTTGTGTCATTCTGTGTTTTAGTTTTAGCATCTCCTTTCAGTTTTGTATATTATAAGGTTATTGCACGACGTTGGTATTTACTTACTATTTCAAAAATTTGATTTCATTTGATTATGTACTCGTATATATGGCAATTATGTTAGAATTCTACAGTAAAGTAAATAGAATCAAAGTAATTGCGACATTATATATGGCACACAATTAAATTTTATTAATAAATTTAAAAAATTTGAAGCTAATATCTATTTTGTTATTTAGATATGTATGTAAGAATAGAAGTGTACAGTTAACATACAGTATATTTTCTTGTATTTAGAATTATTTAAATAAAATTTAACAAAATAATATTGATATTGGTAATATTGGTATTGGTATTAACATATCGTGAAGTCTTAAAAATAATTATTAACATTTTTGAATTTTTGTGTGCATGTAGGACAGAGGAATTTTATAGTTATTCGAATATCCATGGCCTTCAGCTGCTCTTAAATCGAGAAAAGGTTCAATTTTGCAATTTCGTCTTTTTCCGCTGACCATTAACAGAAATTTCAATTAATTTTGCGAACTCAAATTAACTAAAAACAAAAATATTCAATTAAGAATAATTGAATACTTTCGTTTTTAAACACATAACTTAAAAGTTAGCGTAGACTTACGGCAATTAGCAGAAGATTCGAAATAAAAAGCAGTAAAATAATTTGTTGTCATCCAGTGAAATTTCTGATCAATTTTGTTAGAAGGGGACCGGAGATCCATTGAAGAACTACAAGGAGAACAACATTTTCATTAAACCAGTTTTTAATCAATGGTATTTATTCCATAAAACCAACAGCGGGATTACAATTCTAATTATAATTTCTGGCTTCTTTTATGGTAAGGAATCATAATTTTTTTTGCTACTGTAAAATCTCCTAAGTTTATTATACGACTTCAGGGAAAAAGTACTTAAATCAAAAATCCAAAAAAATTTTTAGAGTCATGTCATTGATATTTTATTGATATTTTATTCTTCATCGACGTACATTATCACTTTAGCCACTTTCTATGAAGAATTCCTTGTAAATTAAATTGAAAAATGTGGGTAACCTTCCAAAAACTTATATGTTTGAGTTTGTGCACAAACAACTGATTTGTCTTAAAGATTAATTTGTAAAGAAAAAAGCGGCTACATTTTGACTTAGGCGCATTTGTGTCAAATCAATAATTTTAAAAACTATATAAAGAAAAATCTATAGTGAAAATGGCTTTAGTACTTTTTCCCTAGTACTGTAGAATAATTCTATAATAATTTATCATATAAGATTGTTAAAGATCGTCATTCTTTTATCTATAAATCCTCTTCATTCTTTGAAATTATTAAAAATTTTTACTTAAGAGAAAGAAGTCACTTATTACGGTTAACTAAAAATTTTTATAGTTTCTGATAAAGAAGAGCAATGTTATAATCCATCTTGCTATTTAAAAATTACTAAAGCCCACATTCATTTAAATTATATGAAAAACCATTTTTTTCTGAATAAAATGAAGCTTCATAATTTTCTATTAAATACAACATACTTTACTTATTTTATAATAATTAAATTAAATAGGAAAAAAAAAATATTTAATGGACTGTGAATTTTATTTAATATTTATAGAGCTACAAAAATAAAATTCTAGTAAAATTTTTTGTTTTATTAAATTTTTACTCTGTATTTGAATTTCATTTCATTTTACTCAAAATAGGACAAAGTAAGAGTTATTAAAAAAAATATATATAGAAATTTTATTTTATGTTTAAAGCCCCGATCTCATTCAATTTTATGATGATTTTCCAAATATCTTTGTGATGATTTTTCCACATAATCTTTAGTCTAAACATTTTAGGGATATTTGGAGGAATTAATATTATTAATAATTAAAAATGTGTGCAGTCGAATTACGAGATTCGGAATGTTACGACAATGTAGGATAATTTATGATTAGGGCGTGTATAACTCTTAGCAATAATAAATTCGTCGAATGTCATTTTTCGTATATTTAAATTAAAAGTTGAGCTTTCGTGCTATTGAAGACTAAACAGTTTCAATTTATTTTACAATGCCATAGAAAAATTAACCGCACAAATCAATTTAACATTAATTTTGGAATTTAAAAAATTACGGTAGTTTTCTAAATCTGCAATCCGTACAGGATGATTGGCCGAATAAAAGAAAATATAGAAGGATCAAATCGTATAATTTTCAACTTCTATATATGCAGCATCAATTTCGTTTTCTATTAAGTTTCTAGCTATAAGAGTAACCACAGTTAAAAATATATAAAATTTAATGACGTTCTATCCGAAAAACTCGATTTTCGTCAAAATGTTAGTTAACTCCTTTATTCACTTACGTGAAATTAATCGCTTAGTGCCAAAGTAATTACACACCGAATGCAATTAATTTCATGTTTTTAGCACATCTTTTTGTTAGAAGCTAAAAGCAAAATCAGCTAATTTGATTCTATAACGAATAACATCAAAATCAGGAAGAATCCTATGGAATCCTATGGAAGCAATGGACTATCTAATTTATAATACCATTTTTGGATACTTGCGATATGAGCTTGTACAAGTATCCTTTAAGTAAATGATTGAGCAGTTTTATAAAAATGATGTTTTCACATAAATGAATACTCTAGATCCAATTACATGTATTCATTAAAATGAAATTGAAAAAATTCTAATATAAATAACAGGATAAAATAATTAAGTAAAAACAAAAATTATAAGAAAAAAAAACCCCGTAAATTATTGGGACTTTTGACTGACCTAAATTTACACATTTTGAAAAAGTAAAAATTTTTCTATTTAAAATTATTTTTTAACTTTGAGGAGAAAAAAAAAACTAAGAATTATTTGTAGTTGAATGGCCTTTTATAAAATCGTACCTATGCCATTTTACAAATTTTTCTAAAATATTTTGAGTATTTAAGGAAAAAAAAAACCAGTGAATTGAACACATTCACTTTTGAGAATTGTAAGAGTGAGAAAGCAGAGAAAAAATGTAAAAAGGAATTGAGTTTTTTTTGGCAAATAGCTCGTTTTAGTGTCAGATTCAACCACTTAACATACATTCCATATAACATTTAGTGAATTTTTTATCCTTTGAACTAGATTTTAGTGTTCTATTTGATCTATAATTGAATTTGAGAACAGTAATTAACTGTATAAATTTTTTGGATTTTATAATATTAATCGTTTGGAAGTAATTATAATAAATTTCTTGTTAGCTAGAGAGTCAAACTAAAAAAACTTTGATGAGAAACTATTTCTGAATTTTTCTGCATTAACCTTCGGAACGAATATGTAAATAACGAAAACTAAGAAAAAAATTAATTTTTTGAACCGAAATTTAGAAATTTTTTAATTTTTTTGCAAGTAATTACAGTCAATTAAAGGATTTGTTTGATATCAAAAGAAAAAACTATTAGGAATGAATAGAATTTCAATTTACATATTGAAATGGAATATCTGAATTTTAATTAAGGTTGTTAATAACTCTGAATCTTTAACAATCTAGGTGTATAAGGCTTCGTTTAATAATAGAATGAGAGCATTACGTAATTAAAAATAGACGTACTGCTCTTTATATTTAAAATTTGCACGTTGATTTTTTCTTTCATACTCACAGTCTCACTTTTCTCTCACAGTCCAAATGAAAAATTAATTTTCTTCATAAATCATCAATAGCATAGATTGATCCTAAATATTATTTTGGAATTACTGAGATTTTTATAATTTCCTTTCATAGTTTGAATTTTTAGATATTTTGGAAGTAAAAAAAACTTGGTAGGCAATTTTTGGCAAAACAAGAGGTAAGTATATAAGGGAAATAAACTAGAGTAAAGTAGCAGCTCCACAAGCTTCATAAGTATATAATATATCACATGCTGGCTTTTCAAAATTTAAATTAAATAAACAAAAACTTAAAGGCAGTTAATTTTTTATTTATTGGTATCTATATCAGACAACTGCTTAGTATACGCCTTTAGTATAGCAAAACTAAACATCAGTTAGTCAACCAACACGGCTATTACGAGAAAGAATCCTGTACGGTGAGTTAATAGAAAGCTTCATATAAATTAAGAATTAATTAAACCAAATCAGTGCTACCGTATAGTTCTCCCTTTAAGAAATTCGACACAGCCGGGACAACCATATTATCAATCACAAGTGGCTGCATGAAAATTATATCGGAAATTTAGTGTCCAAAATTTAGCATTATTTTATAATCAAAGCAAAGAGATTTGACGTACAGCTTTAGTTATTTTTCATTTCTAAAATTCTAATATAAATTTATAGTTAAATCATAATTTTAACCAGAAATACCAGCATAATATTTTAAGAATTTTTTTTTAATATTAAAATTATTATGAATAAAATTGTACTCGTATGTTTGTACATAAATTAATTTCTTAATTAAATAAAAATTAGGGCATAATAAAAATCATCGATAGGAAAAAATTATTATTTAGAACAAAAATTTTATAAATCAATCTCTACAATAATCTACTTACTTTTATCTCAATTAAAATTCATCTACAGATAATATTGATAGTACAAAATTATATAAGAAAATAAAAAAAAAAAATCTGATGTGGTCAGCACATAACCGACCGCAATGTGTATTTTCTAGTTAAATGAAAGTGTTACAGAATATTATAAAAATGTCTGATAAATACTTCTTTGCAATTTTTGGGACATTAGTAAGCTTATAGTTAACATACCTAGAAAAATGTAAATTTGGCTTTTAGTAGAGTTTCGCTTTGTGCTACCCGAATTTCCTGAAATGCTCGCCAGTTAGTTTCGGTAACAACCAGAACTCAAATATCAAATTTCGAAAAATTCCATAAATTCGTTCCTTAGATATGATGAAAAATGTAAAATCGGCCCGCAGATCAGTTTTCGAGCCCTGATCTTTCCAAAAAATTTACATGTTCATTGTTTCAATACGAGGAATTTATATATTAAATTTCAATGAAATCGGTTGATTATTTCTCTTTATATACGCAAAAATGTATATATTTGGCCCGTAGTAAACGAACAATTGCTGGTGCCTGATTTCTTCCAAAAGTTAGGAATTTTTGCGCACGGTCGAGTAAAACTTATATTTGAAATTTCAAGTAAATCGGTTGAATATTTTCTTCAAAATGTTCAAAAATGTAAAACAGGCCCGCTAAAAAATGCAGTTTCCGAGGCCTAATATATCCCAAAAGTTGATCAATCCGTGCCATGGTGGAAATAAACTTACATATAAAATTTCATCAAAATCGGTTCAGCAGAACTTGAGATACACGCGTGCACACACAGACCAACAGACCGACAGGTTGCTAAAAATTGTTTATTTGCACTTCCCTATTATGGAGAAGTGCGTTCCAACCCAAAACTCGATATGCAAAATTTGTTGCCATCACATAACCTACATATTGCATACACAATACGGTCGGTAAATGTTGGATTTGAAATTCAAATAAATCAAATCTTTTGATTTGATTTAGAGCAAAAATTCATTGTAATTTAAAAGAAGGGTTCAAAATATCATAAAAGAAGAAGATTATTAAAAATGAATTGAATTTTCTTAAAATTCAAATTTAATAAGAAATCTTCGAATTATTTTCAAATTTACACAAGTATATTGCATATATATGTAGGTATACAATGTATGTTTCTATGTACAATTAAAATAAAATTTAATAAAAATTTTTTCTTAGAGGAATTAGAACAAGCCAATTGACATAAATTTTTTATTACAATTATATTAAGGGCACAAAATATAATCTAATATTATGTAAAATGTTCAATTGTAATCTTTGTTCAATTGTTGTTGTAGTCAATTATATAATAATTAAAATGTACTTAAATTTTATTACTTTGTAATTCAATTTGTCATTACAAATATTCCATTGTCATTATAATATTTTGCTATTCTACAGTACTTCGAACTCTAGGTTAAATTTAGCAACCTATAAACTGGAATATTTGTAAATTTTCTTCTAAACTATTATTTTTTATTGGGCTGACGCTATAGTTGAGAATATTATACTAGCATATTGTAACATTTACAAACATGTATATGCTTAAATGTAAGTCAAACAATACCAACCAAATATTAAGTATTATGGCAACACTATTCGAAATATATTTCAAATAAAAAACATATCATAGATCCGTCCAAGATAAAATTTTTCTGTAAATTTTTTACATGTTATATTTTTCTCACATATTTTTTTCGATTTTATGCTGTCAGCCTTCTATCTTGAATCGGTTTCGTTATAATGCATTATCCATCTTGGGCTGTACTCATGTGATAACACTTTTCACAAAAAAATTTCAAATTCAGTTATTCAATTTCCGAGCTATTAAGTATTAGTTATGGAGCTATATTTTAATATTTTATAGGCGTGTTGGAAGCAATTATTGTTATATAACACATTGAATGGTTTGTAGAAACCTGAATTATAATTAATACTTATTGCTGTTTGACTCAGCAATATTGTTTATTATTAAGACATAAATTCTATATTAATTTAATATCGAACAACGCGGTAATGTAATTAGAATTTGACGCCTGGAAATGTTGTGATTCTCAATTCTTCTTCTTCTTCTCTCCTTGCCTTCTCAATCCTTACCTTATTATGAGGTGTCGGCTATCCTTATTCTTAGGCGTCAAGTTTTTCTTTCTTGGGTTGTTTCTTTTCATAACATTCTCAATGGTTTTCATATCACTTCCATGTTGTCGGAGGTCTTCCTCTTTTCCTGGGTGGTTCTTTGATACTCACTGTTTTTCTTACAATGTGGTCGTCTACTTATGTGTCCATACCAGCGTAGTCTGTTTTCTTAAATTTTTTTGTCTATAGGTGTTATTTTCAGGCTGCCTCTTATATAAATATTTTTAATTTTGTCTTGTTTAGTAACATTTGAAGCCCATCTTAGCATTCGCATTTCTGCTACATGTAATTTTTGAACTTGTTGCTTCTGAGCTGCCCAGCATTCAGTGCCATACATTAATGCCGGCCTGGCAGCGTTTTATACAGTTTTTCTTTTAGTTTAGGTGGCATTCTTTTGTCACACAAGACTCTGGTAAGTGTTCGCCATATCATCCAACCAGCAGTAACTCTATGTTTGGCATTCTCATCTATTTTTCCATCTGCTATTATAACTGATCTAAGATATTTGAATTTCGTAATTCTCAATTCAAAATTCAAAATTTTGAAGATTAATTCCATGTACGTACAAATCCCAAATTTCCCGAATACGAATTTGAATAGTAATAATAGAAATACATAGTGAAATATATAAGTGTACACCTAGTAACTAAATTTATAATTACATTTCAAACTTGCTGAATTTCCGAAGAATACGATTTTGATTTACGCACGTAAGGGATTAAGGGCATTCTTAAAGTATTTTTTTTATAAAAAATTCTAAATTGAATATTGTGTGTTTGTGTACAAAAATATTGTAATTGAAAATACTAAATCAATTTAGTATTTTCAATTACAATATAATTGTATGTAAGCAAGTTCAAAATTTTAAAACTATTCAATTGTAAACATGAGTACATTAATAAAGATTTTAAAAAAAAAAAAAAACTATATAATACTCGTAAAATAGTGGCGGAAATAAATCCTCAATTCCCTGTCTAAAATTGACTTAATTTTGATTTCAATTATGACAACTCTTTTATTTTTTATTCAACCATTTTATTGTACTCGCGCCGGTATTAGTAAGAAAAAAATCAATTTGTAAATATAGCGAAATAATATAAGGGAGAAACAGTGTTATAAATGTAATAAAAGTTGGGGTGTTAATGGCGTTATAAGTTTAATTTTTTTTTTTCTGCTTACCCTTTCTATCAAACTAAAATTTTACAAATTTTTTCAAATTTATTTTGGCTCTTATTTTGCTTTTTTTTTCTCCCTTATGAAAATTAAATCAAAAGCGCCGCGGCATATCTTTGATATTATTGTTAAGCGGCACAACATGCGTTGCTTCTTCTATTTGTTGAAATTATCTAATCAGGCGGCATTACGTTAATGTAAATTAATAAAATAAATATAAAAAGCAAAAAAAAATTCCAGATTTATTTAAAAAATGGAAAAGGGTTTTTTTTTTTTTTGAAGATTTGTGAACAATTGCGAACATGAATTTTTTGTTTATTTGTTATGATTTTTTAGGAATATTTGAAAAAATAAGGGGTTAAATGTCACACATTTTGTTGAAAGCATGATGGTATGTTTTTCTTTTAAATTTGATTTCTTTATTTATACAAATAAAATTGTAATTATTCATTTTCAATAATATTTATTTTTTTTTTTACTTTTAATAGCACTGATCTATTACTTCAATACGCGGCTTACTAGTAGAACCCCGTAGTTAATAATATAGTAAAATTGTTGTCAATTTACGATATTCAGAAAATAAAGTAAATTTACTTACAATAATAAATTATATTTGAACAGAGTAAATTTACTATACAATTTAGAAGAATTTTTTTGTTGCTGATCACTAACTTTGGGCGTCAGAGTTTCAGTGGTATTGCAATATATTACCACCAAGTTCTACAATTGACATTTATCAGCTGAATTGTATCGTAATACCGTATTTTTGCAATTTAGATTAGAAAGACAGTAGTTACATGCAATCATTTTATATAATTCATAGAATATAGCTTGCAGTATTAATTTTATTAACAGTATTACTATGCAATTTACGGTAGGCTAGTCACCTACCTAGTTAACTCTATGACTATATGAAACTAGGGCATGATATCATGCACTAGCCCTATGCTCCTCCTAGAAGTGAAAAATTACTATGCAATTTAGCAATAAGCACTTGTAAACTGAATGACAAAAATAACGTTAGCATTACTGTAATTTTGATGTTAGAGAACTTAAATAAATATCACCAATATTATTCTATTATCGAATCACTAAGTGATAATTGATAATGATAAAATATATCGTAAAAAGTTCGATATCATTAGATCACGGGTCTGTTTCTTTGATCTAATGATTCGTGTCTATAATAAAGTTTATGAAATTTTTTACGATGAATATCACTATCACTTAGTGATTCGTTGCTCAGAATAAGCCTCATTATTTTAATAAATATTCGAATAATAAAATTTCATTTAATTTCTCTAACCACTTAAAGACGAATTTAAGCTATCTCCGAATTAAGTAAAAAAGCTCACTAAGGTTAAATCATCAAAGCTTACAAGTAATTATTTATTATAGTTCACGGTAAGAATTTTTTTCCTACAAAATTTAACTAAAATCTTTTAAATTTAAAGTTTTTTTTAATTAAATGGCTTTAAAAGTACCTCAATATTACCTACTGTTATAAATAATCTCAAACTATTCATGTTTTTTCTGAATATTGGCATCTTGAATGACTTTCACTTTAATGATTATTATGTATAAGTAAATTTTCCATTAAAAGTTTTATATTTTTTTTTTTGCAAAATTACGAAAATAAAAAAAAACATGAGAGAAAAAACTAAGTAGAACAATAGTGCATTTCAACCGGATGTAACAGCAAAACTTATCCGTTCATTGTTACAAATATGATGCAAATATTTAAATTTACTTCACTTAAGATATTACAGAAAAATAAAAGCATATTAAATATTTTATTAATTAATAGTTTGCAAAATAAAGTGAGAAAATTCATATTTACAATTTAAAGTGATAACAATAATAATTGCTTATTAAATTTGAAAGTAACAAATGAGATTTTAATAAATTTTTAAAAGTTTTTATTAATTTCATTTAAAGTAGAAAGGTAAATTTGCAATAATATATTTGTGGGAAGTAATTACATACTGTTACTTGAAGCTGTGAATTAAAGTAATTTTTCATATATACGTGTAAATGATTTTAAATCATCGCTTGCGATTACCCCTTGAATTACAGAAAATTGATTTTAACATTTATAAATGAGTAAGTCTACAATTCAAACATAAAAGCAGATATAGATGATGGTTTTAAATTCGACATTAAATTATTGGAAAATTGAATATTCAACTATCAAACCATTGAACTAATTCAGCCTTATCTCTTAATTGCGGAACAGACAATATTATTGATAAAACACAATTGACTTAACAAGGGGATTGTTACTTATAATTTGCATAATTTATAGTGACCATGAGAGTCGCTGCTTATTTGATATTTTTAATGGCTGATCGTATATCTTGCTATTTTACTCGCCAAGTGAGAAGAAAGTGGGTAACTATCATATTACATTAATGTACGTTGCTAATATTGAAAATAATGTGAATTAAGGTTGCTGATGTTTGCAGTATGATTGACATTGTCAGTTTTTTTTCAAACGTCTGTGACATTATCTGAAAAATATCTGTGACTGGAAATCGCCAAATGGGAAATTATATTATGTATACGTTAAATGCACAATAAATAATAAGTTCATCACTTAAATAATTTGCTATCTCAAATCATAATTCATATGCGATATTTCATAAAAGAGAATTAAATCCAAAACATATACATACAGGCCTACTTATACAGCATCCAACAAAATTTCTTTATTGCAATGACGAATTGCAGTCTTCTAATATTTTCAATATATAAAATTTGCGAATTCATTGTGAAAATTATTGTTTTCTTTAACAAGAAAAACAAAAGAAACGAAAAAAAAAAATTAATAATAAAATTAGTAAGACTAAACTAAAAACACCTGTACAAGTTTTCTTTACTCTAATGCTAATGTATGAGCAATTATCGGGTTTGATGCAAAAAGTAAAACATAAAAATATTATGAAGAAAAAAAAAAAGAATTTCTTAAAAACAAAAACAAAATTATGCAAAAATATTTTTAGAAATAAAACTTTAATATTTCTATTTCAATTTCTATAGAATTTCAACTTTCCATAGCAAGTTTGAAATAAAATAGAAGCTAAAAAATAAAGTAAAAAGTTAAATTAATAACAAAATGATGAAAAAAAGAGAAAGATGGAGTCATTAACCTAAAAAAAAAAAACATATTACTGTTATTTTACATCTATTCATGTGAAGTAACGGTACTTTGTTTCTATGTTTGTGTTACATTTATAGAGACACGAACTGAACATTGTAATTGTGAATAGTTTTCATTTTTCATAAAATCGTCAAATTAAAAACTTTCACTCCCTTTTTCAATCCTTTTATCTGAAAAATCTCCAAGGTATACAGTGGCAACTTTTCAAATTATCTTTAGCAAACAGATTCGCTAACATTTTGGTATTATGTATTACAAATGGATTTGGTATAATGTATGGCCAATTTTTTCACGTAATAAAAGTTTTGCGCATAGTATTGAACTTAGCGGTATCTTAAAGTAAGCTATAATCGAATTTGCAAAGAAATCTAGCGAATTCGCCATACATCAGACTAAATTTCTTGGCGAATTCGCCATATACATAATAAGTTTTTTTAACTTGCTAATCCTAATGCACAAACGCAGATGAAAATGTCCTTAAGTTTAAACCACATTTCAAATAATGCTGCGCATTCTCGGAACAAACGCTAAGTGAATATTCACGTGCGTACCATTCGTATATATACAACTTTACTGATCTTATTATTTGGGTTTTAGTTACTTATTTCACGACACCTTTAATAACCATCTTTCATTTAAGTTACATTATGGGAACTGTCCGGTATCTTGAAATTCGATAGACAAATTCTCTAAAGTATAACTGCGAAGAGTTTTTAGGGCTTTTGGAAACCTTTTAAAGTGCACTTCATTCCGCACCATATTAGACTTACTTTATTGAAAGACACTTTCTAACTCGTGTTTTGGGACTTATGCTTTGCTTTTTCAACACCATTTTTTGTCAATGTTCCTAAATAATAGTTATAGAGTTTTTCTAGAATTTTTCCACCATATTATGTATCACACCACCACATTTTATATATTTGAGGATATAAATATTCGTATATGAAAAATTTTCTTCTTTCTGGATCTCAGATATCGGGAGTCCACTGTATACTCATAAAATGGAAAAGATTTTTATAGTTTATAATTACAAAGTACTAAATAGGAGTTCAATTATATCTAGTAATGTCTATCTAAAATTTTTACATTTATTACAGGATAATGAATTATATATACATTTTGTTTTAGTTTTCATTTTTTTTTATGTATCCTGAATGTGTAAAATCTTTTTTTCATTTTACATTCTATTAATTTATTACTGTATTTTGTACTCTTCTTAGGAAAGCTTCACTTATCACATTGTTACCTATATCATATATTCAATGTATAGAGGCTTTTGTAATACTTACATATTTAAAAATACAAAAAAATCTAATAATGCGAGTTTTAATGTGAGAATTTTTTATAATAATTTTATAATCGCACTTTTAAAGAATAATAAAGGCTGTTGATGGCTGCATTTAAAAGAAGTGCATTCAATCATATTATACAAAATAATGATAGAGAATTCAAAAGATTTAATAAATTGAAAATGTTAACTTGTATGTGATGGCTGATGATGATAAAATAAAGTGGAATTTATTCGAAAAATAAAAACAAAAGCTTATATGAGAGCAATAAGGGTCAGAGGTGTTGGTTATTATTTGGATGACTCTATTTATTCAATTTTATATGATAGCTTTTATTAATAACTTAAGTTTTACATTAATTAATTTGAAGTGTTTGTGTATATAGAAAAACTCCACTGACAAATTATCAAGTTTCCAATTTTATTTTGACAAAAAAATTCAAATATTCTCTCTACCTCCCTTCTCTGAATTGCTCTTTGCAATTTCACCTACAATAATTTTCGAGTACCTGAAATTAAAAAAAAAATGTTCATTACTTTATTAAAATTTATTTTAAATATAAAATTTGTTTTGCAAAAACGATACCAGACATACTCTTGTAATTTGAATATTGCAATTTTAAAATATTTTTAATATAAACAAAATAATATCCAGAAACTTTTTGCAAAAAGCAGAATCTTGAAGTTTAATATTAATCAAACTAGTTAAAACTAATTTTGGAGTGCTTCAAACTAGAGCATCAACTCGACTAATCATTCTTGGCCCTGATGATCTAGTCACTGAGCGTGCGAAGAATTTTTGTCTTCAGAACTTAAAAGAAAAGGCCAAGTCCGACAAATGGAGTCACTGTTCACATGCGAGGAAGCTCTTCAGCCCTCTCATTTCTCACAATATTTCGGTATCCTATTGGTACCCACATTAATTTATTACGTGTTAACAATATGCCGAGAACATCAACGCACCCCCCTATTAGTTTTAGTATTACATCGACCGATAGGACTTCCAGAACAGCCTTACTGTCCCAGATTGTATAGACTTGCATCTCGTGTGACTTCATTTAATACAGTTCAATAGTGTGGGCCTTCGCCTGAAAAATTAATGTAGAATATCTAAGGATCTTTAAGATACTGGGTCCCATGCCAAATTCTCCAGCACCAACCTCATCGCTGATAAAAAACTAATACAAAAATCAAAACTAGTAGCTCTTCTAATAGCAACAAGAGCCTATGTGTAAAAGAGTTCGTAAGCGAAGTAGATGGCTTTATATATTTTTATATTAAGAATAAAATTTCAAACAACGCTTAGTTTATTACATTGGAACACAGTCAATCTGATCCTCCTTTTTTCACTAATCTCGCATGATTCAGAACTTCTATATTTATATGGTGCAGAATAAATCAGAATTATGTATGTTTTAATTCAAAGAAGAAATTTTCTATAACTTTAGTAACATAAACTTTAATACAATATTAATGTACATGTAGCATGTATTATCTATGTATATATCATTGTACTTGGAACCACATACAAACATAACTTTAAAATACAATATTATATAATAATAATAATTATTATTCACTTCAGAATGGATGTATGTACAAAATTTTATAAATGCAATGTATATTTTATGTAGTATAATAATTAAGTTTATTTGTAATTCAGTGAATAATAGTAACATTTAAATAATGTTATAATAATATTAAGTATTTAATATATGTACATAAAATTATGTACATATATAAATGTATTAAGGTTATGCACTGAACCAAATATATAGGGATGAATTGCGGTTACAAAGGTATAATAACATTATGGTGGTTTTTTGCTATCTTTGTATAATATGAAAATAATTTAAGACAAATTTAAGAAAAAAAAATTGAAAAAAAAAATTCAAATTGATTTGATCTTGTATACGTAAGTATGTATAATAAGTTGTAGACTATATTATAATAGAAAAGTAAATATACTTAAAAAATATGCTTCACAATAAAATTTTTCAGTAATGTGTTATACTATCTTGTATTCTGTTATACTATTGTAAAACTAAAAATAAAATATATTATTATCCGTGACTTCAATAATGCGCTTACAACGTAAACTTTACAAAATATCACATTTCAAAAAGTTTGGTAAAAGCTCTTGACACTTTTCCTAAATGCGTTCTATACGTAGTGGAAGAAGTAAATCGAGTATCGGAAAAATCGAGCACGCTTTTCTTATACATGTCAAGTAAATTTTTCCAAAAATAACCAATTAAATAAATATTGTCGTATATTTTCAACAATAAAGTGCTAGTTATTAAGTTTTATATGATGCAGTATAAAAGTGCTATGTTCTTAATGATGTGGTAACGTTGTTAAAAAATTAACATTTGCACAGAACTTTAAATTGAAATTTTCAAACAAGTATGCATTAATGTTACAAAAATTGTATTCCAGAATGTATCAAAAGCTTGAGCAGTTTTTTTTATAATTTAAAAGTATTGAAGCTCTGAGACGGTAGTACAATTTTATTACTTAAACTTTTTATAAAGCATTATTAAAGTTACGGTATGTATACAAATAACATTACAATATTTAGTTCAAAGAAAACACTACGGCAGGCTGGTCACTAACTGTTTACCTCAATGACTTGTGAATGATCTTGACTCTCAGTCTTGTCAAATGAATGGTTTTAGAACTTAATTTTATAAAGCGTTCCCTTTAAGAGTTACATTACATATAAGGCTGACAATTTTTTTAGCTGACTTTATAGGTTTTCAATACTTTCAATACTATATCAGCTTGAAAACGGCAGTATAATTGAGAAGATTATAATTATTATTCGTCTTTATATTTCATTAGATGACTTAAAATTTTTATGCAAAAATCTTTAATATTTAAATTTATAAGTTATTTTTAAATACTATATAGAAAAATTTCCAGACTTCCAAGCTGTTAAGATTATATAGTTAATACGTTCCCTGTCCCAATACAAAAATGGGTTTTTTGAATAATTTGTTTTTTTGTAGTCATAGGATAGCACGTCCAGTGCAGAAACTGTAAAGTTCCGTTACCTCTAGTCGAATAATTTGTTTTAGAAGTTTTATATACCAGTTGACGCACACATGGCTCAGGAACGTATATCAGTGCTTATCAAGCGCTCGTTTCCTGAATCATATGTGGCTCAGTGGACAGGGAAAATTATATTTAACCAAAAATTTTAGAACAAATTGCAATTTATTTATAAAATTTAATACATTCACTTGATATACATTTGTATGTATGTATGTGATTTCTTTTATTTTCTGTTAAATGTTTTATTTTATTAAAATTCTACAAAAATTATTTTAATAATAAAAATCATACAATTTTAATTTCATTATCAATTAAAATATTTAATATATTAATTTTCCAAAAATTAATTTAATAATGGTTTTAAGGCACTTTAAATTAATAGTATATAAAAATTTTAAACAAATTATATAAGTAATTAAATAAAAATATTGTTACAAGGATTTTATTTTCATTATCCAGAAATATTATGTATGTATATAGTTGGACTAGTTTTAACCACAAAAATTGTACATATAGAATAAATAATGTAAATTTCTTTATATAATAACAATTATAATAATGGTCATATTATTTATGTTTGACATACTTTAGTTAATTGTACTCCTTAGAATGGCAATATGTAGAAATTGCAAGTTGAATTCTAGGTTATTATCATATCCAAAACTAAATAATAAATGATATTGCATTAAGTGAACGAAAATTTAGAGCAAGCACATAAAAGAACAAAAGCAATTATAATAAATACGAAAATATTGAAAACATTATTAATATTCGGTATTGTATAGCAGCCAACCGAATCCGTTGTCCGAATTGGTCCATTTACAATAGCAGCCATCGCTGGCATAAAAGAAAAAACTTGTGAAAGTTTAGTGTCGAATGCATTATTCATTTTTCAGTTATCGTGCGATCGGACGGACGGACATGTCTAACTCGACGCCGAATTTTAGGCTTAGCAAGAATA
Source organism: Condylostylus longicornis (assembly GCF_029603195.1). Classification (NCBI taxonomy): domain Eukaryota; kingdom Metazoa; phylum Arthropoda; class Insecta; order Diptera; family Dolichopodidae; genus Condylostylus; species Condylostylus longicornis. The sequence goes on along the minus strand of NW_026578134.1, from coordinate 31,563 downwards.
TATATTATATATATGCCCATACCGTACGCGACTCCTTCGAGTGGTTACAAACTCCATACCAAAGTGAATATACCCTTTACGAAGTGCAGAAGGACATATTCGTAATTTTAATGTTATGTCTGATGCAAAAATTTAGCTGAACACAACATTGAATTGTACGAAAGTTTGATTGTCCTTTCCATACAATTTTATAATACATGTTTGATTATGCAGTTTCTATACACAACAATGAAAGGCTATACATAAAATATTTTTATATGGATTTTTTTTTCATTTTTTTATCGAAATTAGCAAAATATTTAGATTGTATAAAATTGGATTGTTCTATTGATGTAGTTGGATTATACAAGTTTGATTTTACATTTCAATATTGTACTAAGTTTTTAATGCTTCTAATTTAGTTGAATATTGTATTAGAAGTTGTTTATAACTAAAAATTTCATGTCTATCTGAACCCTTAGTGCAGATTAATAATATTTGTAGTAAGCATCCTCTTCTCATCATACAAATCTATCATACAAACACTGATATAGTTCATATTAAATTATTAATATTTCTTCAATATTAAAGTAAATTTATTGTAAAAGTGTTCATAGAAATAAAATTAGGTCAGATCTAAATAAGAAATAGAAAATCTAAGCTTTTAACACAATTAATTTTACTTGTGGTCTTATAAATCTTATATATGTATATAATATTAACCGTATAACACTTAAATTTTAACAATATTTTTAACCCAAAAATTAATTTTTTTTTTTTTGATAATTTTAACCTCATTTTCTTGTTTTTTAAACTTAGAAAACTCTCCTAAAAGTATGTATGATTGTATATGTAAAAAATAAATATAAATTTTGAAATCAAATCGTTTATGAACATCCTTTTATCATTCTTATATATACAAAAATAGATTCCTTAAAAATCCTTTTATAACAAAAATATATACTTATATTACAGTTATTTATAATTCAGACACATAAAAATATTTACTTTAAATTAAAATATACGCCGCACACACACATATACACACTCTTTTATACACAAATATTAAAATTTATGAATCGCGTATTATTCAAATAATAGAAAAATAATCTGTACAATAATAAAATCTATACAGTTATACTATTTCATTGTTTTTCTCAATCTTCTTATTTATACATAAAAAAAATTATGTATGTGTGTATAGTTTATAATAAAATAAATTTTAATAATATGAATGAAGACTTTCGCTTCATAATACACGCGGGTATATATAGGAAATTTTTTTTTTGCTTTCAACGTTCTAGATTCTTTATAAAGAGCATACCATGCATAATTAATGTATGCTCCTTATTTAATATGTCTGAACACACATAAATTATGTATTATAGAACATTATTATACATATTTATTTACATTACAATTATGTTTTAATTATTATCACATATCCTCGTTTTCCTATTTTCACTATATATAAAAATAAAATTCCTATAATAATGTAGACAGGGTTTTAAATAGAAACTTTTTGAAACTATATGCTGGATATAGGGTTTTTAAGTAAAATATTCAATATTGAATATAATTACAATATTAAATTTATGCAATAATAATAAATTCAAAGTATTGAATAGATTTAATTTTAATAATTATAGTGGACATTATTATAAGAGTGCCCTATAGTTTTGAGTACTAAAATTAATTTATTATGATTATATCCAAAGAACTACAGTACTCTTTCTCAGATTGTATATTAAAGTTGAAGTTTTGCTTCTAAGATAGTCTTTGAGAGTTTCCTAATTTATTGTCACAATTGTCAATGCTTGTATATAATTTTGTTTTAGAGTTTATGACAAAATGTTGATGTTATAAACAATTCTTGTGTACTTTTACTAGCAATTTACTAAAATATGATTTTGTAAAAGTTAAAAATTCCTAAATAATTTAAATAATTACTAAATATCATAAGTTTATATCACATCTTGATACACTAACCCACGCTCTTGAATAAATTTATATACACATACAGCCAGCCCCGAATCTATCAAATGTGCAAAGTAAGCATACACAATGAGCGCCAGAAAATAGGGGCGTAAATTGTTATGTGCAATGTTCAATCGCATATTGATTATTGCTTTGAAAGCAAGAGAGCACAAGAGGGTGCCGAGCATTCTGATATAATTTCCATTATAGCAGTAATTTAAAGGAAAAATTTTATAAGAGTTTCTTTTATTTCATATTTCTTCTTCAATTAAAAAAAAACAGCTGGCTTAGTCAAATCATAATTACGCTTTTAATTGATAATAAACAAACCATTTGTTACATATGTAGGTTTTCCTTCATTAAACCTCTCAGAAGTTTAGTGATTCTACAGTGGAATGGAATGAAATTAAATATTTTGTAACAAAGCTAGCCCAGTTATTTTGAAGACACCAATTCAGGTTAATGACCCGCTTAAGCTGAAGGGTTTTCATGCACCAGCTTAGCAGGCTACAAAAATAATTATTCCAAAAGACTTTTGGCCCAATTCCACATTAAATTTTTGCCCAATTTCCTATACGGGTAATATAAAAGCAGGACTCTATTCTTCTTATATCAAATTCCAAACCACCCAGTACAAATAAAAACAAAAATATTTGTGTTCAAATGGATTAATTTTTTTCTTCACTATTCCAGGACCTACATCAACAAATAAAAACAATTTTGAATAGAAGCTCGCATAATGCACGCATGCAATAACACATTAAAAGTAAGTATAAAATTTACTTTTGTTTTTCTTAAATAAAATTCTTGTCGTGTTAGTTTTCTTTTTTCACTAATTCAATCGTTTCCATAATGAAAAATTGTAAGAGCTTTTAGTTCAATTTATTATTGCGTAAAGTAATGTAATTTGCACTATTCAGATGAATTTTAAATGCGTACATTAAAAATTACTTAATAAATATGCAAGGATAAAATATTAAAAATTATTGTTTACACATGTAAACAATAAAAATTACAAAAATTTTGTAAACATTACTAATGTTTATTTATTTCGTTGGATTAAAATCAAGTTTCAAAAAGATCCTCGTGTATAATTTTAATTTTCAAGATAAATACGAAAGGTGAAGCAAAAAAGTGAGTTGACTCAGAAATTTTATTAAGGTTATTGTATATAATGGCATAAGACATACAAACGTATCTAAAAGTACGGGCTCTCAATTTGCTGCTAATAATAATAAAAAAAAGACCGAGAAACTAAAAAGAATGAGTTTAGAAATAAATTTTACATAGCTTTAATTTTCTAACGTAAACTCTCATATCTTATTTCCTATATGACTTACCTGTAAAGAGCGCAATTTAGTTTATTATAGACTAAGAGAACAAAACTTATTAACATATTGTGTTATAAACTATTGATAGCAAGTTACAAACGATCCTTTAACTTTCCTTTGAGTTCCAGTTTGGTTCCAGCTAATGATTATTTTACGGCTAAATAATTGTTTGAAATAAAAGGTGGAAAATCTGATGATTTTTTTTTATAAAAGCTGAGAATCCATGGAAATCCCCTAGAGTTTCAAACCCTTTTAGTAGATCGGAATCTCATGTTATAAGGAAAAACTCGAAATTTAAAATATTCAAAAATTTAATGTTAGACTAAGAGCCTATATGAATGGATGCATCTAGACAACAGAAAAATTTCATTACTGCATTCATTTTAAATGCTTGATTTTACAGCATGTTGTAAGTTTAAATATTAAAGCTTAGTTTATATTTTTAATCAATCTCATATTTTGCAATAAAATTTTAAATAATTTTGATGGCTTCTGTTCAATTAATTCAATATAAGAGAACTAGTTTTCTTTTACATAATATAAGTAAGCACTGTAATTGCGGTTTTTCTCGAACACATTCTTATTTTAGCTGTTTTTAATTTCAATATAAAAATAATAATAATTGACCCAATTCACCTACATTACAGAAACTTCTTTTCAAATCCAACTACACATTTCCTTCAATTTCCCGTGACAATTTTTTTATTGTTCTATGTTTCTAGGTTGTCTGTTGTAAGTTGAAAAATTTTTTTCTTAATTATTGAGTATTTTATAATGCTACCACCTTTTCATTTTCTACAGTAGAATACAATTTTTTTATTTTAAAACATTATGATAAAACGCGCATCTTCTAATATTCTAATCAACAAAAAAAAAGAAAAAAAATAGGCAAAAAAACTAAAAACAGAAATGGGAAATGCCATAAGTCTGCTTCAGTTTTGCGGAAAACAAATATAAAAGGATAATTCAATTCTTTCAATCCTTGTTTTTCTATTTTGTTTTTTGGATTTTGTTTTTTTGTTTTTGTCGGAAATCTAATAAAACATATGATATAAGGATACAATTTTCCTTATTTAATTTTCATTTTTGTTCTATCAAAATCTACATAACTATATACAACGTTATATTCCTGGTAAAGTTTCCAACATCCTGTGTGATAATATCGCAATTTTATATATGTAGATAGGTATGTAAGTGGTTGGGAATGAATTAAAATGAAAATATGTTATGAATATAAACATACGGATTTACTCACATATAAAATTTTCTGCAGAAAAGTTTGAATTCGCTTGGAAACAAAATATACATTGTACCTACATAAATATGGAAAATCTAAATTGATGTAGAAAATATTATAACAAGCGAGAAGTTGAGGATATGAAAAAAAGAAACTAAATAATTTTCTAAATAGACCAGTGAAAGATTGAAAATGAAGAAATTATATGAAGAACACATAGTGGTAACTTGACGTATACACCAAGTTGATTAAAGCACAAAATTATTTTGCATCGTACATATTCGCCAATGCATACAATATGAATATAAATATGAATTATGGTTATATCCTGGGAAATCCTTAAAATATTTTATTTTTTATTATATTTTCACTCATTCACAAATTCAAACTCATACCACCCAAATTAAAAAATTATATTTAGTAAGAATTCTTTAATTAAATTTACTTGTGATATAGTTAGCACATTCTGAATAACTAGGTCGCAGCGAATCAAAATATTTTTATTGAGGCTCCGAATCTGAAAAGATCTATCACGCCAAACACAAATTAAAACGTGCAACCGAACAGGTACACTATACAGGTGTTAAATTATCTAACTTTCTTAGTTCTAGACAGAAATATGCCTTAGTTGAAACAAATTGTCCAGTATATTCAGTGCAGGAGAAACAAATACAAACAAATGCAAAATTCATCTATAAATTCATCATCCTGTATCCGATCAACATTTATATTATGAAATAGAAGCGTTGACGGGGACAAATTCAGTTAAACAAAAACAAAATCACAGAAATAAGAATTTTTATACAAGTATGCGACTGCACTAAAGGATATGAGAATTAAAACAATGACAATAGCGATACATACGACGTGTTCGTTGAGGTGAGATTATGTCAATATTAGGGAAATTATGCGAATATGGTCTTTTGTATTGAGTAGCAGATTTTTCATATATCTGCAAGAAAAGCGCCTCAAAATCAGATAGGAATGCAGAAGATCCTATCCTATCCTCCTTAAATTTCACAAATTTAAGGAGGAATTTGTTAAAATTTGCTGTGGTGTTACTAATTGTACATTGATAACCAATAATTTTTTAATTGAGCTCGTACTTTTCGAATATGAATATAAAGTCCATGATATAAACACAAAATATAAAATGTTTTCACATGAATATAGAGAAGTAAAATAAAAATCCTCTAAAATGTCAGTTTTGTGTTTGTGGGATGGTTGTGTTAAGTGCTCTTCAGGTGATAAAATTTTTGTGAAAGTGAAGATTTCTTCTCTTTAGAATTAATTCTTACCCTTTTTTTCTGTTTTTTTTTTTTTTTTTTTGCATAATATTAATATCAAAAATATTTAACTTTTTTTTTTTGTTTTGTTTTTTGTATTTATTCAAAATGGAAGAAGTAATTTTATTTTTCAAGTTGTTTTCTAAAATACAAAAAAAAAAAATTTTTCTTTCTATGCTTTTCATCTCCTATTATAACTATAAAACAAAGTCGTATACAATAATTTTGCAATTACTTTCATTAAGTTAAGTAGTGTAAACTCAGATTGTATAATATGGCTCTTATCATTCTATATATATATATGTAAATATTGTAGTATATGCATATATGTGTGTATCTTGGTTTATCTCAGTATCTTTTTCCATTAAAATGTTATAGCTTAGGCATATATATATATATATAAAAATACGTATAAGGTATGTAAATAAATAGATAGCGATCAATGAACTTTATATAAGAGAGTAGCAATATTGTTAAGAAATATTGTATCTACATTTTTATAATAATATGAAAGATAAGATCAAATTGTCGAAATTTCAAATTCCTACTGAAAATTCTCAAAGACCTTCCAAAATTATTAATGAAAAAAAGTTATTCGGTCAGATTTTCAGGTTGTTTAATATCAGAAATTAGGGTCAAGATGATGAAAAAATACCGAAACTTAGGTCGGGTACTATTAGGGAATATTCCATACCATCGGGTTGTAGGAGTGAATATTAATCAGGATCGTAGTCGAATCTGTCTAAAAAATAAAAAAAAATGCAATTTAAACAAAATTTGAGTAGAAATCGGGTGCAATCTTTTGATCGGGCTGGATCCGATATATTCTAGACATCATGATAAAAATCACAGCTCCGCTTATAAGTCCATTTCTATTTATACTTACCACATTAAAAGGCAAACATCAAAACTTATCTAGCCCCTGAGATATCGTTGAATGTATTATCGATTTTCCACACTTTCATGAATGCAATTTGATGTGATGAAAATGATTAATTGTATGGACAGGCCACAAAATTAGTAAGTATTTTTCTGAATTTCCAATAACAATACTTAAATAAATGCTTAAGTCCACTAACAATATAATTTTATTAAACATTTTGCAATTATGTCGCTTACAATCTTGGACATAACATTAAGCATATGAGAAATCCAATTTTATTTGTTCGCCAATCTTTATAGTCTTTCATCAGTTGATCGATATAGTTTAATAATAGTATAGTATGCGACATTTCTCTATCGTTATTAATCATCTTGGATTGCAAATTTAGTAGCCAATGTAACATATGAATGGTATACGATCCAAAATTTTGCAAAGTTATAATTCTTCGGTATTTTAAGTTTTTAGATCAAAATTCCTTTCGAACGAATGTTTATGAACCTATTTTTTATTTTTTTATTTAAACCATATAGTGCGTTTATGTTATTATTTTAATACATCATATTATTTAGGTACATATACACCTACCTACCTATACGTAACTCAACAATTTTGTCATCCTTGTTAAATAGAAAATACAGTTATTTTGTTATAATATTTGTATAACATCCTTATAATAAATTCTACTCCTATATACTCCTGTAGCTCCTGTACATTATATAGGAAAAGTACAACAAATAATATTGTGTGCATATTTTTGTATTCTTATTTTAATATTATTTTTATTTGCTTTTTAAAATTCAATGGAAATTCTACATACATATATTTATATTTTATTATTTATAATATTTTATTTTTATGTGATTTTAAGTCAATTCCCATACACAATTCATATTATATATACGATACATATATATTATACGGATGCAAATAGTTATGCGTCTGCATAAAATGATGGAAAATAGAATTGAATCTCAATATGAGTGAATTTAATTTACGCTAAAATAAATAATTTATAATATTAATTAAATCATTCACAGTATTAAGTTTTTAGAAAAAACAAAAAAATGAAAATTTAAAATTTTTCCCCATATTACTTATTGTATAGGATATATATAGAGGAATTGTAGCAATATTTTACGAGTCATAATTTAAAATAACTTTACCATCGTGTAAGCTGTAAGGTATTCAACTCTGTTGCATATATTTTTTTAAAGAAAATAAAATATTTTGAAATGCTTAGACAAGGCAGTGCGCCTATTACTCTGTTGAATAAAATTTTACTTACAAAAAATGTCCTTGAACCAAATAATATTTGTAAGATATTTTACCATTAACTTTTATATTTTAAAAAATAAGTTAGTCCTTGTTCGATTCATAATACGAGTATAAATTCGATTCAATAGATAGTCATCTTAATAAAAACTTATTAATTTAATATTAAAATTCGTTGGGTTCTAAAAAAAAAACCCAATTTTTTATTTACACTTTTTGTTTATAAAATAAACTAGGCAAATACAATAGGTTATTCCAAATTCATTAAATTATCTAGAAAAATGATGGTTTGGGCTTTCTCAATATTTTCTCAATATTTGTTAGAAGTAAGGAAAATTTTATAAGAGTGAAAAATAATGAAAAAAATAAATATTTTTTAAATTTATCCTAGCAGTTTAGCAAATATAATTGATTAATAATACAGTTTGGGTCTACAGCACAAAAAAAAATTATTGTTAAACTCCATTTATGACTTCATTCTCACTAATATTCATTGTGCTACTCCACAAATTTTGTTAATACAAAATTTTTGTAAATGCTAGCTTATTCAGCTAGGTGCTAATAAAGCTGCCGAAAAATCAAATATTTAGATGCAGTAAATATGTAGGCAACATTCATTGTATACTCGGAATATATATCACAGAATACTCTTAGCCATTTTGAGGTCCGAGTAACAAAAAATTAAAATAATCGTCAAAAATTACATCCAAAACTATTTCTTCTTAATAAGTGAAATAATATAATGAGTAATAGCAGAATTGGATTAATTTTGGAACCAAATAAAGGTATAGAAATGAAGACGTAGGCTTTATTAAATAGCGGAACAATAAGTTCATTATTGAATATTATTACAAATTATTATTTGAGACTATTAAGGGAAATCCCAAAGAAAGTATTACCGGACATAAGTTGTCGAAATGCTATGAAAAGCGTTATACATTTTACTTTCCTGAAAGCTAAATAATAATTATAATTGATAACTAATCAAGATGTGTCGTTAATAATTACTCTAACTTACTAATACTCTTGCTTTTGTTTTCTATAACATCTTTAATGCTACTTAATATGTTCATTTGCAACAATACCTACCATACCACTTATATTACTTTCTGAATTTAATTGAAATTATTTATATATAGATCAATTCTCTTCATAGATCCTTGTATAATTCAAAAGTCCGATCATAATTCTATATAAAATATACTTTGCTTATAAAAAATTAATGACCAATATTTAAAATTTTATTTTACATGGAACTCATTATGACATATTGTATGTTTAATATGGCCATATTATAACGTAATAAGACTCACGTTATCCCCAAGTCAGTTTAATATTTCCTAATGTATAACAATAAATTGAATTCATTCTAAAAGTATAATTTATAAAAATAAATTATTTAAATATAAAAAATGGAATTAAAATTTTTATTATACGGTTTATAGGTATTACTATTCGGGAGTTTTGGAACTATTCTGTTCGCATAAGAATATAAAAATGATATTTTAATGAATAATAGAATTTTTGAAAAATAAAATAAATTACTAGACTGCACGAGTCTTATTGTGTAAAAAATATTAATAAACTTATTATTAAAGCGCACGTGACTTCGTTTTTCTTCGTATTCTGTACTTTCTTCTTCGTATTCTCATGATAATTTTGTAACAGCATTCAGCAATAATAAGAAGTATCCGTTTACACAACGGATTTATACACACATCTGTTTCGGTTGCTTTTCTTCGCTACATTTTACCTCTTACAAAAGTATACGTGATAAACAAAATATTTTTTTTTATTAATTATAATTGAAAAATTTCTGTCGGAATAGCCCGGCCCAAATTAAAAAAAAAAGAAAAATAACGCGCTGTATAAATTAATTGTATAAACGAAGGCTACAGAATTTCAAGTTGAATTTTGATGCATTGAAATTTGATTGATAACTGAAAAAAATAAAGGACAAAAAATTTCTTGGGATTATTTTTTGAAAATTTTTTACTGTTTTTATTCTTTTTACCTTTTGTTCCTTTTTAAAAAGTAACACTATACTTTTATGCTACCAAAATATATCCTTAAATGTATGTGTATGTATGTATGTTTCCATGTTATTAAACAATTCTAATTTTGATACCCTCTGCCTTAAATTCTAAAAACAGCCTAAAGAAGAACCTTAATTTATTCCATTGTTCATTAATTTATTTTTTAAATTCTACATGCAGTTTTGTTAATAAATTGTTATTCATACATACTTAAAATTAAATAAATTCTGTGGGTTACATAATCACATACTATATATATGACATATACATACAAAATAATATTAGAATTTAATTTTTGAAGGTAGTCAAAATTTTAATTATAGAAGCACATATGTTGAAAGAATAAGTGTCAGACCTTTGTTATATCGTGAGACCAATTAAATTTGCTACAGTAATACGAGTTGTAGGCACTTACATATATGTATATCAAGAAATTAAAATTTAACTCCGAAAATCCTTAATGAAATTAATTGTATATTATATTATTAGTAATGAAGGTCCTGTATATAAAAAAAAGTATTTGTTTTAAAATTAAGCTTATGTAAATTGCGGCAAAAGCAATTTTAAGCTGAAGCTACTTGGTTCGACTGATTAAAAAATATGGTTATTATATATACGGTTGCTTGATCAATATCTCTTTTTATAAAATATAGCTGCCATAACAGTATATGCAATGATTCTTAAGAAAATAGCTTAAATTTTACTTCAATTTTCTTCTGTGTGAATGAAACTCAGATAATATTATGTTCAGATAGCATGTTTTTAGTTTTATGCTAGTAGCATGGCAGTAACATAATATGAAAATTCAATTCTTGGGTCTCGGAACATAGTTTTCTTATGAAATCTAACCTATAGTCATAATATGAAATCTAACAAATTTTAACTGTTGTCCATCCATACTAAATACGAAATGGTCCTAAGTAATAAGAATGCTATTATGTACTTGCAGATTATTTTATTATATTGAACCAGCATAATTCTAATAAAATTGCATTTTTTAATTTCATTCATAAATTAAATTCATTCATGTTAGCGACCTTATACGATAACTGTTTAAATTTATGAATAAACTTTTGAATTTATAAAAAACAAATTTCTAAAGGCTCAATGCGTACTCTCATGCTATTCAAGTATTCATGTAGTAAAATAACTTTTATAATAAAATACAAAAAAAAAAAGTAAGGAAATTTTCTCAACTGTGGTAAAAGTTTTACATTACGTAAGTATTTTTGTTTTGTTCATTTTTTCATATACGTTCTTTGTTTCACATAACGTAATGTGCGTAAAAAAATGTACTCTTACAGGATACAATGAACTCAATTTTGTTTAAAAGCATTCCTTTAAGGATACTTTTTAAAAGCTTGACAAGTATTTAGGAAACAAGAAAAAGTATTTTTTAGTTTGTAGTAAACAAAATTTTTTTTAAAAAATTTATAAGTAGCCACTTTTAAAATATTGGTTCTCGGAAAAAATGAAACAAGAAAAAAAAAAAATTGAATTAGAAATTCATAAGAAGTGTAAAATAATGAAATTTGACCAATGTTTCCTTCTCATGGAAAATTTCCCCTTCATGTTTCCCAATCATGGCAAAAGGTAGAAGGAACAACAATTTGCTGTACTACACGATTATGATTTTGAGTGGTTTTCGACATATTTTCTTGTAAGAACCGTGAGTCTATTAAAAGAAAGAAATAGAAATATTTTATGTGTAACATTTAGCAACTCTTAATGTAGAAAATGCAACTAGATCTACATTCATAGATCAACATTAATTTCTCAATTCTATTAATTTCTTTTCAGAACATTCCTCATAAAGTACCACCTACACACTACAAATAAATTATAGGAAAATTATTATCACCGTTTTCTTTATAATTTTCACTTTTTAATTGCAATATTTCTTTTATACACCAAAAATTAAAACTAAAATTATTTACAAATTATTATTCCACAATATTATTATTATTAAATACAAATTCATATTGAAAAAAAAAATAATAGCTCTTATAAAATCTGGGCTTTTGACATCTTTCCAAATTTAAATAACATTATGCATTTAAATATTAAACACGTTTAAAACATCACACATCACTAGTATTTGAACATCAATCATTTTTATAACTTCAATGTACCCGCACATCATAATAATAATAAACTTAAATATAATTGTTATACACATATAGAAAATATACCACATTAGTATTATAATAATTTCTTACGCACCTACACTGTGAAAAAAAATTGAATTGAAAATGAATAATTTTCACTAATCATTGAAAATTATTTGGTGACAACTAACTGAGTTAATTGAGACAAAAAAATTGACAAAGTATTTAATACCGTATTGTTCAAAAACAGGTTTCAATGCGCAGATAAAAGCAAAAAGCATGTAGCAGAAAAAAAATCTCGATATTTTTTCAAAAATATTTCAGAATGCACTATAATTCTTTGATTAACTTTATAAAATAAAATTGAGTATGATTAATAAAGTTCAGTGAAAGTTTGAAGGAGATTTAAAAACTGAGTTTTCACATTGTCTGAAAAATTTGGTATAGAGACGTAAAATTTTCTTCTTCTAAAGAGAAGATCAATGGAATTCAATTTACTAAATGGAACGGTAATTAGGATTTATTGGAGAATAACTAGAGCTTGAATTGAAGACAAATCAAGGAGAATTGAAACTATCACCGAAATACTGAAATTGAGGAATGGTAAACTCTAATTTTACTTTTCTCTCGTATATTTTAACTAGTATTACTGAAGATATTCAGAATTTTTCCGGTAAAATTGTTAAGAGTGTACACATCATATGTATGTAGGTATTTTAATTTTATTCTCACTACTCTCATACTCATTTATTTATGTATATCCTTTCATAAGTTTGTAATAAAATATGACTTTTCTTTGTATTCTACAAAATAATATTTTAATATAGAAAATAACAAAGCCCACACTTTCGTAAGAAGATTATTAATATTTTTGTTTTTCATTTGATACGGTAAAGAAGAAGCTGGTTTTATGATATTTTTATGACTCTTAGGAAAGAAAAATAGTTTATAGAATAACAAAAGGATTTCAAAACTACACAGAATTGATTGCATAAAGCCGTAAATCCTTTTGGCGGGTATTTAAAATTCTAAAAAAGCAAAATATATGTAAGTCATTTTTTTGTTATTAAATTATAAATTTTTGTTTGTAAAAGAACCCAAATTAAAATTTATGCGTGTCTTCGACTATATTTTTTTCATTTTACCAAAACTAAAAGGAATTTTGTATACAAAACAAAATTTATGCTACTGTGAATGCACCCTCAATAAACTTTTTCAAAAAAATTCTTATAAATATTTTTTCCATACACATACATAAACATATAAAATCTGAATTGAGTTAAGAGGATATTTTAAGAAGGATAATATGTAATGCAATGTGTATTTAGGACTTGAAATTATTCATTATTTAGAGCACATATTGGAATTATGAGGAATAACATTATGAATCATAATACATAGTATTATGATTCATATTCAAGTACTTAGAAAATTGTGTATAGTTCTTTTACCTAAATTTGTTGCTTTAAAGTAATTTTCAACAAGGTATCTTATATACTTAAAATTTCTAATATTGGCAAAGATATTGAAGTTGTACTTTTGAGTAAAATTCAAGTAGCAAGTTTTCTTCTTACAGTAATTGATAAAAGGGTTTTCTTTTACAGTATAACAGTTCATATTTAGGAAAATTTATTTAATCGTCCGATTAAACATAACTGTAGAAAAATTTTGAGAATAATGAGAACAGATATAGTTGAGCGTGTCAACTCTGTGATACCCGTACGAATAAATGTCATAGATAATTGACATAAAGTTTCATTCTCTTGCATTTTATGTTTCAAGTGCTATTTTATACATATATGGTCGTTACCATATAAACCCACACAATCTAAAATAGTTTACTGAGCTATGATGAACTTAGAGTTATACTGAGTTGAAACAATTTATAAAGGTTATATGAAAGCTACTGCCAATCATTCGACAAATTTCAACCACTCTCGGCAAACATAATAGCTCTAATAATATATATTTGTTTATTGTGCAGGGCAATTCTGAAAGTTATACAACAACATATACCATATTGATTAGAAAATCGAAAATGGGTAAAACTTTTGTTCTGGACTGAGTGTCAAATCTCAAGGGTTTCCGAGTTCCAGGCATTTTAATGAATTTTCACGAAACTTTTACTTATTCAAGATTTTTGAATTATAACTTCCATTCTGAAAAAGATAGGAACTTAAAACAAAAAGTTTCTGAAAGGCCTAGTAGAGGGCTTAAAATAATAACGATAAAAATCGTTTAAATTGCTTGGTTCCTACTCGTAGCTGCCATATAACTTAAAAGGTTATTTGACCATATCTCAGAAATTTTACAGAATATAGAGTATATTATTATTAAGCCTATTATGTTTATATATATTGTTATATTATGTAACATATACGGGGTGTTTAAAAACTTTTGTTCTGGACTGGGTGCCAAATCTCAAGGGTTTCCGAGTTCCAGGGATTTTAGCGGCTTAAAAACAATAGCCCTAGTAATATATTCATTTGCGCGAAATTTTAATGTCATAGCTTCTATAATTTCTAAGATATAGCCAAATAAATTTTCGAACACATCCAATTTAAATAGAATTTAGTGAACTTGGTTCGTTTTTGAGTTATTATTGGGATGGACAAGCGGATGAAAGGGTAGACGTACAAACATGGTTAAACCGACCCAGAATTCGACGCTGATTAAACCCTTTTTCCTTATCGTTATAAATAGTGAACCATATTTATTATATCCTTCGAACATACGTCCGTACGTTTATAAAAATATTAGAGCTTAATCTCAAGAATAGTAATTAAGAAAGTTCCGAAAACAAAGTTCAACTGATGTAGCAACAATAGGTCTAAACACGGGAAAATTTCGCAAATGTTATAGTATATTGGTATTAACGGTAAGTGAAGTTAATGCCCCTACCCAACACTCTTAACAGTCTTAATAACTTAACTTAATTAAGTAACTTAAGTTTTGTGTTCAATTTACTTTAAAAACTGATCAATTTTGAACCATCATAGACTTATCTCAAATATCACGTAACCTATATAATGATTGAAAACTTGGCATATAAAGAATGCTGGGTCCACATACCTATACTTTATTGTATACAATGCTACAAATAATGCGAATTCCAAATTTACGAATATTAAAAAAAATATTGCCTACATAGTATTATGAATGGAAAGATATTATTTTTTACTGATTAACGGAAAAATTAGAACTCCCCACTTTTAATAATAATGACCTCTTCAATAACATCAACCGTTACCTATTGATTTTCTATTCAGCTAATGAGTAAAGTATTTCTCATAATTGAAAGGCTTAAAGCTCTCGTAAGCATAAAAAATTGAATAAAATATGATTAACTAGACAAAATTTTAGATAGCTTTGTACACGAGATCTGTATGAGAAAATTGAACACCATTAGTAAAATAATGCCATTGTTGAAAAGAAGAACTTCATATTACATAAAATTGAAAGGATTTTTTCATTGATTTAACTACTTTAAATTTTGTTTAACTTGCTGCTGAAAATTTTGTTTTGACTGTACCAATTCTATACAGAAACGTACAGCAGCAAAATAACACTTGTTTATATTCTCTTCAAATTTCATTTTTAATTAATTATTATCGACCATCAATTACACAATATTCTATTTCATGTTTCAGAATTCATTTTAATTCAATTATTTATTTCCGAAGTATCCTTATTGTACGTTTACTTCTATTTCCAAATATAAATTTTTCACACCTTAAAGGTGGTCGCTATTACAATAAAAAAATTTTATTTTCTCTTATTGTTGCTATGTTGAAATAATACTGCATCTGTAACAAACTAAAAATTGTTTGTTCCTGAGGTACCATATGTAATCAAATGTAAAAAATCTATCATACCGGGAAGTTTACTTCAATGAAATATGAAATTCAAGAAAAATGTGTTAAACTTTCGTTTGAACTGGGATGGAAGTCATACTTTGGATAGCACTGTATGAGCACGAAACTCGAAACCTAAATTTTTTTAACAGAATCTCAAATGATCCAGAATCGAGTGATCCAAAATCGATTCTTAATTTTCGATCTAAAAGTCCGAATCTAGGTCCTGTGATGACATGCTGCAATGATTTATAATGACGCATTGTATTATCGCAAGGTTCTCTGGGGGTTTGTCGGAGTCCTTAATTTAACGTTATATTGCACACTTCTTACTTTGCCTAGTGGAATGAAGATATTATGTTCTTTGTGCAGAACTTTTATAAAACCTCATTATTTTAATACCAAGTTAATGACATTTTTGGTGAATGCAAATTCAATGAAGCAGTAATGTATTAGACTTTGCTTATTTGTAAAACTTATTTTATTAATAACAACAATACTAAAATTCTTTCTCAAAAACAATATTAACGGTCATTGAAACGGTACAATTAAATTTACATTAAGAATTAGTTTAACAGCAAGTTCTAAAGAACATTTTTATATAAATAATTTTGTTCCAGCCACAAAACTTAAATGAATTCAAAGGGATCAGAAAAGAACGGTGTATTTTGATTTTTTAATTACAATTTTCAAGTTTTATTTTTTATTTTCGAAATGAATGTGAACGTGAGTCGAGATTTTAATGAAATTTTTTCCCTATAGTACTTTAAATAATTTCGGTTGGCGCAACCATGCCATCATTGTTTTATAACATATTTTTAATTGTACGTCTTTTACAACACTCTTCTTTTTTTCTCTTCTGATCTGTTCATGTATAAATTAAATTTTTAATAATTTCGTATTTATTTTATTATTTTATTTTTACATTTTTGTTTTCGTTTTTGCTTTGTTACTTGACAGACAACAACATTCAATTACACAAGGCATGATGACCCTTAAGAAGTTTATTAAAAAAATAAAAGTAAAATAAGATTAGTAAAAAAATACCAAGGATATAAAAGTTGCGTAATTGAAATTTAATTTTTTAACTCACTCCTCTCCCTCTCTATCTTTCTCTCTCCTTCTTACTCTCTTATTTTTTTCATTAATATCGTTTGCTTTCTCTTCTGCTCTTTTTTATCTTTTTTTTAGTTTTATAACAATCGACAATCTCCTCAACATGTAGAAGAGTTAAAAAAGATATCAAAAGGCAGCCCTTAATATTATTCACGTAAACACTTTTTGGGCAAATTCAAAATTAAATTTAAGTAAAACGTGCTATTATTCATGTATCAGTCGGTCTATTGGACATACCTTTTAAATTAAATATCTCTTTTTGCATATTTCGTTGGATTGTTCGGGCGCCAGTTTTCCCCATTGTGAAATGAGAAACTGAATTGGAGTAAAATTAATAAAAATTTCAAATATAAGGAATTGCTAATAGTTTTGAATTGAGAAGAAAAATTTGAATTTTAATGTCGCCAAATAATAATGTCAATTTTCGCCAATGGTATTTTAGGATTTCGACATTGGTAATCCTAAATTTGGCAGATTTGTGCTTCAGACTCATTTAAGATCGTCTTCAAAAATTATAATCCGAGATATTGTCTTATAATGCCATCTTTTGAACTTACCCTGGTTGTTATTTCTATATAATACAATTGATTAGTAAACTATTCCGCCTTACTTCAAGGCTAATCTTACCCTATCTTCCACTTTCTATTCTGTTCGCTTAAACTCTAAAAATAAAGCTTAACCAACTTGAAATATCACAAAAAAATCACAAAAAAAAATTGTTGATATTCTATAAACCTTTAGTTTAATACTAACTCGTGGTTATATGAATATTTTCGAATATGGTCATCATATTCATTTATAACGAAATTCTTTCACATAACCTAATGTCATCTATACTCGTAGTTAATAAAAATGTATTGTCTAGCTTACTAATGATGGATGTAATGATTGTAATAATGATGATGGTATTTCTGATGACTGACTAAAACTGAAAATTGAAAGTATGGTTCTGTTATTAAAGATTTTGTTTTGGTTTTTTTTCGGGGGAGAAAAGCAAAATTTTTCATTTCTGGAATAGTAGTGGTCTATACGAAGTTGTCGGAATTTTATTATGCGAAACAGAAGCTTCAGGCGTTTCCATTGTTTTTTTTGTCGAAAAAAAAAAGAAATTCAGAAACATTGTAAAAGCAAAAAAAAAATTCCATTTTTTTCTTTTTATTAATTCATGAAAAAATTATAATTTTTTGATGTTCTCGTTTTGTTTTTCTTCGGTGTTCTCCTAAATTCACTTCTTTAGTTGGTGCTTGCTTTGCTACTAGTGTTTTATTGTTTTTACGGTAAACAATTTATATACACTTGAATTCACTGTTAAAACGGTATTTTGTTTTTTTTTTTTGATTTTTTTCTCAATGCTATTACAGTTTTTTACATTAAAATTTTTAAAAAATATAAAAAAAAATTAGAAAAAGGGTATGGGTGTTAAGAAATGTAAGTTACCAAATTATGGATTTCGTACCTTCCCGTAATACATAAGTTGTTGCAAGGATTTCTTTAAAGTTTGCTAATGGTGCGATGGATCAGACCTGTTTTTGGATCACATGGTACTTCGAAAAAATAACAGTAAAGATCTGAAAGAGTACCTAAAACCATCGGTTGTAATCTATCGAAAATTGTTTTGAAACAAATAAATTCAAATTCCTTCAAGAGAACTGATATTTTTCTGTTTTGAAAGCGGATAGTATGATAGTTAAGATATTTAAAATTAATTTTGAGCTATCCCAACTGAAATTGCATTTTTATCATGCATTATTATTAAGAGAAAGGTTTGCGAAGATATGGTTGGATTATCTTGGTTGGACTAGAAGGAAATAAAAGCATCCGCTCAATGCGTACGGTTTAAGAAATTGTTAATTAATTTGAGTCGTTAAATGAATAAGAAGCGAATGCAATGCAAAACTGAAATCAAACGGTCTAAAAGATTTTTTCCGTATAAACATACGTTCATAGTATTTAATAAATCGAAACAATTTTTTGAGATTGTCAGCGTTGGTATGTTGGTATAAATTAATTTTATAAATTTTTTTCGTTAGTCTGGAAATATGGTAAATAAATATAATATCGTAAATTCTTCATGGATTGACTTTCTGTTATTTGAATATTACTAGAATTGGATGTAAAATAAAATTAAATTATGAATATAAGTAAGCATATTTTAATAATATTTAAAAGAAATTTTTAAATATTTTTATTTATTATTATTAATTTTAAATTAATTTTATTTGTTTTTTTTATTATTTTTCACTTATTTATTTTTTTATTTATTTTTAATAAAAATTAAATTATTTTTATTTATTTTTATTAATTTTTATTTATTTTTATGTATTTTTATTAATTTTTATTTATTTTTATTTATTTTTATTTATTTTTATTAATTTTTATTAATTTTTATTTATTTTTATTTATTTTTATTAATTTTTATTTATTTTTATTAATTTTTTTTTATTTTAATTTATTTTTATTAATTTTTATTAATTTTTATTTATTTATATTTATTTTTATTTATTTTTATTAAATTTTATTCATTTTCATTTATTTTTATTAATTTTTATTTATTTCTATTTATTTTTATCAATTTTTATTTATTTTTATTTATTTTTATTAATTTTTTTTATTTTAATTTATTTTTATTAATTTTTATTAATTTTTATTTATTTTTATTAATTTTTATTAATTTTTATTTATTTTTATTAATTTTTATTTATTTTTATTATTTTTTATTAATTTTTATTTATTTTTATTTATTTTTATTAATTTTTATTTATTTTTATTAATTTTTATTTATTGTTATTTATTTTTATTTATTTTTATTTATTTTTATTATATTTTATTAATTTTTATTTATTTTTATTTATTTTTATTAAATTTTATTCATTTTCATTTATTTTTATTAATTTTTATTTATTTCTATTTATTTTTATTAATTTTTATTTATTTTTATTTATTTTTATTAATTTTTTTTTATTTTAATTTATTTTTATTAATTTTTATTAATTTTTATTTATTTTTATTTATTTTTATTAATTTTTATTTATGCTTATTTATTTTTATTTATTTCTATTATTTTTTATTAATTTTTATTTAATTTTATTTATTTTTATAATTTTTTTTTTATTTTAATTTATTTTTATTAATTTTTATTAATTTTTATTAATTTTTATTTATTTATATTTATTTTTATTTATTTTTATTAAATTTTATTCATTTTCATTTATTTTTATTAATTTTTATTTATTTCTATTTATTTTTATTAATTTTTATTTATTTTTATTTATTTTTATTAATTTTTTTTTATTTTAATTTATTTTTATTAATTTTTATTAATTTTTATTTATTTTTATTAATTTTTATTTATTTTTATTTATTTTTATTAATTTTTATTTATTTTTATTTATTTCTATTTATTTTTATTAATTTTTATTTATCTTTATTAATTTTTATTTATTTTTATTTATTTTTATTAATTTTTATTTATTTTTATTAATTCTTATTTATTTTTATTTATTTTAATTTATTTTTTTTAATTCTTATTTATTTTCATTTATTTTTATTAATTTTTATTTATTTTTATTTATTTTTATTAATTTTTTTTTATTTTAATTTATTTTTATTAATTTTTATTAATTTTTATTAATTTTTATTAATTTTTATTTATTTATATTTATTTTTATTTATTTTTATTAAATTTTATTTATTTTTATTAATTTTTATTTATTTTTATTTATTTTTATTAATTTTTATTTATTTTTATTTATTTCTATTTATTTTTATTAATTTTTATTTATTTTTATTAATTTTTATTTATTTTTATTTATTTTTATTAATTTTTATTTATTTTTATTAATTCTTATTTATTTTTATTTATTTTAATTTATTTTTTTTAATTTTTATTTATTTTCATTTATTTTTATTAATTTTTATTTATTTTTATTTATTTTTATTAATTTTTTTTTATTTTAATTTATTTTTATTAATTTTTATTAATTTTTATTTATTTTTATTAATTTTTATTTATTTTTATTTATTTTTATTAATTTTTATTTATTTTTATTTATTTCTATTTATTTTTATTAATTTTTATTTATTTTTATTAATTTTTTTTTATTTTTATTTATTTTTATTAATTTTTATTAATTTTTATTTATTTTTATTAATTTTTATTAATTTTTATTTATTTTTATTAATTTTTATTTATTTTTATTATTTTTTATTAATTTTTATTTATTTTTATTATTTTTTATTAATTTTTATTTATTTTTATTTATTTTTATTATTTTTTATTTATATTTATTAATTTTTATTTATTTTTATTTATTTTTATTAATTTTTATTTATTTTTATTTATTTTTATTAATTTTTATTATTTTTTATTAATTTTTATTTATTTTTATTTATTTTTATTAATTTTTATTTATTTTTATTAATTTTTATTTATTTTTATTTATTTTTATTAATTTTTTTTTATTTTTATTTATTTCTATTTATTTTTATTAATTTTTATTTATTTTTATTAATTTTTATTTATTTTTATCAATTTTTATTTATTTTCATTATTTTTTATTAATTTTTATTTATTTTTATTTATTTTTATTAATTTTTATTTATTTTTATTAATTTTTATTTATTTTTATTTATTTTTATTAATTTTTATTTATTTTTATTTATTTCTATTTATTTTTATTAATTTTTATTTATTTTTATTAATTTTTATTTATTTTTATCAATTTTTATTTATTTTCATTAATTTTTATTTATTTTTATGTATTTTTATTATTTTTTATTAATTTTTATTTATTTTCATTAATTCTTATTTATTTTTATTTATTTGTATTTATTTTTATTAATTTTTTTTTATTTTAATTTATTTTTATTAATTTTTATTAATTTTTATTTATTTATATTTATTTTTATTTATTTTTATTTATTTTTATTTATTTTTATTAATTTTTATTTATTTTCATTTATTTTTATTAATTTTTATTTATTTTTATTTATTTTTATTAATTTTTTTTTATTTTAATTTATTTTTATTAATTTTTATTAATTTTTATTTATTTTTATTAATTTTTATTTATTTTTATTTATTTTTATTAATTTTTATTTATTTTTATTTATTTCTATTTATTTTTATTAATTTTTATTTATTTTTATTAATTTTTTTTTATTTTTATTTATTTTTATTAATTTTTATTAATTTTTATTTATTTTTATTTATTTTTATTAATTTTTATTTATTTTTATTAATTCTTATTAATTTTTATTTATTTTTATTTATTTCTATTAATTTTTATTTATTTTTATTTATTTCTATTTATTTTATTAATTTTTATTTATTATTATTAATTTTTATTTATTTTTATTTATTTTTATTAATTTTTATTTATTTTTATTAATTCTTATTTATTTTTATTTATTTTAATTTATTTTTTTTAATTTTTATTTATTTTCATTTATTTTTATTAATTTTTATTTATTTTCATTTATTTTTATTAATTTTTATTTATTTCTATTTATTTTTATTAATTTTTATTTATTTTTATTTATTTTTATTAATTTTTTTTTATTTTTATTTATTTTTATTAATTTTTATTAATTTTTATTTATTTTTATTAATTTTTATTAATTTTTATTTATTTTTATTAATTTTTATTTATTTTTATTATTTTTTATTAATTTTTATTTATTTTTATTATTTTTTATTAATTTTTATTTATTTTTATTTATTTTTATTATTTTTTATTTATATTTATTAATTTTTATTTATTTTTATTTATTTTTATTAATTTTTATTTATTTTTATTTATTTTTATTAATTTTTATTATTTTTTATTAATTTTTATTTATTTTTATTTATTTTTATTAATTTTTATTTATTTTTATTAATTTTTATTTATTTTTATTTATTTTTATTAATTTTTTTTATTTTTATTTATTTCTATTTATTTTTATTAATTTTTATTTATTTTTATTAATTTTTATTTATTTTTATCAATTTTTATTTATTTTCATTATTTTTTATTAATTTTTATTTATTTTTATTTATTTTTATTAATTTTTATTTATTTTTATTAATTTTTATTTATTTTTATTTATTTTTATTAATTTTTATTTATTTTTATTTATTTCTATTTATTTTTATTAATTTTTATTTATTTTTATTAATTTTTATTTATTTTTATCAATTTTTATTTATTTTCATTAATTTTTATTTATTTTTATGTATTTTTATTATTTTTTATTAATTTTTATTTATTTTCATTAATTCTTATTTATTTTTATTTATTTGTATTTATTTTTATTAATTTTTTTTTATTTTAATTTATTTTTATTAATTTTTATTAATTTTTATTTATTTATATTTATTTTTATTTATTTTTATTTATTTTTATTTATTTTTATTAATTTTTATTTATTTTCATTTATTTTTATTAATTTTTATTTATTTTTATTTATTTTTATTAATTTTTTTTTATTTTAATTTTTTTTTATTAATTTTTATTAATTTTTATTTATTTTTTTTTATTTTAATTTATTTTTATTAAGTTTTATTAATTTTTATTTATTTTTATTATTTTTTATTAATTTTTATTTATTTTTATTTATTTTTATTAATTTTCATTAATTTTTATTTATTTATATTTATTTTTATTTATTTTAATTTTTTTTTATTAATTTTTATTAATTTTTTTTTATTTTAATTTTTTTTTATTAATTTTTATTAATTTTTATTTATTTTTTTTTATTTTAATTTATTTTTATTAAGTTTTATTAATTTTTATTTATTTTTATTATTTTTTATTAATTTTTATTTATTTTTATTTATTTTTATTAATTTTTATTTATTTTTATTTATTTTTATTAATTTTCATTAATTTTTATTTATTTATATTTATTTTTATTTATTTTTATTTATTTTTATTAATTTTTATTTATTTTCATTTATTTTTATTAATTTTTATTTATTTTTATTTATTTTTATTAATTTTTTTTTATTTTAATTTATTTTTATTAATTTTTTTTTATTTTAATTTATTTTTATTAATTTTTATTTATTTTTATTATTTTTTATTAATTTTTATTTATTTTCATTTATTTTTATTAATTTTTATTTATTTTTATTAATTTTTTTTTATTTTAATTTATTTTTATTAATTTTTATTAATTTTTATTTATTTTTATTAATTTTTATTTATTTTCATTTATTTTTATTAATTTTTATTTATTTTCATTTATTTTTATTAATTTTTATTTATTTTCATTTATTTTTATTAATTTTTATTTATTTTTATTTATTTTTATTAATTTTTTTTTATTTTAATTTATTTTTATTAATTTTTATTAATTTTTATTTATTTATATTTATTTTTACTAATTTTTTTTTATTTTAATTTATTTTTATTAATTTTTATTAATTTTTATTTATTTATATTTATTTTTATTAATTTTTTTTTATTTTAATTTATTTTTATTAATTTTTATTAATTTTTATTTATTTTTATTTATTTTTATTTATTTTTATTTATTTTTATTAATTTTTATTTATTTTCATTTATTTTTATTATTTTTTATTTATTTTTATAAATTTTTTTTTTATTTTAATTTATTTTTATTAATTTTTATTAATTTTTATTTATTTTTATTAATTTTTATTAATTTTTATTTATTTTTATTAATTTTTATTTATTTTTATTATTTTTTATTAATTTTTATTTATTTTTATTTATTTTTATTAATTTTTATTTATTTTTATTTATTTTTATTTATTTTTATTTATTTTTATTAATTTTTATTTATTTTCATTTATTTTTATTAATTTTTATTTATTTTTATTTATTTTTATTAATTTTTTTTTATTTTAATTTATTTTTATTAATTTTTATTAATTTTTATTTATTTATATTTATTTTTATTAATTTTTTTTTATTTTAATTTATTTTTATTAATTTTTATTAATTTTTATTTATTTTTATTTATTTTTATTTATTTTTATTTATTTTTATTAATTTTTATTTATTTTCATTTATTTTTATTATTTTTTATTTATTTTTATAAATTTTTTTTTTATTTTAATTTATTTTTATTAATTTTTATTAATTTTTATTTATTTTTATTAATTTTTATTAATTTTCATTTATTTTTATTAATTTTTATTTATTTTCATTTATTTTTATTAATTTTTATTTATTTTCATTTATTTTTATTAATTTTTATTTATTTTTATTTATTTTTATTAATTTTTTTTTATTTTAATTTATTTTTATTAATTTTTATTAATTTTTATTTATTTATATTTATTTTTACTAATTTTTTTTTATTTTAATTTATTTTTATTAATTTTTATTAATTTTTATTTATTTTTATTTATTTTTATTTATTTTTATTTATTTTTATTAATTTTTATTTATTTTCATTTATTTTTATTAATTTTTATTTATTTTTATTTATTTTTATTTATTTTTATTAATTTTTATTTATTTTCATTTATTTTTATTAATTTTTATTAATTTTTATTTATTTTTATTTATTTTTATTTATTTTTATTTATTTTTATTAATTTTTATTTATTTTCATTTATTTTTATTAATTTTTATTTATTTTTATTTATTTTTATTAATTTTTATTTATTTTCATTTATTTTTATTAATTTTTATTTATTTTTATTTATTTTTATTAATTTTTTTTTATTTTAATTTATTTTTATTAATTTTTATTAATTTTTATTTATTTATATTTTTTTTTATTAATTTTTTTTTATTTTAATTTATTTTTATTAATTTTTATTAATTTTTATTTATTTTTATTTATTTTTATTTATTTTTATTTATTTTTATTAATTTTTATTTATATTCATTTATTTTTATTATTTTTTATTTATTTTTATAAATTTTTTTTTTATTTTAATTTATTTTTATTAATTTTTATTAATTTTTATTTATTTTTATTAATTTTTATTAATTTTTATTTATTTTTATTAATTTTTATTTATTTTTATTATTTTTTATTAATTTTTATTTATTTTTATTTATTTTTATTAATTTTTATTTATTTTTATTAATTTTTATTTATTTTTATTTATTTTTTATTTATTTTTATTAATTTTTATTTATTTTCATTTATTTTTATTAATTTTTATTTATTTTTATTTATTTTTATTAATTTTTTTTTATTTTAATTTATTTTTATTAATTTTTATTAATTTTTATTTATTTTTATTTATTTTTATTTATTTTTATTAATTTTCATTTATTTTTATTTATTTTTATTAATTTTTATTTATTTTTATTACTTTTTATTAACTTTTATTTATTTTTATTAATTTTTATTTATTTTTATTTATTTTTATTTATTTTTATTTATTTTTATTAATTTTTATTTATTTTTATTATTTTTTATTATTTTTTATTTTTTTTTATTTATTTTTATTAAGTTTTATTTATTTTTTTTATTTTTATTTATTTTTATTAATTTTTATTTATTTTTATTATTTTTTATTAATTTTTATTTATTTTTATTTATTTTTATTAAATTTTATTATTTTTATTAATTTTTATTTATTTTTACTTATTTTTATTTATTTTTATTTATTTTTACTTATTTTTATTTATTTTTATTAATTTTTATTATTTTTATTAATTTTTATTAATTTTTATTTATTTTTATTTATTTTTATTAATTTTTATTTATTTTTATTTTTTATTTATTTTTATTAATTTTTATTTATTTTTATTTATTTTTATTTATTTTTATTAATTTCTATTTATTTTTATTTATTTTTATTTATTTTTATTTATTTTTATTAATTCTTATTTATTTCTATTAATTTTTATTTATTTTTATTATTTTTTATTAATTTTTATTTATTTTTATTTATTTTTATTAATTTTTATTTATTTTTATTAATTTTTATTTATTTTTATTATTTTTTATTAATTTTTATTTATTTTTATTAATTTTTATTTATTTTTATTTATTTTTATTAATTTTTATTTATTTTTATTTATTTCTATTTATTTTTATTAATTTTTATTTATTTTTATTAATTTTTTTTTATTTTTATTTATTTTTATTAATTTTTATTAATTTTTATTTATTTTTATTTATTTTTATTAATTTTTTATTTATTTTTATTAATTCTTATTAATTTTTATTTATTTTTATTTATTTCTATTAATTTTTATTTATTTTTATTTATTTCTATTTATTTTATTAATTTTTATTTATTATTATTAATTTTTATTTATTTTTATTTATTTTTATTAATTTTTATTTATTTTTATTTTTTATTTATTTTTATTAATTTTTATTTATTTTTATTTATTTTTATTTATTTTTATTAATTTCTATTTATTTTATTTATTTTTATTTATTTTTATTTATTTTTATTAATTCTTATTTATTTCTATTAATTTTTATTTATTTTTATTATTTTTTATTAATTTTTATTTATTTTTATTAATTTTTATTTATTTTTATTTATTTTTATCAATTTTTATTTATTTTCATTAATTTTTATTTATTTTTATGTATTTTTATTATTTTTTATTAATTTTTATTTATTTTCATTAATTCTTATTTATTTTTATTTATTTGTATTTATTTTTATTAATTTTTTTTTATTTTAATTTATTTTTATTAATTTTTATTAATTTTTATTTATTTATATTTATTTTTATTTATTTTTATTTATTTTTATTTATTTTTATTAATTTTTATTTATTTTCATTTATTTTTATTAATTTTTATTTATTTTTATTTATTTTTATTAATTTTTTTTTATTTTAATTTATTTTTATTAATTTTTATTAATTTTTATTTATTTTTATTAATTTTTATTTATTTTTATTTATTTTTATTAATTTTTATTTATTTTTATTTATTTCTATTTATTTTTATTAATTTTTATTTATTTTTATTAATTCTTATTAATTTTTATTTATTTTTATTTATTTCTATTAATTTTTATTTATTTTTATTTATTTTTATTTATTTTTATTAATTCTTATTTATTTTTATTTATTTTAATTTATTTTTTTTAATTTTTATTTATTTTCATTTATTTTTATTAATTTTTATTTATTTTCATTTATTTTTATTAATTTTTATTTATTTCTATTTATTTTTATTAATTTTTATTTATTTTTATTTATTTTTATTAATTTTTTTTTATTTTTATTTATTTTTATTAATTTTTATTAATTTTTATTTATTTTTTTATTAATTTTTATTAATTTTTATTTATTTTTATTAATTTTTATTTATTTTTATTATTTTTTATTAATTTTTATTTATTTTTATTATTTTTTATTAATTTTTATTTATTTTTATTTATTTTTATTATTTTTTTATTTATATTTATTAATTTTTATTTATTTTTATTTATTTTTATTAATTTTTATTTATTTTTATTTATTTTATTATTTTTTATTATTTTTTATTAATTTTTATTTATTTTTATTTATTTTTATTAATTTTTATTTATTTTATTAATTTTTATTTATTTTTATTTATTTTTATTAATTTTTTTTTATTTTTATTTATTTCTATTTATTTTTATTAATTTTTATTTTATTTTTATTAATTTTTATTTATTTTTATCAATTTTTATTTATTTTCATTATTTTTTAATTAATTTTATTTATTTTTATTTATTTTTATATAATTTTTATTTATTTTTATTAATTTTTATTTATTTTTATTTATTTTTATTAATTTTTATTTATTTTTATTTATTTCTATTTATTTTTATTAATTTTTATTTATTTTTATTAATTTTTATTTATTTTTATCAATTTTTATTTATTTTCATTAATTTTTATTTATTTTTATGTATTTTTATTATTTTTTATTAATTTTTATTTATTTTCATTAATTCTTATTTATTTTTATTTATTTGTATTTATTTTTATTAATTTTTTTTTATTTTAATTTATTTTTATTAATTTTTATTAATTTTTATTTATTTATATTTATTTTTATTTATTTTTATTTATTTTTATTTATTTTTATTAATTTTTATTTATTTTCATTTATTTTTATTAATTTTTATTTATTTTTATTTATTTTTATTAATTTTTTTTTATTTTAATTTTTTTTTATTAATTTTTATTAATTTTTATTTATTTTTTTTTTATTTTAATTTATTTTTATTATGTTTTATTAATTTTTATTTATTTTTATTATTTTTTATTAATTTTTATTTATTTTTATTTATTTTTATTAATTTTCATTAATTTTTATTTATTTATATTTATTTTTATTTATTTTAATTTTTTTATATTAATTTTTATTAATTTTTTTTTATTTTAATTTTTTTTTATTAATTTTTATTAATTTTTATTTATTTTTTTTTTATTTTAATTTATTTTTTATTAAGTTTTATTAATTTTTATTTATTTTTATTATTTTTTATTAATTTTTATTTATTTTTATTTATTTTTATTAATTTTTATTTATTTTTATTTATTTTTATTAATTTTCATTAATTTTTATTTATTTATATTTATTTTTATTTATTTTTATTTATTTTTATTAATTTTTATTTATTTTCATTTATTTTTATTAATTTTTATTTATTTTTATTTATTTTTATTAATTTTTTTTTATTTTAATTTATTTTTATTAATTTTTTTTTATTTTAATTTATTTTTATTAATTTTTATTTATTTTTATTATTTTTTATTAATTTTTATTTATTTTCATTTATTTTTATTAATTTTTATTTATTTTTATTAATTTTTTTTTATTTTAAATTTATTTTATTAATTTTTATTAATTTTTATTTATTTTTATTAATTTTTATTTATTTTCATTTATTTTTATTAATTTTTATTTATTTTCATTTATTTTTATTAATTTTTATTTATTTTCATTTATTTTTATTAATTTTTATTTATTTTTATTTATTTTTATTAATTTTTTTTTTATTTTAATTTATTTTTATTAATTTTTATTAATTTTTATTTATTTATATTTATTTTTACTAATTTTTTTTTTATTTTAATTTATTTTATTAATTTTTATTAATTTTTATTTATTTTTATTTATTTTTATTTATTTTTATTTATTTTTTATTAATTTTTATTTATTTTCATTTATTTTTATTAATTTTTATTTATTTTTATTTATTTTTATTTATTTTTATTAATTTTTATTTATTTTCATTTATTTTTATTAATTTTTATTTATTTTTATTTATTTTTATTAATTTTTTTTTTATTTTAATTTATTTTTATTAATTTTTATTAATTTTTATTTATTTATATTTATTTTTATAATTTTTTTTTATTTTAATTTATTTTTATTAATTTTTATTAATTTTTATTTATTTTTATTTATTTTTATTTATTTTTTATTTATTTTTAATTAATTTTTATTTATTTTCATTTATTTTATTATTTTTTATTATTTTTATTTATTTTTATTAATTTTTTTTTATTTTTATTTATTTTTATTAATTTTTATTAATTTTTATTTATTTTTATTAATTTTTATTAATTTTTATTTATTTTTTTAATTTTTTTTTTTTTATTTATTTTTATTAATTTTTATTTTATTTTTTATTTATTTTTATTAATTTTTATTTATTTTTATTTATTTTTTATTTATTTTTATTTATTTTTATTAATTTTTATTTATTTTCATTTTATTTTTATTAATTTTTATTTATTTTTATTTATTTTTATTAATTTTTTTTTTATTTTAATTTATTTTTATTAATTTTTATTAATTTTTATTTATTTTATATTTATTTTTATTAATTTTTTTTTTATTTTAATTTATTTTTATTAATTTTTATTAATTTTTATTTATTTTTATTTATTTTATTTATTTTATTTATTTTTATTAATTTTTATTTATTTTCATTTATTTTTATTATTTTTTATTTATTTTTATAATTTTTTTTTTATTTTAATTTATTTTTATTAATTTTTATTAATTTTTATTTATTTTTATTAATTTTTATTAATTTTCATTTATTTTTATTAATTTTTATTTATTTTCATTTATTTTTATTAATTTTTATTTATTTTCATTTATTTTTATTAATTTTTATTTATTTTTATTTATTTTTATTAATTTTTTTTTATTTTAATTTATTTTTATTAATTTTTATTAATTTTTATTTATTTATATTTATTTTTACTAATTTTTTTTTATTTTATTTATTTTTATTAATTTTTATTTAATTTTTATTTATTTTTATTTATTTTTATTTATTTTTATTTATTTTTTATTAATTTTTATTTATTTTCATTTATTTTTATTAATTTTTATTTATTTTTTATTTATTTTTATTTATTTTTATTAATTTTTATTTATTTTCATTTATTTTTATTAATTTTTATTAATTTTTATTTATTTTTTATTTATTTTTATTTATTTTTATTTATTTTTATTTATTTTTATTTATTTTTATTTATTTTTATTAATTTTTATTTATTTTTAATTTATTTTTTATTTAATTTTTTTTATTTTTATTTATTTTTA